>NC_133655.1:109901523-110257353 GCF_009905375.1 Apium graveolens
TCCTACCTACTTCTGGCTGAAGCAGTCAACACAACGTGTTACACTCAAAATTGTACCCTGATTAATAAAGATCGTAACTAGACTCATTCTGAAATCATGGCTGACGAAAGACCAACACTGAAATACTTTCATGTGTTTGAGCTAAATGCTTTCTACCTAAAGAAGGAAATAAGCATCTGGGAAAGTTTGATGCTAAAGTAGAAGAAGGCATATTTCTTGGCTACTTTATGGAATCTAAAACATACAGGGTTTATGTAATTGCTGAACCGAAGGTGATTGAAAGCCTAAATGTAAAGTTCGACGACACCAAGTTTGCAAGACTGTAAAGAGAAAAGGATTCTGAATCTCTGGAATTTGAGAATATTTCAGATGATCCTTTGTATGAAGACGAACTTGACGTTGCTCATATTATACCTACTATATGAAGGGTTTCGCGCACATAAACGTAACGAAAACAGTAATTAAAAACGTAAAAATCAGAATTTTTGAAACCCGTCGCAGGATCCATGCAAAAATATATATTTAATTCGTAAATCAGATTGTTTACCTTAAGAAACTTTACCAATTGGTTGACTAATGGAGATCCAAAGCTTGTTCAATCACCACGCATCCCGCTCTCGCGATCTACGCTCTATCGGTATCCACACGGATGCTTGAACTCAAGGATTGGATGTGTACTAGCATAAACCCGTTTCTTCTTGCTCTCTCCATCTTCTCTCTTGGTGGCTAGGGTTTTAGTAAAATTCTTACCCACCAAAAATCATCCACACAAGAGATTATATAGAGAGTAGAAAAATGAATTATAACTCTTAACTAATTAGGAGTTATTATTAATTCAAAATTCCTATTTGTCTCACTTAATTATTTAACAAATAAATTTCATAATTAATATTAGTAAATTTGAATATCATTATTTATCTAATTAATTAAGTCAAACTTAATTAATATTATAAATAATTCAAATTACTTTAATTTAATTTAAATCCAATTTAAATTAAATATTCCTTCAAGCATTCTTTGTGTGTGACCCTATAGGTTACTATTACATTGGCAACAAATTTTAAATATAATTTAAAATCGTAAAGAATGAGCGGCATCTAGTAATATCATTGCTACCTAAGTAATAATAATTGAATCGATGATCGATTAAACCTTTCGTGAATAATGTACAATGTAATATAAAACCACATATTATAGATTAAACTAGAGGCATGTAATATATCATCCTCATCAATGTTTAATCCAGGTTTCCTTGATCAAAGAGTAGACTATCATATTAAATCAACATTTGAGCGTGGCCACGCATTTCGTAGTCTAGCTCACACAAGAGGCCAATAATATCACTCCTAAAATATGAGGGTTAAATCCCTTCTAGACCATTCATTTCTTATCATACGATTCATAATATACCCAATGTCCACTTTTATCATTACCCGGTGAATGATAACTTTTAAGGGAATCAATGTATATTAATTCTCGTATAGAAATATAATGACTTCAAGTCTAAGCATCATTACATCATCATCACTATGAGAATTACTAATGACACAACATACATGTAGAATCTCATATCGGGTCTGTCCAGTAGCATGTACATGTATATCTACCTGTGTCTTTGACTTTAATATCATTGTACCTATGATCAATGAGATGTGATCATCAGTCAACAAACACACTAGTCTTAATGCATTATTATTGTCCCTTAATAATAATACTCGACTAGGGACCTTTAGGAATATTGATACTATTTTCATAATCTCATTTCTAAGTCACGTACTTAGAGATATAGAATTGCATATCACATTCCAAGGACATTTATTAATCTAACATTTATATCGCAGTAAATTAAGAATTAATAAACTATAAAGGGAATAATCGATTGAACATAAACATTAATAATCCTAATGTCTTAAACTAAGACATCACAGTGTTGTCTCTATGGCATAAACACTAGCAATCTCCCACTTGCACTAGAGCCAATCACCCATTATCTAATACTCATGGAACTAGTATGACCATCGTGCTTATGCTGCGACAAAGCCTTAGTCAATGGGTCTGCAACGCTATCATTACTATGCACTTTACATTTATCTCTCCTTGATCATTAATCTCATTAATAAGGTGATATCGCTTAAGGATATGCCTAAATAGTCTCCTTGGCTGTTTTGAAAACATCAATATATCCGGCTTCCATAGAATCATCATGTTCTTGCTGTGAACTATTCAAGCTAACATCAATTATATTTAGACAAAACACAAAACACAAACCAGGCATAGACACATAATTATCCTTGTCTATCCATAAATTAGGTTAAGAAACTAGTATCAGTGTAACACTTTACAACTAGTTCCCTATCTTCTCCTTACACCAAAAATAAATCTTTAGTCCTCTTTAAGTACTTAAGAATATTCTTGAAAGCTATCAAGTGACCCTCATCTGGATTAGACTGGTATTTGATCGTCATGCTCAAAGCATATGAAATATCAGGATAAGTACATATCATTGCATACATTATATATCCAATTGCCGAAGCATATGGAGCTTTTCTAAGATGGCCCTTATCATCTAATGATTTAGCGGCAATTATCTTTTGAGATCACTATCCCATGAGACATCGAAACATATCATTTCTTTATCTCTTGCATTCTAAAATGATGCAATATTTTATCAATGTATGTACTTCGACTAGGTCGATTAATCTTTTCAATCTATCTCTATAGATCTTGATCCCTAATATATAGGTAGCATTGCCCAAGTCTTTCACCGAGAAACTATTTCTCAACCAAGTCTTAACAGCCTGTAGAGAAGGTATTCCATTCCTTATTTGTTATATGTCATCTACATATAATACTAGGAATGTCACATGGCTCCCACTAACCTTCTTGCAAACACATGGTTCAACTTCATTTTGAATAAAGCCAAACTTTTTGACCGTTTCATCAAAATGAATATTCATTCTCCTTGAGGCTTGCTTCAATCTATAAATAGATGGAAGCAACTTACAAACTATCTTAGCAAACTTTGGATCGATAAAACCCTCAGGCTGTATCATATATACATCCTATTCAAGGCTCCCATATAAGAAAGTAGTTTTGACATCCATTTTCCAAACCTCATAGGCAAAGTAAGCAACTATTGCAAGCAAAATCCTGATGGACTTTACCATACTAACCAGTGAAAAAGTCTCATCATAGTCTATACCATGAATTTGTTTGAAACTTTTTGCCACTAGTCGCATCTTATAGGTCTGTACTTTACCATCCATGTCAGTTTTCTTCTTGAAAACCCACTTGTACCCTATAGGTTTTACCCCTTAGAGTGGATCAACTGAAGTCAATACTTTATTTTGATACATGGATTACATCGTGGATTTCTTGGCCTCCAGCCATCTCTCGAAGTCTGGACTGTTCATAGCATCTTGGTAGGTGTGAGGCCTATCCTTACCAGTAAGCATCACATCACCATCTTGAGTCAAAAGAAATCCATAATTTCTCCTGGACTCATGGTGAATCCTACTAGATCTACAAATAACCTGTGTTTCCTAAACAGGATTACTTTCAACATTTTGATGTACATCCTGATCCTATTCTAATTCTGGTTCAATGTTATCATGTGGTTCTCGATCTTCATCGAGATGTATTATCCTCCCACTGATTTTCTTAGAAAGTATTTCTCCCTCAAAAAATACAGTGGCTCGAGCAATAAACACTTTGTTCTCGAAATGATTATAAAACTATACCCTAGTCTCACTTGGATATCCCACAAAATAGCATCTATCTAATTTTGGTCCTAGCTTGTCAGAGGCTAAACATTTTACAAACAGTTCACGTCCCCAAATTTTTCATAAATGACATGCTATGACATTCATCACTCTATATCTCATACGGAGTATTTTGAACCGCTTTAGTCGAAACTTGGTTAATTGTATATACAGCCGTTTCTAGAGCATAACCCTAGAAACTGGATGGAAGATCCGCTTAATTCATCATCAATCGCAGTATGTCCAATAAGGTATAATTCTCCTCTCAGAATCTCTATCCATTGAGGTGTTCCAGAAGGAGTAGTTAGGATCCACTATCACACTCCTTCAAGAAACTCTTGAAGTGAGGTTTAAGTATTCTCCTCCACGATCTGATCGTAAAACTTGTATACTGTTTCCCTTGTTTGCTTTTCTACTCCAGCCGTATATTCTTTGAACATTTCAAAAGAATCAGATTTGTTCTTCATAAGAACCACATATCTATATCTACTGAAATCATCAGTAATGTTATAAAGTAGTATAACCCACCCCTTGCCATCATACGCATTCTGACCACATACATCATTATGTATAAGTCATAATCGTCCGGTGGCCCTTTCACCTGATCAGGTTAAGAAGCTTTAGTCATTTTGCCATGAGACAAAGTTTGCATCTTCCATATGATTCAAAATCAAAATTATCCAAGTATCCGTCTATATGTAACTCAGAAATGCGTTTCTCATTAATATGGCTTAACGACAAAGCTAGAGGTAATGTTTGATTTGAGTCAACTTAGGAACATATAAATTTAACTAATTATGTAATATTATCAGTCTTATCATTGAAATAGAATAAACACTATTATTATTTAATTAAAATGAAAACCTTCTTGTCCTGACAAGAAATTGACTAATATATCCGCTAAAGGTAGGCACATAATAACGTTTATCAGTTCTCAATCTCGCCTTATGGGCAAAATTAGGCATCGATTTCCTTCAACTAGAGCAACAACTTTTTGCCTCAATTTATTCCTATACCCTAAAGCTTGACCCTTGCTAGTCTTCTTCTTTAGATCTTCCAAATAAGCTCGACAATTTAGCTACCAGCATCCATTTATTTTCCACAGAAATTGACAATCATCTCCTTTAGCAAACACCACTATCAGGCTTCAAAAGCCCTTTGGGATTGGACTTTGGTTTGGCACCGAATAAGATCAAATCTTCACCTTACCTGTCCAGTTTCCTTTCCCATTTGCATCCCATGTGTACATCATCAATATGGACGTAATTCATGCTTTACCGGTTATTTTTAGCAGTTCTAAACATGCTAAACAACTCAGTGAGTGTTCTGTCTATCTCATTCCTTTTGTTTTTAACAAACTGAGGATATAACGTGTTCAAAGATCATTTGATCAAATCAAGCTGAGTCTCTAGACCATTATTGAAACCCAAAATTTCAAGGTACATATGCATATCACCTTTAGAACATTTGGTCCAACCGGATATGATTCTCCCATTAATGTAAAGTATGGTGCCTAATTATTGTCCAAATCTTTCTGACGAGCGTATCCTTTCAAACATCTTTTGAAGGTGCTCAATCATATCATAAGCATCATTATGCTCTTGTTGCTTCTAAAGCTCAATACTCATAATTACAAGCATGAGACATGAAACATCATTTGCATAATTAATTTGCTTCTGGTAAGCATTTTGTTCTGCACATGTTTCATTCTCAACCTAGAAGAAATAAGGGACGGGTTTGAGTGACATCCTTGAACCCGAGGACAATCCTCATGTTCCCATATCAATCGGGAAATTATTTCATGTCATCTTGTCCTTCTCAAGGACTATTACATAGATAAGTTATTTGTGTGTTATTTGTCATTTGATATCTACAATATTAAAGTGCGTAAATGACTTACTCTACAGATGATCATTAAATTATGTTCAAGTGATTATTCATATATATATATTCACAATATATATCTCCCACTATTTTTATCAAATCAATAGCCCTAACTATTAATTCAGAAAAAAATATCTTCTCTATCCTTTCTAGTGAGCCAAGATCCATATTTCACCATGCTTAGGTCAGCTTTGGCTTTTCTCCTAAAATATGATTATTTAGGTAGACAACATTTGTCAATTATATCAACTATATAACTCTTGGATAGCTTGGTGGAACAATATTTGTTCATATTTATCTAATAAATCTCGCCAAACTCTATGCCTCTAAGTTCACAATCCTATTGTGGTAACTTAGTTTAAGTCAAACCCAATAGTCAAAAAATATCAATATACTTCAACACATCTCCCACGATAGATAAGAGTACTTCGCTTTGGCAAACCCAATCCTGGTCAATCTAGGGGTTAACACATTGGACTCATTGGAAGACATCTGATCAACTTAATATTAACTTTAGGGTTTTATTAATTTTAAAACGATCATGATCCCATCATAAAAGAGATTTCAATTTTTCCTCGAATAATTTACTTCAAATCAATATCGTCAATGGTTTGATTTCCAGGTAGTGAGGGAGTCACAATGGTCTCGCTTAAAACCCACAACCTTACAAGTTCAATGAACTCGCTTTTGAAAAAAATCACCCCATGTCAGAAACAAAGAAAATTTGTATTTTATTCCGTGTTTCATAAACACGAGAATCTCATAATCGTTTGTTCATTTTAAAATCTTGAATCATTACAGATTTTATCTTGTTTAGCAAGCATGACATGGTGTCGTATCTAATACATACATCCTTAATCTAATTAAGCATGCATCTTTCTAAACTACTCTACACATACATTTATCATATGCGCATATGTAAAGTACAATAAATAAACGTGGTTGGTTATGGCTTCATCCTATGTGATCTGTTATCAAGCTAATGACAAAGATATAGGTCAATCTAATGTGGAAATAAATGCAGGGATAACTATTACATATCTTCTTTCTTGTATTTCTTCCTTGGATGACCTCCATGTGGGATTATCCTTGGTCTTCAAATCTTCATGTCTTCATGTACATTACAAGAATGAAATATGAAAACTAATCTAATGAACTTACAAGAAGAACTCGAGTTATATTCGCGATTTAATAATTACAAGATTAAACGACATGCAAGCCGTATTTGAAAAAACCAAAACCATTAACCTAAGGTCATAAGCCATAACCATCCACCATGCTCAAATTACATAAAAATAACATGTTAAAACACATAATCTGATCTTAAATATCATACCCATCATGATCTAGATCACAAAAACCAAATATTACCTCCTGCCTCTAAGTCTGAAAACATAGATGTAAAGACTAGCACTGAGAAGGAAACAATGAAAGTGAAAGTTAAGCCTGTTAATATTACATCAAATGTTGATCCTAATTCTATCCCTAAACCTTTAGGACCCAAGTAAGCTTGGGTACAAAAGTCTTCTTAATCTATCTGTGTTTGCAGGGTAAGGTATAAAAGAAAAAGATCACGTGGATTCTGAACAACGGGTTGTTCTAGACCACATGACTGGTGAAAATCCTTGCTCACATGTGTGGTTGAGAAAGCTCGCCCTATAGTTACATTTGGAGATGACATCAATGGATTTATTTACGGATATGGTCAGTTGGAAACTGGGAATGTCATCATTGAAAACATCTCTCTTGTAGAAGGATTAAAAGCATAATATTTTGAGCGTTAGTCAATATTGTGACAATGGATACAATATAGATTTTAGACCAAAAAAGGTGTTTTGATCTCACACAGGAAAGATGAGAAGCTTGGTTTACAGGGAGTAAGGACAAGGTATATGTTCGTAGCTGACTTGAGTTGTACCTGTGATGGGGTGATAAGGTGTTTCTACAGCAAAGCATCATCAGAACAAAGTTGGTTATGGCACAAGAAGCTCTCGCACTTGAATTTCAAGATAAATAACTCCCTGGTAAAGAGGGTGTAACACCCCCAGATCCGGGGTCGGGGATCCGGGTTGTCACGGTCTTTCTTTCCACAATATCACTTCACTTAATTAATAAAAATAACCCTATGCTGTGACCCCACACTAACACACACCACAACCCGTTATAGTCTCAGAGATGAAATTGAAATAAGTACAAGTCTTTGAATCCACAATTTAAAATTATTACAACCCAAAATGATTACTTGATAAATTTACAGTTAATTGCCATTATCTGCCACAAGTTATAATTATACATAATTTGATTCTCAAAAGTAGATAGTAGGATCTACAATAGATCTACCTCTGCAGCTATAGTAGCTACAACATCATCGGGAAGACGCGGGGCGCTTCCCACGCGCTTGCGCAGGGTCTGCTGGAGTCTGGCCATCTCTCCTAACTGTGTTTGTGTGATGAAGAAATAAAACAAGAGTGAGCCTTACAGCTCGCAAGATAATATATAGTGATAACAATAATATAAGTATCTAAATGGATACTTAATAGAATCTTTATCGCGCGTAAGATAATTACTTACTAGATATAAGTAAAAACAAGAAATGAAGTTACCAAATACTTCACTACACTTATATCATCTATAAAGCTTACTTGAACTACCACTGTTCAAAGTATAAAGAGTTTTAAGAAAACATCCCATAGATGAGACCACAAGTTAAGACTTGAATGGATTCAATCTTTGAAATATTATTGAATGAAAAAGTTATGAGATACTTTATTTAGGTCCCGATATATATATATCCACATATATATATCCCGAAAACATTTCCTGGAACCTCTGTTATGTAAAGTATGAACAGAGTTTGAAACATCCAATGAATTTTGGAAAGGAAAAGAATTTTGGCATAAACTAGATATCTTGCTGATCAGGCAAAGATACCCATTAGTAACCTTTTCTACTAGTAGATGGACGAATTCCCCACTGGTCATCACCCTGGTCATAATTAGGACCTTATGCTGGACTGCCACTCAGCCACTTATGCATTTGATGGACTCCCACTGAGCCACTTACACTATCATGGACGCCCACTGCGCCCATGTTGCTTATGCCGACTCAATAGATGGACTTACTTCCCGAACGTTGGGTAAGTAATCAATTCATTTACCAAAACTGCGACCTTGTTGCGAATATAAAATACACCACTGAGCCGGATCCCTCAAGTTTTGAACGAGTATTTAAATCCCCTTAAAAGGAAGATCTTAAATATAAAAATGAGTTTTGGGATCCGCTCTATCTTTTAAAAATCATTTTGAAGACTCGAAAACACTTTATAGAGTGTTTGGAGTAAAGCTGATTTAATGAAGTAAATCAGTCCCCAGAATATTTAGAAAATGACTGAATATTATTAATTAAATAATATTCCCATAAAGAATAATCTTTATAAAAATAATTGAAGTAGAAGTTTTAAAACTTATACTTGAAACGAGTATTAAATAACCAAAGATATACTTATATGAAAATATTATCTTTATTTGAATAATCGAAAATAAGTTTGATTATTAACACCTTATTCTTTAATAAATAAAGAATATAGCTCAGCAAATAATCGGAGTCATAGATCCCCAAGTGAATATTCAAATAATATCATAAATAATATAAACTGAGTCATAAACCCTCGAATGAATATTCAATAATATTCAGATAAATAATATAAATTGAGTCATAAGCCCTCGAATGAATATTCAAATAATATTCAAATAATAAAATATAGGTATCGAATAAACCTTATTCGATCCATAGTTTTAAAAAAAACTATAACCATATATATATATATAAATATATATATATATATATAATATACTCGGGAACATCGACTCCCGGTTTAGAAATATGTTCACCTTTGGGTCCCTATACTAAGGGTATACACAAGTTACCGCTATCCTCTAGCATAGGTATTATCAACTGAACCAACAGATATATATTCCAAGAATATGAAACAGGCATGCATACATACTATATCACATGCTACAATATATCGCATCATTTGCTAATTATCCAACATGCATCTATCGCAAGATAATGCAAATACATATATTCATCACAACAACAGTATAACGGATAGAATACTTGCCTGAGCGACTTGGGGGTGAGAAAGGCTCGGGACGAGTCTGATCACCTATAAACAACAAGTAAGTTGGAATTAAACCAAAATCACTTGTAAACCTATACTTTAACTAACTTAGACTCTAACGCTTGTTTGGCGCTCACCGATTCGCTTAAGTCACTCGGGTACCCTCGGCTCCGCCATTTTTAATAATGTAACCTTTACGAGTTTTAAAGCGATTCCTTCGCGAATGACTTACCAACTGCCTAACACACTTACCATAAATGTTTCACACATTAATTAACCCTTTTTGGTCTTTAACCTATGTTTCAAAGTAAGGCGAGGGAAAAAGTTTCGTTCGCGAAACGCCGTTACTTGAAACGGTCGTTTCTCCTAAACCGTGCATCGGAATCGAACGAACTACATATCAAAACGAAGCTCGTAACATGAGCTATCTAAACATGGCAGTGGTCATAATCTAGCAGGGGGTTCTCGGGTCCTAATGCTATGCACAAAAACAGTCCAAAGAAAATCGGACGTTACGACGGCTATGTTTACGCGATTTCCAAATTTTTAAACCATCCACAATCAACCCAAACCATCCTCAAATCCAACACACAACAAACATCCATCCTTATCACATCATAACAATCCCAACCAATTCAATTTTAATCATTCATACATATGCTTAAACCTAACTTTAATCATACTTAAGTTCCTTAAAATCAAAACCACAAAATTACCATTCCATTACACTACCATACCAAATCTCAAACTCTAAATCATAACAACAACTACAATAGCATCCCACTCATCAAAATCACCTTATAATATATATGAACCTAGGGTTTGGAAATGGTATACCTTCCTTGAAGTGGTGGGTGGAGCTAGGAAGCCTTAAGAAGCTTTGAGAAGCCTTAGGAAAGCTTGGATCTTCAAGAAAAACAAGAAAAAGTTCAAGTTAAAAACTTGAAAACACTATTCATTGTCTTCTTCTTTGATTAAATGAAGAAGTTAGAGAAAGAATTAATGGCTTAAACTCATGATATAGCCATAACTAAGCATAAAGATGATTAGGGAATTTTCTTACCAATTTAGGATGCTTGGATCTTGATTTTTGAAAAATCTAGCCTTGAAAATGTGTAAAAGCCGAGAGCAAAGTGAAGAACAAATGCCTTGGTTGTTTTTGATTTTTGATGAAATGATTTTGCTAGCTTGGTTGACTTGATTTGTATTTGATTTAGCAAATTACTACCTTGCCCTTGAATTTGTGTGGTTCTTATTCAACCACACCTCCTTCCTTCCCATGTCATGCTTACCTCATCCTCATGATGTCATCCTTCCTTCCTTGTCTTCTTTCTATTGGTTGGATGACATCATTCCCATTAATCCCTTTGATTAACTTCCTAATCGTTTGCCTAATGACCGCTGATCTGTTATACGGTTCGCTTAACTTTCGTTCTCGTTTATCGTTTGAAGGATCATACCCGGGATCTTATTACTTAGGTTCCCTTAACCTTTCTCAATACATTATATTCCTTTTTATGATCCTCTATATAATCCTTAAATTTAAATCCTTTTTATCCTGTTACCTTATACTCAATTCTCTCCGTATCTTGTGGATTTCCGGGAAAAATCAAAGTGTTCGGATTTGGATTCTGACGATCTTTACATACACTTATATCCCATATAAAGTACTAATAAAATCTCAGAATATCCATATCAGAACCCCTACATAGTGTGGCATGAAAAGTTTTCTCATTCAGCAAAAACACTATTCATAAGGGTTTCAAAAATTTTCCAAAAATTGGGGTTATTACAGAGGGAATTAGTGAGAGGTTTACCATAGATGGAGTTCTGTCAAGAAGGACTACGTGAAGCATGTGAAAAAAGGAAGTCAAAGAAATCATCACACATAAGTAAGGAAATGACAAGCATAACTGAACCAATTCAGTTAATTCACATGTAATTATTTGGTCCAGTGAATGTTGTCACTATCAAGGAAGAAATATGCTTTTGTGATAGTCGGTGACTACTCAAAGTACACACAGATGTTGTTCTTACAATCAAAGGATGAAGCACCAGAGATGATTTTTAATTATATAAAGAAGATTGAGTTGGAAGCGAAACTACCTTTTAGGAATATCCGATTAGATAATGGAGTAATAGAAAGGAAGAATCACACCTTGGTTGAAGCAACAAGGACTATGCTAAGTGAATTAAGAATTCCTACCTACTTCTGGGCTGAAGCAGTCAACACAACGTGTTACACTCAAAATTGTACCGTGATTAAGAAAGATCGTAACTAGACTCATTCTGAAATCATGGCTAACGAAAGACCAACACTGAAATACTTTCATCTGTTTGGAGCTAAATGCTTTCTACCTAAAGAAGGAAATAAGCATCCGGAAAAGTTTGATGCTAAAGTAGAAGAAGACATATTTCTTGGCTACTTTATGGAATCTAAAACATACAGGGTTTATGTAATTGCTGAACAGAAGGTGAATGAAAGCCTTAATGTAAAGTTTGACGACACCAAGTTTGCAAGACTGCAAAGAGAAAAGGATTCTGAATCTCTAGAATTTGAGAATCTTTCAGAGGATCCTTTATATGAAGACGAACCTGAGGTTGCTCATATTATACCTACTATATGAAGGGTTTCGAGCACATAAATGCAACAGAAATAGTAATTAAAAATGTAAAAATCAGAATTTTTGAAACCCGCCGCAGGATCCATGCGAAAAATATATATTTAATCCGTAAATCAGATTGTTTACCTTAAGAAGCTTTACCAATTGGTTGACTAATGGAGATCCAAAGTTTGTTCAATCACCACGCATCTCGCTCTCGCGATCTACGCTCTATCGGTATCCACACGAATGCTTGAACTCAAGGATTGGATATAAACTAGCACACAAACCCGTTACTTCTTGCTCTCTCCATCTTCTCTCTTGGTGTCTAGGGTTTTAGTAAAAGTCTTGCCCACCAAAAAATCATCCACACAAGAGATATTATATAGAGAGTAGAAAAACGAATTATAACTCATAACTAATTAGGAGTTATTATTAATTCGAAATTCCTATTTGTATTATAATTAAGTCTCACTTAATTATTTAACAAATAAATTTCATAACTAATATTAGTAAATTTGAATATCATTATTTATCTAATTAATTAAGTCAAACTTAATTCATATTATAAATAATTCAAATTACTTTAATTTAATTTAAATCCAATTTAAATTAAATAATCCTTCAATCATTCTTTGTGTATGACCCTATAGGTTACTATTACATTGGCAATGAATTTTAAATCTAATTTTAAATCGTAAATAATGAGCAGCATCTAGTAATACATAATTTCTACCCAAGTAATAATAATTGAATCGATGATCGATTAAACCTTTCGTGAATAATGTACAATGTAATATAATCCCGTTAACCATATATTATGGATTAAACTAGAGGCATGTAATGTGTCATCCTCATCAATGTTTAATCCAGGTTTCCTTGATCAATGAGTAGACTATCATATCAAATCAACATTTGAGCGTGACCACGCATTTCATAGTCTAGCTCACACAAGAGGCCAATAATATCACTCCTAAAATAGCAGGGTTAAATCCCTTCTAGATCATTCATATTTCTCATACGATTCATAATATACCCAATGTCCACTTTTATCATTACCCGGTCAAGGATAACTTTTAATGGAATTAATGTATATTAATTCTCGTATAGAAATATAATAACTTCAGGTCTAAGGACCATTACATCATTATCACTGTGAGAATTACTTATGACACAACAGACATGTAGAATCTCACATCGGGTCTATCCAGCAGCATGTACATGTACATCTGCCTGTGTCTTTGACTTTAGTATCATTATACCTATGATCAATGAGATGTGATCATCATTCAACAAACACACTAGTCTTAATGCATTATTATTATCCCTTAATAATAATACTCGACTAGGGACCTTTAGGAATATTAATACTATTCTCATAATCTCATTTCTAAGTCACGTAATTAGAGATATAGAATTGCATATCATATTCCAAGGACATTTATTAATCTAACATTTATATCACAGTAAATTAAGAATTAATAAACTATAAAAGGAATAATCGATAGAACATAAACATTAATAATCCTAATGTCTTAAACTAAAACATCACAATGTTGTCTATAGGGCATAAACACTAGCACTATACATGGAAATAATAACCCTGAATCAAGTGGTGGCAGTAGTGGTAATACAAATTATACAGAATACCCTACAAAAACCACTCCCCACAGATCAGAATCATTAAGTCATGGAGGAAGCAACCCAGGGGCAGCAGGAAGAGGATCTATAGTTCATACTCAACATAACACTGAATAATGGGAAACATCAAAATCTTACCTGCCAAGATAAAGGTATGGAACAGAGACCGTCCTTTTGAGTTGATCATTGGTGATCTTGACATAGGAGTGAGAACTAGACGTGCCACACAGAATGAATATCACTTCTCAGGGTTTCTTTTAGAAATGGAGCATAAGAAAGTGGATGAGGCACTTGAAGATCCAAATTGGGTATTGCTATGCAAGAAGAACTCAATTAGTTTGAGAGGCAGAGATGTTGGAAGCTGGTACCGCGAATTAAAGGCAAAATAGTGATTGGCAATAAGTGGGTATTCATAAATAAATTGGATGAAGACGGTATTGTGACGAGAAACAAGGCTAGACTGGTAGCTAAGGGTTACTCTCAAGAAGATGGTCTAGATTATGATGATACCTATGCTCCATTAGCTAGACTTGAGGCAATCAGAATGTTTCTGACATTCGCATCACATTCAGACATCAAAGTTTACTAGATGGATGTGAAGAGTACATTCCTAAATGGGGAATTACAAGAAAAAGAAATGTATGTGGAACAAACTCGAGGTTTTGAAGATCCAAATCTGGTAGACTTTATGTACTTTATATTCAAAGCAATCTATGGACTCAAAAAAGCACCAAGCACATGGTACGACACTCTCTCAGAATTCTTACTTGAGAATGGTTTTACTAGAGGTGTTATAGATAAAACTCTATTTTACAAAATGCATAAAACCGATATGATATTAGTGAAAGTATATGTTCACGATATTATATTTGGTTCTACTAAGAGCATCTCCAATAGGAGTTACCCAAAAGGTTGTCAAATTTTACCAAGTCAATACATATTTTAGTATTTTATCTTATCTCTCCTTCATATCATCTTTTTCAATCTTTTCTAAATTACCCATCAATAATTGGTAACCCTAATAGTTTCCAATATGGTCCATACATTAGTACAATAAAAATAAATTAGGAATTTGAAAAATGGAAAATAGTTAGATATATTTTTTGGACAAAAGTTGCATTTAACTAAATGAGGAAGTTGCCAAAATTTGGCAACCTTGGTTGAAAATCTCTTGGAAACCCCATAACTCCAATAGGTTGGCAACCAAGGTTGCCATGCCACATAAGCATTGGAAACCTCTCGGAAACCCTTATTGGAAATGCTCTAATGATGATCTTTACAAGAGATTTTTTAATCTAATGCAGAGTAAATATAAAATGAGCATGATAGGAGAGTTGAACTATTTCTTAGATTACAAGTGAGTCAAAGGAAAGATGGGAAATTCATTTGTCAATCCATGTACATCAAAAAACTTCTCAAGAAGTACAATCTGGAAGATTCAACTCTGAAAAAGACACCAATGCCAACATCCACTAAGCTTTATCAGGACAAAACCGGTAAGAAGTATTGTATAAGACATGCTTGTACATAAAAAGACTAAGTCACTTTGAAAACCCTAAGAATTATTTGTATGATAATCTTATTGTATTTTGTATTTGTATTTCTTGAGTATATAAAAATGCTAAGGAGATTAGACTGAAGGATTTTTTTATGAACAACCATCAAGCTAAGGAATAAACTATGGAAGAAGATCAATCCTAATCATGCCTCAGAGAGAAGTGTAGAAGCTTGGAATTGGATAATGTTATTTTTGGAAAAATATTCTAAGTCAGATATCGACAAGTCACAGATCAAGGAGTATAAAGATGTATGAGAAGTCCAAAGAGATATCGACAAGTCAAAATCTACTTATAGAGAATTGGAGATATCGACAAGTCATAAAACTCATCTAGAAAACTGGAGATATCGACAAGTCAAAATTTACTTATAGGGAACTGGAGATATCGACAAGTCAAAACCAAGTAGAGAGAATTGTAGATATCGACAAGATAATCTACTTGTGGAGACTGGAGATCTCGACAAGTCACAGTACTTACAGAGAAGTAGAGATATCGAAAAGTTATTTTACTTATCGATATGTGAGTTCTATACACAATAAAATAGATCTCGACAACAACTTCTGAATTCATAATACATACAACTTGAAGATCCAAGATTATCAATCAATAAACAATTCTATCATTGAATTGGAAAGTCTACAAATGTAGCTTGAAGAATGCAAGATCAAGGGCCAAGATGAGATTGACAAAGGAAGGTCACAGACCTGTTAGATTGTATGAAGATTTGATGCACTAAATGTGGAAATAGAAAAATAGACTTTAGAAAATATGTTAGCTATAACGACTCGTATATTTTTGTGATATTTAAGAATGTAATTATTGCATAATTAATTAAATAAAGAATTGTATATTGATTTGGGATCTTTGTGTTTTATTTATCATTATTTATATATGATTTTCGGATGCGTGGATTGTTCGTATGGTTGTTTGTTGCACCATATTATTTTTGGTTTCGTTGTTAAAAGTGATTTTATGGCAAATTTATTTTCCAAAAATATTTGGATTGTCTTTAAAATTGTTTTATTGATTTTATAATTACAATAATTATTTTTGGGATTTTATAAAATTGAGAAATCAATATTTCACTAATTATTTATCTTCAAATGATTTTCTGAATGAGTTTATTTGTAAATTCCATATCTAATTCCAGAATTCTTCAAAAATCACGAAACTCATATTTTATTAATTCGTATTATTCTGGGAATTTTAAAATTAATTTGGAAATTTTCAGGATTAATTTCACCCGCGCGTCGTTTCTTTTAATTGTCGAAAGCGGGTACAAACCACATTTTAGAAATTGTTTTAAAATTATGGAAATTACATTTTCATAAACTTCAGGATATTTACGATATTTTAAAACTATTTTCGTAATTTTCAGGGATTGTTTTATTCGCACCTTGGTCCGATAATTTTTATGTTTGGAACAAATCGGGCCCTTAAATCTTTGTATTTATCATAAATGCAACGTGTATGCTTCTCAGTTTATGTACTTCCAGGTGTTGTAATTTCAGGAGGGGGAACTAAAATAAAAAAAAATAAATAAGTAAAAGGGGGTTTCCCCTTTCACTCTGTTCTTCATCTCTACAGTCTCTCTCTCTCTCTCAATTTTCTCGATTCTCTCTCCTATATCTCTCTTCTTCCTCTCTCTCCACTCCCTCTCCCCGTTTCCTTGTCCTCACCGCATTTCAGCCACCCTGTTCTGCCGCCGCGTTTCTCTGGTGAGTTTCGGCCGGCTGATTTCTGTGGTTACCCTGGCTCTGTGAATTGTATGTATGTTTTTGCGTGTTCGTGTGTGCAATTATGTGTGTGTATTTTATGGGTTCGTGTGTGTATGTGTTGCTGCGGCGTGGCCGCATGGTTCCCTGTACTGTGCTCTTGTTTCTCTGTGATTGTTTTCTGTTGGGATGGTTCTTTGGGCTTGCAGTTTGGGCCGGATTATTCGGGCCTTTACTGTTGAACCAGTTTATGCAATTGGCCTTGGTTATTGAAAAATTTATTTTTATTTCCTTTTACTGTAGGGAAATAAATGAGTAATACTCGTGAAATAAAAACTTTCATTGCGGGTAAATAACTTTAATCGGCGTAATTTATTTGGAAACCCGTAACATAACGGGAACCAATGAATTATACCGCTGTTGACGATGAACTCCGGTGAGTCAACAGTGGACGATAATGATGTGTATCTGAGTCCTAATATTTTAAAATAAATAAATATGAAATACGAATAATAAATAATAACTGTAGTTATATTCGAATTCGGAAATTATGGAATTTTGATTAAAATGATTGGGTTGAATCGGAGGTTGGGAATTGTATTCGGATTATAGCTGTAATTGGTTGTGATTAATTTGACGTCGATTATTGTTCGACGGGTAGTCCGATAAACAAAGGAGACGCTGCCCAAATTTCGGGAGCATATCCTGTAAATTATCGGGGGATATCCGTCAAGTGTATATAGTTATATACCTATAAAAAATTATTGTACGTTCATACATGCATATTGTAAAAAATGGTTAATAACCTTGTTTTTATGAAATGTGTCTGCGTGTTGTAAGAATATATTTTATAAGTTATAACTGACAACCCTGTTTCCTACAGTGACAAGTATATGTGATTTCCGAAAATGAATATCGAGCCGAGTTTTAAGTACGTGAACCCTGATTGCTATGTGTATCGTATTAATATGTGTAATTACGAGTCGGGATTTGATATCGAATGGGTAGGTTTGCTAGCGAGGATATGTCAAGCATAATCGAAAGTCTAAAGTAGGGTATTTCGACTCTGTAGGTTATAGTCGGAAGGCCCGAGAGTGGCACTGGACTAAAGTTAACCTAGTGATCAATCGACAAGCGTAGCAAGGTTCCAAGCGAAGGACCTAAACGTTGAAGTCGGATCCAGGATAGTCTGATAGTGAGGCGGTAAAGCCGAGTGTCCAAGTTAGTCCAAGGTCAATCAGTAATAGCTGTAAAGCTCTGCAAGGAAAGTACCCCTGACCATTTTTTTATGGTTCAGTACATATGAATAGCTAAATGTTTTATTCTCGTAATGGAACGGAAACGTTTTAAGTTACGTATCCCATGTAGTTATAAATCACTGTTTTCAATTTATTTTGGGGAAAAGTAACTTCGAAAGGTACCTATCTCGAATGAAATGATTTGTGAACTGGATTTTATATGTGTGCTGGTAAAATGAATGATTTTGAAAATGAGATAGGTACAAGTGTTTTGAAAACTGGATAAAATGATTAGATATGGGATACATAGGGGCCGGAGTAGGCCTATTGAGGTGGCATGAGAGGCTAAGTCGGTTGCGCACACTATATAACTGATTAGTCCAGTAGGTCAGAGATCTAGCTAGTCTCTAAGTTCCGGAACATGTAAATGGGATGGCAGTTAGAGCCATCTGGTGTTGATATCCTGATCAGTTGTCTTCACATATTCGTACGTATCTGATTTGGCTTTGTGATTCTCGTAACGGAACAAGTGAGTTATACAGTGGATTTGAAAATGAATATGGCATGCTAGAATTAAACTCTGGTATTTGTACACAGCACACTACTACGTTTGTTTTGTTGAAAGCATGCTATTTTTGAGTATCCAATTTATGAATGTTTTACATGTTTTGCAAGCAAGTTATAATCTTTGTTCCTATCACTATTTTATCATAAATTGTTTTATTTGTTATTCATATAGTGGTACTGGTGAGCAAGCAATTGCTCACCCTTGCAGAATATTTTATACATGTATTGCAGATACCTAAGAGATTCCTCTGCGGTAGTTAGGGCAGAGTTCCAGTGCCTTTCGTGCCAGGCTCCTCTGAGGTAGTGTGTTGGACCAAAGATGGTCTATTGAGTTGATGTATTAAGTTAGTAGTGTCAGGTCGGTTTGTGTAGGTTGGTGTTGTAATAGTTGTAACCTAAATCATACTTGAACCTGAAAAAGGTCTTGGTAAAGGGGTCGTGGTTATGTATAATTAGTAATTTAGATTATATTATGTTTATTATTATTGTTGTTGCTGACGTCAACTCCTGATTTGGGGTTGAGGCCGTCACAGTTGGTATCAGAGCTACAGGTTCGAGTACCTCATTTAGGTTAGGATTAGAGTCAGAAGAGTATAGGAAGGTTTATATATAAATATGAGTCAGCAACTCAATCAGAGGAGCGAGTTTATAAGTTCAGTCAAGGGTTTCGAAGACGTAACCCTGACGTCTATTGAGGATTAGCTGCAACTACCCTAGTTTAGAGTACGTTTCCTCCGAGAAAAACGAGTCTGATCGCGAGATTTCAGCTTTTGCGCGGATCCTTGGTGTGTCAGCTATATGGGCACCCATATTATCCCTAAATATATCATTCTCGATGTCAAGTGATGTTAATGGACCGAGTGTGTGACCCTAGTGAGATCAAATAGAATGATAATAGTCGGTGGCTGCTATGACAACCAAGTTTCATGAAGAACGGGGATAAGTATTGTTGTTATATCTTAAATATTATACACATTTCTTGAGACATATTTTGTTTTCCATAATGAATTCCTGTTTCCCAATAAGTTGCTTATTTATCTACAAGGAAGTCAAATTCAGAGTAAGCAACTTAGGATTCTGTTGATCCCATTATATTTCAGATTTTCTCCCTCCCTATTTGTGAATTTTCTATCTAAACATTGTTTCTTTCCTCAGTAATTATTTCGGTTGATTGAGGCAAACAATGCATATGAGTTGACCATTTTTCTATGTGACAAAAGTGTCTGGTGGGACGCCACCGAAGTATGTGTTGTGAATTGTGCGGTACTAAGACTGGCCATCTTATGTACTTGTATGGTTGCTCTCAGTTATACCTACAACTTCTTCACTGTTTCTTCTTATTCGATTCCCTTAAGTTTGAAATTTCATTTGATATTATATGATAATGAATTTCTGCGATTAGATGGTCCTCGTTACTGAAAGCAAGTCAGAGTGACTATCAGGAAGAATGAAAGTCCTATATCAGGGGGTTATTTAAAAATAATAATAGTAGCAAGGGTTCAGGATCTAATAGTGGAATTATAGCCTTAGGAAAGGTAATTCAATGATTGATGAATCACTTGAGTGCAATAAGAAATCATCCTTGGAGAAAAGGTTGGTTGAAATTTGGACTATGGTGCCTGGAAGAGTTTAGCGTTCCTTAAAATTGACCTGATTTATCAGTTTGTTCAATGTGGGTGGCTGATATAGCCAGCCAAGTCTTGTGGTATATTAAAGTTGATGTGGTGATTGAGTAGTGACGGGAAGTTAGTCAGTTGCTGTTATATTGAGGAGTCGTGCGACGGTGTTTAGTTTCTTTGTATCCTAGTCTTCCTGAACTGTTGTTGATTCTGCTACTATCATTGTTGTTGTAATTGCTAATGCCATTAATCTAGATTTCTTTTATAAATTAACCCCGGTATTAAATACATGGGTACTGTGATTGGGCAGCATTTTTCCTGATACAGGTGTATCGCTTAAACGGTGATATCTTTTGTCAAACATTTTGTTATGTTTTAAATAAACTCATTTATATATCTCAGGAAGATGCCACCCAAGAAAGCTACCCATTCTAAAGAAAATAGTAGTAGTTTTGCGGATGGTACAACTATAAATGAAATTCTAGATTTGTTACGCCAGCAGCAGCAACAACAGTTGCAGTTAATCCAACGGGTTCAGCAGCAGTAACTACTGTTGCAGCAACAACAACAAGGAGTGAATCAAAGTGCTAGTTTTAAATATTTCCAGAGTGTTAAACCTCTTGAGTCTCAAGGTGAACCAAATCCAGTAGCTGCTGGAGCATGGTTAAAATAAATGGATGAAGTTTTCAACCTCGTTCAAGTAAGTGATAATCTTAAGACTGATTATGTAAGCTATTTCTTAAAGAATGAAGCAAATTATTGGTGGGAGTCAACCAGAGCGTTAGAAGGAGAAAGCCCTATTCCATGGGCTAGGTTTACTGAGTTGTTTTTGGAAAAGTATTTCCCAGATTGTGTGCGGAGTCAAATAGAGATTGAGTTTCTAGAATTAAATCAAGGAGAGAGAAGTGTAGCTGAGTATGAGGCTAAGTTCACAGAGTTGGCTAGGTTTGTACCAGATTATGTACGCTTTGAAGCACAAAAGGCAAGGAGATTTTAACAAGGATTGACGCCTGCAATTCGTTGTAGAGTGGTGGCATTATAATGTAAGACGTATCCTTCCATAGTTCAAGCCGCCATAGTAATTGAATTTGATCAAAAGTTAGCCGCTAGAGAAAAAGAAGATAAGAAGTGAAAGATAGATGATATGGAAGAAGCATCAGGTTAAGAAGAATCCAGCCGGAAGTCTCAGAAAAAGTTTGGAAGGAGCGAGAATAAAGAATTCAGAGGAAAAAGTATTTCTTTAAATAGGATTAGTAACACCTCATTCAGCTCTAATCGAGCCAAGTCGGTTAAGTCGCCTATATCGGAGTGTAAGCAATGTGGTAAGAGGCATGATGGAAGGTGTAAGGTAAATGCTGAATTTTTCAGGTGTGGACAAAAAGGACACTATGCATCAGAATGTAAGGTGGAAAATCCAGGAGTCACCTATTACAACTGTGTCCAGGTGGGGCATGTTGCCAAGAACTGTAGAAGTGCTTCCCGAGAAAGCAGGAGAGGTAGTGCATCAAAAGGTTTGACATCCAGTACAGCCAAGGCTAAGGCTTATAATAGGAGTAAAAGATCAGCTGCTCAAGACCCTCATAAAGAACTAGGGCAATGTCTGATTAATAGAAGAAGCCAATAGTAAGGTGTGTATCTAGGTGCAGAAGCAATATAAGAAGTTCTTCCATTCATGCGAAGAAAGGTGTAATAAGCTAAGGAGATAAGGTAGATCCACCATGTGCAAGGATACAAAGAAGAAAATACTTAAGCTGGGGGGAAGTTTGAGTAATAAATAGATGCCCTGGAGTTTTGGAGGCCATTGGAACAAAATAATTAGTTCGATAATTGTAAAAGTTATTGGAAGGAGGAAAATGAACATACCAGTGATATTGTTGGAGAAGAGGGATGGAATTGTGAGGTTGTGTACTGATTATCGGGAGTTTAACAAAATGACGAAGAAGGATAAGTAACCCATTTAGGAATTGATTACTTATGTGACTTAATTCAAGGAGTGTGTTATTTCTTGGGGATTGACCTAAGATCCAACCTGAGAACATATCAAAGATTACAATTAGAATGAGTTATGAGTATTGTAAGTTATGGTGATATTATGTAAAGTAACAAGTGTATCAGTTGCCTATAGGGAATTAAGGAACATGGTTGTATATGGAGCATCTGGATGAGCAAATTATATTTATTGATAACATCCTCGGCTATTCAAATATTAAGAAAGTCTGCGTAGAACGCTCAAGAATTTCCCTACGAAGATTGGAAGGGAAGTACTTATATGCTAAGTTTTCAAGTATGAATTTTGGTTGGGATAAACAAAGGATTCTGATCATTCCACTAAAGATCACCTAAGCAAAACCGGTGTAGTAACATATGCCCTGTGCAGAAGGAAAAGATTGAATATGATCAATATCACTGAAGAATTAATAAAAGTATGGGAAAGAGTGAAATGTGAAATTCAGATACCCGAAGGTGAGAAGAAGTGAAGATATGAAACTATTTTTCAGCCTTAATTGCTGGAAATGGGTAAGAAGTGTTCGAATGTTTGGAAGTTAGGTTGAAGGTGAGTACCATCTATCATCCGTAGATGAAAGGATAAAATAAAAAGACGATTCAGACAATATAAGATATGTTGAGAGTATATGTATATTTTGAATCTAAAAGGAAACTGAGGTAATCACCTACCATTGATGGAGTTTTCTATGTTAATAGTTATTGTCCTAGTAGGGGAATGCTACATTGCGAAGCCCTATGTGGACATAAGTGTGGATTCCCCTCTATTGCGAGAAAATGGGAGGAGAGCTGTTGTTAGATCCTGGAATAATTCAGCACACCAAGGACGTAGTGGTGTTGACTTGGGAAAGAATGGAAGCAGCCCGACATAGACAAAGAAAAATGGCAGATGTGCATCAAAAGAGTGTGGATGTAGAAATAAGATTGTTGGTGTTGACAAAAGTTGCACCTTGAAAGAGATTGGCTAGGTTGGAATAGAAGGGACAAGTTGAGTCCTGACTATAGTGGACCGTTCAAGGTAATTGATAGATATAGGTAAAGTTGCCCATAAGTTGATATTGCCACCGCAGTTGTAGCAAGTTTATAGTGTGTTGCACATGTCACTGTTAAAGTGATATGTCCCTGATTTGAATCAAGTCATTGATTAGGAGCTAAAGGGGATCTCATTCGAATTTGTTCTGCGTAGAATGATCGATCCAAATCCTAGATCGTAAAGAATAAGTCCTCAGGAATGAATTTATATATATAGTGAGTATGTTTAGAATAAATCCTCGAAGAGCTACTTGAGAGTTAGAGTCAGATATGCTTGAGAAATATCTTCACTTCTTTAGTTAGATCAGATTCTGAGGACAATTTTTTTTAAGGGAGGAGGATATAACGACTCGTATATTTTTGTGATATTTAAGAATGTAATTTGTTGGATATATTTTATAATGTCATGGCTAAAATGATTTATGTTTAGTTTTCAGATCTTACTTAAACAGGATAAATCAGTACTTACTGGAAGTCAGGACTTAAGGACATCAGTACTTATATTATCCGGAGATAATCATCAGAAGATGGATATCAGAACTTAAGTGCTGAAGTACATTCTGGATAATGACAATAGCTGATTAAAGGAAAGAAGATCGAGATAAGCATAAGAAGAGATATGCATGAAGAAGGAATTCTATGAAGAATAGAATACTTGGAAGAAAAGATATCTGATTGATATATTTTAGGAAGCAGAATTATATTCCATATCAATTAGTGATTATCTTGTAACTGTGTAATATATAAACACAGACATAGGGTTTACACTATAAGTGTTATCATATTCGAGAAGATTATTCGTAGTAACCCTAGCAGCTCTCGTGATATTTGTTCATCACTGAGAGGTAACAGTTCCATACTGTAACAGAGTTTATTGTTTTAATAAAGTTTGTTTTCTGTTACTTGAGATATTAAAGTTTGATTTGATTGTACTTTATACTGTATTCACCCCTCTACAGTGTGTGTGACCTAATAAGTGGTATCAGAGCCTATCTGTTAACACACATACAGTTAAAGATCCAAACACAATCATGTCTGACACAGAAACTCCAACTAAGCTTACCAAAACTGAAGAACCACCAAAGACACAAATTCAAAGTCGGTATGAGACCATCAGAGTTCCCATATTGAGACCATCTGAATATCTCATATGGAAGGTGAGGATGACCATGTTCCTGGAAGCAACAGATCCAGAATATCTTGATAGAATCAAGGAAGGGCCTCACAAACCAACCAAGCTCGCTATTGCAGTTGCAGGTGAAGCAGCAAAGACCGTACCAAAGGAGAAGAGTGATTATACTGCTGAAGATATAGCATCAATTGCTAAGGATGCTAAGGTACGACACTTACTGCATAGTGCCATTGATAATGTAATGTCAAACAGGGTAATTAACTGCAAGACTGCTAAGGTGATATGGGATGCTCTGGAAACAAGGTGTCAGGGAACCGATACGATTAAGAAGAACAGGAAGACAATACTCACTCAAGTGTATGAACACTTTGACTCAAAGGCTAATGAGTCATTGACTGATTTATATGATAGATTTGTCGAACTCTTGAATGATTTGTCATTGGTTGATAAGGAGTATGATCTTGAAGATTCAAACCTTAAATTCCTGTTAGCTCTTCTTGAATGCTGGGATTTGAAGGCAACAACAATAAGAGACAACTACAATCTTGATGAAACAACTCTTGATGAAATTTATGGAATGCTCAAGACTCATGAACTTGAGATGGAACAAAGAAGCAAGAGGAAAGGAGGAAAGTCAAGGACAGTTGCTCTTAAGGCTGAAGAAGAATCCCCCAAGGCAGCTACCTCAAGGAAAGACAAGGGTAAAGCTCTTTTCACAAAGTCTGATACTGAGTCATCAAGTTTTGAAAGTGATGATGACTCAGATTCTGAAAGCTTGCCTGAGACTGATGCTGATGAGGAGATGATGAAGCTGTGTGCTCTTATGGTGAAAGGGATCACAAAGATTGCATACAGGAAGTTCAGGAAGGGAAAGTAGTTTTCCAGGAAAGGCACAAGCTCTGATAAAAAGAATTTCAGAAGATTTGAGGGCAGAGGAGGAAAGTCTGATAGAGGAGATTATACCAATGTCAAATGCTATAACTGTGGTGAGAAAGGCCACATATCTCCTGATTGCAAGAAAGTGAAGGGTGACAAAGGCAAGGCTCTGGTCACAAAGAAGAAAAGCTGGACAGACACCTCAGACTCTGAAAGTGAGGAGAACTATGCTTTGATGGCAAATACTGATAAAGAAAGTGCTGAGAGTAGTTCTGAAGCTGCTGAAACAAAGGTACCTGAGACTACTTATGCTTTTCATACTGATGATATTAATGAGTTGAGAAGATATCTTAAAACCATGTTTGTTAGTTATAGAGATCAAACTTTAACATGTGAAAGTTTAACTTCTGAAAATCTTGCTTTTAAGAAAAGAAATGATTTCTTAGAAAAAGAGTTAGTTATGTTCCATCAAACTCAGAAGGATAGAGATGATGCTTTTTATATTAGGGATGAAGTGCTAAAAATGAATGAATCTCTAAAAACTAAGTTAGAATAGGAAAGAGAGATTATCAGGACTTGGACTAACTCTGGCAGAACAACTCAAAATTTGCTAAGTAGTGAAAATTGGAAAGAGGGCTTAGGTTATGGAGAGGATAAGAATGATAAAGGAACTGTAGAAATTAAGCCAGTTGTTGTCAAGCAAAAATCAAAGTTAAAACCTGTTAAGTTTGTAACTGTAAAGTCTGATAATGAGAAATCAGAAGTTAAAGTGGAATTAATTTCTGACAAACTAAAACAGGAAAAGACAGCTGAAGTAAACATAGGCTTAATGACTAAGAAGCAGCTTAAGCATAAGCTGAAAGATGTTAAGAATGCAAATAAGGTAAAATCACCTAGGAAAAATAGGATTGGAAAGGAAGGTGTGAATAAAAGCAATAATTACAAGCCTGTTCCTAAAGCTCCTAGGAAAACGTGTCATAACTGTGGAAGTTCTAACCATCCGGCTTCTTATTGCAGGAAGAATAAGAACATAAACTCCTTACCTTCAAAGTCAGGAGTTAAGAGTCAGTCTGTTAGATACAAACCACAAAATCCTTGTTTTCATTATGGTAGTTTATGGCATTCCATTTATACTTGTAAGGAATATCATAGTTTGTACTATGATTATTATCAAATAAAACCTTCTTTGAAGAAAGTTTCCATTGTTCCTTCTAGTGTAAATTCTGATTCAAAGTCTGATAGTGTAAGTTCTGATAAGAAAATTGTTAACATAAACTCTGATGTTAAACCCGCTGCGAATATTAACAAACTTGATAAGGCCAAAGGATCCAAGCAAGTCTGGGTCCTTAAAACTAATCATTAGTGGTCTTTGTGATTGCAGGGCAACATGAGAAATATCCTAGTTCTGGATAGTGGATGTTCAGGACATATGACTGGAAATAAGGCCCTGCTATCAGACTTTGTGGAGAAAGTTGGCCCAAGTGTTTCTTATGAAGATGGCAACATTGGAAAAACATTGGGATATGGCAATATCAATCTTGGGAATGTCATCATTAAAGAAGTAGCTCTGGTCTCAGGACTTAAACACAATCTGCTGAGTATAAGTCAAATCTGTGACAGAGGTTATCATGTTGATTTCTTTGAAGAACACTGTGAAGTTGTGAGTAAAGCTAAAGGCAAAGTTGTTCTGAAAGGATACAGGCGTGGTAACATTTATTAAGCTAAGCTTTCAACAAGTACTGATGGTTCTGCAATATGTCTGATGAGTAGAGCATGAATTGAAGAAAGCTGGAATTGGCACAAGAAACTCTCTCATTTAAATTTCAACAATATAAATGAACTAGTCAAGAAAGATCTTGTGAGAGGACTGCCAAAGTCAGTATTTGCTCCTGATGGCCTTTGTGATTCTTGTTAGAAGGCAGAATAAAGAAAATCTTCATTCAAGAGCAAGACTGAATCATCAATTCTTGAGCCTTATCATCTACTACATGTTGATCTATTTGGTCCAGTGAATGTCATGTCTATTGCAAAGAAGAAAAATGCGTTGGTCATAGTGGATGAGTTCACCAGATACACATGGGTGTATTTCTTGCACACAAAAAGTGAAACTGCATCTATCTTGATTGATCATGTCAAACATCTGGATAAATTGGTCAAAGATTCTGTGAAAACCATAAGGAGTGAAAATGGCACTGAGTACAAGAATTTGATAATGGAAGAGTTCTGCAAAAACCATGGAATTAAGCAGGAATTTTCTGCTCCTGGAACTCCACAGCAAAATGGAGTTGTTGAAAGGAAGAATAGAACTCTCATTGAAGCTGCACGTACAATGCTTGAAGAAGCAAAGCTTCCAACCTATTTCTGGGTTGAAGCTGTGTAGACTGCTTGTTTTACTCAATATGCAACACTCATTAACAAGCAAGGAAAAACACCATATGAAATGGTGAAGAAAAAGAAGCCAAATCTGAAGTACTTTCATGTATTTGGATGCAAGTGTTTTGTTCTCAAGACTCATCCTGAACAGCTATCCAAGTTTGATCTAAAAGCTGATGAAGGAATCTTTGTTGGATATCCATTTCCACAAAAGCCTTCAGAGTCTATAATTTGAGAACAAGAGTGGTCATGGAATCTATCAATGTCTCTTTTGATGAGAAGAAGATTACTGGTCTTGAAGATTTTATTGATCATGATCAGCTGAGATTTGAAAATGAAGACTCAAATTCTGATACTGAAAATCCTGACAGTCTAAGTCCTGATATTGTAAACTCTGATGGATTAAACTCTGATGTTATTGAAACTGTGGTGACTACGCCAAAGGAAGATGCACCTATGCAGGGGGAGCATACTCAAGAACATATCACATCTCAAGAAGCATCAGAACATACATCTGGCTCGTCAAGTTCTGATAAGCCAAGTTCTGATAGTTCTGAAACTCTAAATTGTGAAGAATCCAACTCAGAGAGCATAGTTTCAGGGGGAGCATCAGAAAATGAAAATGAAGACAGCATGGATCATGGGGGAGAATCCAATTCTAGAGAAAACCTTCCATCTGCAAGGAAGTGGACTAAATCACATACACCTGATTTGATAATTGGAAATCCTGATGCAGGTGTCAGAACTAGAACAGGTACTTCAAACGAATGTCTTTACAATTCTTTTCTCTCTCAGACTGAGCCAAAGAAAGTGGAAGAAGCTCTTCAAGATGCTGATTGGGTGCAAGCAATGCAGGAAGAGTTAAATGAATTTGAAAGAAACAAAGTCTGGACCCTAGTGCCAAGACCAAAGAATAGATCTGTTGTTGGTACAAAGTGGGTATTCAGAAACAAAACTGACAGTGATGGCATAATTATAAGGAATAAGGCAAGGACTGGTTGTAAAAGGATATTCTCAACAGGAGGGAATTGATTATGATGAAACATTTGCACCAGTTGCTAGGTTAGAAGCCATAAGGATATTTTTGGCTTATGCTGCTCACAAAAGTTTACTGTCTTTCAAATGGATGTGAAAAGTGCTTTTCTCAATGGAGAATTGGAGGAGGAAGTATATGTTGAACAACCTCCAGGCTTTGTAGATTCCAAACATCCAGATTATGTCTACAGGCTTGATAAAGCACTTTATGGACTTAAGCAAGCTCCCAGAGCATGGTATGAGACTTTAGCTCAGTTTCTTCTGGAAAGTGGATTCAACAGAGGAACAATAGACAAAACACTGTTCCTACCTCAACCATGGAAAGGACTTACTACTGGTCCAGATTTATGTTGATGATATCATTTTTGGGTCTACAAATGACAGACTTTGCAAGAAGTTTGCCAAACTGATGCTAGTCAAGGTATCAGATGAGTATGATGGGGGAACTTAGCTATTTTCTGGGCCTTCAAGTCAAGCAAAATGAAGAAGGCACTTTTATTTGTCAAACTAAGTACACCAGAAACTTGCTGAAGAAATTTGGAATGCAAGATTGTTCAAGTGCATCCACTCCATGGCCACTGCAACAAAATTGGATAAGGATACTGGTAAATCAGTAGATATTAGTGATTACAGAGGTATGATTGGCTCTCTACTCTATCTAACTGCTAGTAGACCTGATATCATGTATGCTACCTGTCTTTGTGCAAGATTTCAAGCAGATCCAAGAGAACCTCACTTAACAGCTGTGAAAAGAATTTTCAAGTATCTTAAGGGAACAGCTGATCTGGTATTGTGGTATCCCAGAGAATCAGATTTTAAACTAATAGGTTACTCAGATGCAGATTTTGCAGGTTGCAAAATTGACAGGAAAAGCACAAGTGGAAGCTGCCAATTTCTTGGAGGCAGATTGGTTTCTTGGTTTAGCGAGAAACAAAAGTCAATTTCCACATCAACTGCAGAAGCAGAACATATTACTGCAGGAAGCTGTTATGCACAGATTCTTTGGATGAAGAATCAGTTACTGGATTATGGGTTAACATATTTCAAAATCCCTATTTACTGTGATAATCAAAGTGCTATTGCTATGACAGGTAATCCAGTTCAACACTCTATGACAAAGCACATCAGCATCAGGTACCACTTCATCAGGGAACATGTAGATGAAGGTACAGTGGAATTGCACTTTGTTCCAACAGATCAACAACTAGAAGATATCTTCACAAAACCATTGTGTGAAACTACTTTTACAAGATTGGTAAATGAACTTGGAATGGTTTCAGGTTCTTTCTCTAAATCTGCTTAGTTTTGTTCAGTTGCATCAGACTTTATGATCAGTATTTACAGAATTTAATCTCTTTGATGTATTCTATGCTTAATTGAAAAATATGTTTAAGTACTGACTATTGTCTGATCAATGTTTGTAAACTCTGATAGTGATATGTCTGTTTAGGTAACTATTCAATCCTATGAGGATAACTGTGCTAGATGATGACCTAGTAGTCTTCAATAAACAAGGGATCCCATATAAGAAGTAATTATATCTGTGGAAATCTATTGACACAAGCAAATTCTGATAATTGAGCTTAGTTGAGTTTACTTTGTCTATCTTATTCCTAAGTCACAAACTAGAATAATGCTACTCATCTGTTAAGTTCTGATGCTAGTAAATCTGTTGAATAGTACTAAGTGCTGATAAACCTCACTTATCAAAAGAAAAAGAAAGAGAAACAAGGATTAAAAATCAGGTACTCCTTTGAGATCTAGAGTAAAAATGTGGAAGGGAAGACCCAAGTGCATTGCTGGTATTAAGTAATATGCATCAGAAAAGAAAATAAAATATTTTCTTGGTGACTTTTCACACTCTATGATTACTGGAGAAATACTCTGATAATAGCATAAATTCTGATAAGCAGTCATGACTCACTTACACTGAGAAGCCACTGTAAAATAGAATTTAAAAAGATGTACACAAAATTAGCACAAAATAGTTGAGGTGGACTCAAGCATGAATTCATTCAATAGTAGGTTTCAGAATATTGACAGGTTTTTAGTAAAGTTTTAGTTATGCCTTATTTCTAAGATGTACTGAAGTGAATCAGACTTTTCTCTTTGTCTGATATTTAGCTTAATGCACACACTAACCACTCCATATGAATGATGAAAATCACTGTGGGGATCTATGTTGTTTTAGATGAACAGTCGTTGTGTCACATTGCACAAATTCTGAGGATAAGTTCTGATTGCATGTTCTGATGATTAAGTTCTGAAGAATATAAATCAGAATTTGTGTGAGGACTTACTAAAATAGGCATTTATTTTTCGAGTTAAGAAAATATGTTCTGATGACTGTTAAGTTCTGATATAAGTCTAAGTTCTGATATTACAGTCTGATTCTTTACTTGACTTATTTTTGGATAAAATTTGACAACAGTCTCAGTTTAAACCAGAATACTGTTGAAGTGGAAGATTAATAGTCACTATAGTTAGGGATAGTGGTACTCGTACATGAACAGTCAACTTTTACTTGCTTCTTGTGCGCATTAAATCATGTTTTCTCTTTCCAATGAATGTTTTTCTTTTTCCAAGTCTGGGGAGACGAGGTAGAATTAATTCCACCTGTCAGCATTAAATTTCTTTGCGTCTCCTGGCATTCTCTTGCCTATATAAACAACCACTTCACATTAGCATTCCCATCAACTCTTTTATCACAAACTCACCTTCATACTTTTTCTATCAAAAACACCATGGTCAATTATAATATGTTTTTGAACTACGAAACATTCAACATGGAGCTGAGCTGTGCCGATTGGCAGCAGGAATGGCACGTCACTGCCATTCCTAATGAGATATGGGACTCCGTTCCCCAGGAGGTACTCACCCACCTCCTGTTCTTCTACATGGACTACCATCGCCATCTGGAGCGATTGGAGGAGGAAAGGCTGGAAGCTCTCCACCAGCAAGAGCGAATCATTCGACTCGCTATTCTGTTTGTCGAGAGTAGGAAGAAGAAATAATTTATTTTCTTCCTGTTTTTCTTCATCATCAGCCTTGCCCTGCTTCTTGAGCTAGGACAAAGGCTGTTGACGTTAGGTTTAGCAGCTTAGGGAAATCTTGTACAAGTTCTGATGTAATTTAAATTTCATGAATGTATTCTCTTGATATATTAATGAAATTTGTTTTTGTTTCAAGATCTTGTCTCTGAGATATTTTGTAATGCATTGATAAATCCTGATACATATTCATATTCTGATGACCATATAAATTCGTTTTAACTTAAGTTCTGATTTTTTTATCAGTACTTGCTCGTCGATTTATTATGGTCATTTTCACTCGATTTTTTTTTCAGAATATTGATGTTGCAGTGAAAAATAATTAAATAAGTGGGAACAGTTTTTCTCAAGCCAACAAGTTCTGACACTTTGGAGAACTGGAAACTTTGATAATGGTGGTCAATATGGTACTCCTAGTATTGTTTTCGAAGTGGGTGATTCTCCAAATGTCAGCAACAATCCATCAACAATCTGTTACTGATGCTGCTCAAAATTCAGACTTCTCTTCTACACCTTCTCTGCATCTCGATGCTGATGATCAGAATATAGGTGAGCATCAGGATATGGCTGTTGATCAGAACTTAGAACCAGATCAGCAATTAAAGGATGCTGAAGCCTCCATTGCTACTCACACTGTTGTTTTATCAGAAGATACTGATTCTATAAGTTCTGATGCTGCAAATACTGGAGATACTAGTGATGTTGCTCCAAATGTAGATGCTGATGAAGCAGGTCCTTAGGACATGCTCCTCAATAAACTATTCTTAAATCTGAACTTGTTAAGAAGTTTGTTACCAGAGAAGCACCAGTGCCTTGGAGTGAAACTCCTGCAGGACAGAAGTGGACTAAGGAATGAAATTCAGTTTCCTGTGTTCCAAATGCAAAGCATCTTGCTGAGCACTTGACAAAAGCTGATGAAATGTTAATTTTTGATGATTTCAAAACCCAGCTTAGAGTCACTGCATTGAGTACTAAACATCTACAAGGTCTCCATTCAACTACTCATGCAGAGCTACACAAGATTCAGGAAGAATTCATCAAACAGGACCAAATTCAGAAAATTCACAAGAAAAATTTCTTCCAACCTACCTTTGACAGGATTGCTTATATTGAGAAGACTCAAGAGAAACAACAAGCTCAGATTGATGATATTCTGAAAAATCAAGCTTCTCAGCAATCTCAACTTACTAAAATCCAAGCCTCAGTGGAATTGCTTGTCTCTCTTCTACTACCTGCTAATGCCAAAAAGGGGGAGAAAGTAATTAAGTCCAAATGCAAGACTGGCAAGACACTGAAAGGGAAGGATGATGAAAAGGATGATCAAGGAAACTCTGGAATGGGTAGAGGTCATAGTCAAGGTAGAGGTTTCTCATCAAGAAAAGCTGAAATCCCAAGTCACAGGACAAGTTCTGATACTGGGAAAAGAATTAGTTCTGCTACTGGTAAAAGGATAAGTTCTGATGAACTTTTAGATCTTGATGAAGAAATGTCAAGACAGTTATTTCTTCAGGAAAATTCAGGAATGGACTTGGAGAGTTTAATGGAAGAAGAAGCCAGACTTAAATCAGAAAAAGTCACATCTAAATCTGAAGCTTCTGGTAAAAAGACACTTTCAAAAATTAAAGGCATTGTGATAAAAGAAAGGACAAATACTGAAGCAACATTGGCTAAATCACAACAGCAGATATATCCAAGATCCAATGGTAAAGAAAAGGTTGGTGAACCTATCAAGGTTTATGTGCCTCCTGAGAATGAAGAAATCACTGATGAAAAGGATTATCTTGCTCTGACTTCAAGAAAAGTTCTTAAAACAACCTCTAACATGGCTCGAGTTGTTCAGAGTCAAGAGACAGTAAGTTCTGATATTCCAAAGAAGCAAGTAACCTCTGACATAGCTCAAGTTAACTTGATATCAGAAGTTAGACCAAAGACACTCCTACCAGGATTCACTAAAGCAAAACAGACTCAACCTTTGAAGACTGCTGCAAGTGGTTTTGAAGCAAGAGTAGTTACTGGAAAGGAATCAAGAGATAAAACTGGATTGGGAATTGCTGATGAAAGAAGAATACAGAACACTACCAATGATCCAACTTTCTTGAGTGAACCAGGTATTGGAGCAACTCCTGAGAGATTGAATCAACTGGAATCTGTACAAATGGTTTACCATACCTACTTGAAAGAACACATCTTGTTGTACTTCATGACAGATGGTAGGGTTTATCATATAAGGCAAAATGCCATTCCATTGAAGTATTTTGAAGAATTGGAGCATGTAATATTCTTACTTCAAGTGGATGACAGATTGACAGGAAGTGTTGCAAACTATTTGAAGGATCAGATTCAGAGACAGAAAAGGCTTTATTCTGTTAAGTCTGACAGCACATATGTTCCAAAGTACAGAGATCACAATGGTAATATAGTTGAAATGAAGCCCAACACTGCTAAAATTATAACTACCTTTCTGGGTTACAGGGCTGTGGAATTCAATCTTGAGTCTGATAAAGCTTATTTGATCAGACTGGATCAGGATATAAGAAAAGCAAAGATTAATGATCTCAGGGCTGCAATCTTTCAAATTGGTGAAGATAATGTAGAGCTTAAAGATGATAAAAGGAGAATGATTGATGAACTTAGATATGCTGAGAGATGTTTGTTGAAGAACTATCTCAGAATAACTCCTGACATCAGAGAGATCAGAAGATGAAGCCAAGTCAAGATCTACAACTGATTAAATTCTGATATTTGTACAGACTGAAGCTGTTATCAGAAGTTAAATATTGGTAAAGCTTTAAGGACTGTAAGTTGTAGTTATCTAGTCTAATTCTCATGCATTTATACTTAATGTTTTTGACATCATCAAATATCTGTTAAACTTGTATATTATGCTAATTTACAAGTTGGGGGAGATTGTTGGATATATTTGATAATGTCATGGCTAATATGATTTATGTTTAGTTTTCAGATCTTACTTAAACAGGATAAATCAGTACTTACTGGAAGTCAGGGCTTAAGGATATCAGTACTTATATTATCAGGAGATAATCATCAGAAGATGGATATCAGAACTTAAGTGTTGAAGTACATTCAGATAAGGACAATAGCTGATTAAAGGAAAGAAGATCGAGATAAGCATAAGAAGAGATATGCATGAAGAAGGAATTCTATGAAGAATAGAATACTTGGAAGAAAAGATATCTGATTGATATATTTTAGGAAGCAGAATTATATTACATATCAATTAGTGATTATCTTGTAACTGTGTAGTATATAAACACAGACACAGGGTTTACACTATAAGTGTTATCATATTCGAGAAGATTATTCGTAGTAACCCTAGCAGCTCTCGTGATATTTGTTCATCACCGAGAGGTAACAGTTCCATACTGTAACAGAGTTTATTGTTTTAATAAAGTTTGTTTGCTGTTACTTGAGATATTAAAGTTTGATTTGATTGTACTTTACACTGTATTCACCCCCTCTACAGTGTGTGTGACCTAACAATGTCTATGTGCTTTGTCCTTGAATGTTGCACTAGATTTTCAGTGATGGTAATTGCACTTGTGTTATCACAGAAAATAGGAATCCTTTCAACTTGCAAACCATAGTCTAGCAATTGATTTTTCATCCATAAAATCTGTGCACAGCAACTGCCAGCAGCAATATATTCAGCTTCAGTTGTAGAAGTAGAAACTGAATTTTGCTTTTTACTGAACCAGGACACAAGCTTGTCTCCTAAAAATTGACAGGTTCCTTTTGTGCTCTTTCTATCAATTCTGCAACCTGCATAATCTGGATCTGAATAACCAGTTAGATTAAAACCAGAATCTCTAGGATACTAAATGCCAAGTTTTGGTGTTCTCTTGAGATATCTGAAAATTCTCTTGATAGCTATCAAGTGAGACTCTCTAGGATCAACCTGAAATCTAGCACATAAACATGTAGCAAACATTATATCTGGCCTACTAGCTGTTAAGTACAGAAGTGAGCCAACCATGCCTCTATAGCTTGAAATATCCATAGACTTTTCAGTACTGTTTAGTTCAAGCTTAGTTGCAGTAGCCATGGGAGTTTTTGCAGATGTGCAATCCATTAGATCAAACTTCTTTAAAAGATCAAAAATATATTTAGTTTGACTAATGAATATTCCATCACTAACTTGCTTAACTGGTAAACCAAGAAAGTAAGTTAGTTCTCCCATCATACTCATTTCATACTTACTTTTCATCTGTTTGGCAAACCTTTTACAAAGTTTCTCATCTGTAGAGCCAAAAATAATATCATCTACATAAATTTGAACAAGTATGCTAGAGCCATTAACATTTCTGAAAAATAAAGTTTTATCTACATTACCTCTTGTGAAGTGATTTTCCAAAAGGAACTTTGATAAAGTATCATACCAGGCTCTAGGTGCTTGCTTCAGTCCATAAAGTGCTTTCAGTAGATAATAGACATACTCTGGAAAATTTGGATCTTCAAAACCAGGAGGTTGACTAACATACACTTCTTCCTCCAAATCTCCATTCAGAAAGGCACTTTTGACATCCATTTGATAGACCTTGAAATTGGCATGGGCTGCATAGGCTAAGAAGATTCTGATGGCTTCAAGTCTTGTAACAGGAGCAAATGTTTCATCAAAATCTATTCCTTCTTGCTGAAAATAGTCTTTAGCAACCAATCTGGCTTTGTTCCTTACTACTATGCCATTTTCATCCATCTTGTTTCTGAATACCCATTTGGTGTCTATTGGATTCTTTCCTTTAGGCTTGGGCACCAGCTTCCACACTTTATTCCTTTCAAATTGGTTTAGTTCCTCCTGCATAGCTAAAATCCAATCAGGATCTAACAAAGCTTCTTCTACCTTCTTTGGTTCTTCCTTTGACAGAAAGCTGCTGTATAGACATTCTTCCTGAGTTGCTCTTCTTTTTTGAACTCTAGAAGAAACATCACCAATAATCAGTTCAAAAGTGTGATCTTTTGTCCATTTCCTTGGTTGAGGTAGATTAGCTCTAGATGAAGAGACCTCAATGTTGTTTTGATGTGTGATTGAGTTTTGATTGCTAGAAACTCCCCTGAGTTTGTGGATCTTTGATTTGAGAAAGGGGTACTTTCTACGGGTGATCTGCCTTGATTTCCTGCTCCTTTTGATAACCCGACGGATGGTGAATCTTGAGTACCGACGGATGAGGCAGGTTGTCTACCGACGGATAACACAGATTGCCTTCCGACGGATGAAGCATTTTACAACTCGACGGATGTTGAGTTTTGTGCTTCATTTGTGGTATATTTGTCTGCATTATCCTTAGACACTGTTTCTTGATCACTCTCATCATCACTTTCATCACTGACCATCTCAACATTGTCGAATTTGAGGCTCTCATGGTAATCTCCATCTTTCAGTCCTTCAATCTTTTTATCATCAAACACAACATGTATAGATTCCACAACAGTGTTGGTTCTTAGATTGTAGACTCTATATGCTTTACCAACATCATATCCAACAAAAATTCCTTCATCTGCTTTAGCATCAAACTTCCCATTTTGATCAGTTTGATTTCTTAGAATATAGCATTTACAGCCAAAGACATGAAGAAAATTTAGAGTTGGCTTCTTGTTCTTGAACAGTTGATAAGGAGTCATGCATCTTGCTTGATTAATCAGAGAGATGTTCTGAGTGTAGCATGCAGTGTTTACAGCTTCAGCCTAAAAATAAGTTGGTAATTTTGATTCTTCAAGCATTGTCCTTACAGCTTTAATGAGAGATCTGTTCTTTCTTTCCACTACTCCATTCTGTTGTGGAGTCCTTGATGCTGAAAACTCATGCAAGATCCCATTTTCCTCACAAAATGCTCTCATGACATAGTTCTTGAACTCAGTTCCATTGTCACTCCTGATTCTTCTAACTTTGAAATCAGGATGATTGTTAACTTGCCTTATGTGATTGATGATGATTTCAATAGCCTCATCTTTAGACTTTAGAAAATATGTCCAAGAGAACTTTGAGAAATCATCTACAATTACTAGGAAAAATCTTTTCTTTGAAATTGACAATACATTGACTGGTCCAAACAAATCCATGTGAAGCAATTGCAGAGGTTCTTCAATTGTTGAATCAAGTTTCTTCCTGAATGATGCTTTGATCTGTTTCCCCTTTTGGCAGGCATCACACAGTCCATCCTTTGTAAACTCCACTAGAGGAATGCCTCTTACTAGTTCTTTCTTTACCAGCTCATTCATGGTCTTGAAGTTTAAATGGATAGCTTCTTGTGCCATAGCTAACTTTCATCTTGAATTGCTTTACTGAGAAGACAAGTTACAGATTCGGCTTTAGTTGAGTTGAAGTCAGCTAGGTACACATTTCCTCTTCTCACACCAGTGAGAACCACTTTGTTGTTTTGATTGTTAGTCACAACACAGGCTTCTTTGTTGAAGGTTACTGAGTTTCCTTTGTCACAAAGCTGGCTGATACTCAACCAATTGTGTTTGAGACCATCCACTAAGAACCTCTTCAATGATGACATTGTCCTTTGAAATCAAGCCATATCCCACAGTATAACCTTTGTTGTCATCTCCAAAAGTAATACTTGGGCCAGCTCTTTCCTTAAACTCTGTGAGCAGGGTAGAATCACCAGTCATGTGTCTTGAACAGCCACTATCCAAGTACCAAAGATTCTTTCTATTTCCCTGCACACATCAAAATCAAATCAAGTTAATTTTGGTACCTAAGTTTCCTTGGGTCCTGCCTTGTTAGCTTTCTTCTTCTGTTTCTTAGGTCTTAACTCATTTGACTTAGGAATTTCAGATTCTTCCTTAGTCATTTGGGTTGGGCCTTTGAAACCATTTAATGCAATAGAATTATCATGCATATTATGGCTAACAGGAAATGACATGCTTGGTGCAAACATGTTATTCCAGTAAGGCATGCTAAATGGCATTTTGAGGCATATTGTATGCAGCATAATATGGATCAGGTGCAAATGGCATATTAGCAAACTGTGCATTTATGTTCTGTGTAGGCATAGCATTGACAGGCATGGGAGGCATGGCATTCATGTTAGGAAATTGAGGCTGAACAGGCATGGGAGTAGGCATGGCAAATTTGCAATTAACAGACAAATGATTTATACTACCACACTTGACACAGATTTTTTTAGGGGCATATTTATCAGGTGTGTAGTTATTGTGTTTTTTAATCCCTACTTTACCATTCCTATTGTTTTTCTTTTTAGTATCTGTTTTTACCTCTATTTTCTCAAGTTTGTCACTTAACTGTTTGACAGTCATGTGACCAACATTTGCCTTTTTCCCTTTCTTAGCTTGACTTGACTCTCCTGAAACAAAGTTCTTGGAAACAGACCCGTACTTATCATTTAGCTTGATTAATTTGGATTTGCTAATGGGTTTGCTTACAGCCGACGGATGAGGATTTTCATCATTCGACGGATAACACTTTTTGTTATCCGACGGATAGTCCTCATCATCCGTCGAGTCTACATCTGTCAGCAGCCCATCTACCAAAATAGGTTCTAGTTTCTCTTCATTCTTTTTCCAGGCTTCATCACAAAAAGACTCAATTCCTTGAACTTTAGTGATTTGAGCATGAACATCCCTGGATGTTTTCCATGCTTTAATCACCTCTTGTTCACGCTCGAGCTGCTTCTTCAAAATTTCTTCCTTTTTCAAGGACTCAGTTAATTCCTCCTTGGCAATCTTACACTCAATTTTTAGTTTCTCAAACTTAACAAACTGAGACTCAAGCACATTATTCCTCTCATTTAAAAACAAGTTGTTTTCTTTGATTTTAGCATTTTCTTTAGTGAGAGATTTGCAAATGATACAATTCTGTAGACATGTCATTTATTGCATCATTACACTCAGCTTTAGATAAATGTGCAAGGTTTATAGTGATTATCTGATTGCTTGAGGAACTTGTCTCTGTTTCATCAGACTTGGTCATTAGGGCTAGATTGACATAGCTGACATCTTTATCTTCATCCAAACCATCAGCTGCCCAGTCATTCTCTTGTGTAATACAAGCCCTTTCCTTCTGTTTGAGTAGATCAAAGTATTTTTGCTTATAATCCACAGACTCAAACCTTTTCTTACTGGAATCTGACTTTCTACACTCATTTGCAAAATGCCCTGCCAAGCCACATTTGAAACATTTGAATTTTGACTTATCCACCATGTTTCTATTTGGCTTGGCTGCTCCAAAGTTCTTCTTAAACTTGAACTTGGCAAATCTTCTTGAAAGAAATGCTTGGTGCTCATCAATGTCCTCCATGTCATCTTGGCTCAATGAATCTTCACTTTCTGCAGCTAGCCCCTTACCCTTATTCTCACAGACCTTTGAAGTTGATTCTACAGCCTCCATCTTCACTTCCTTCTCCTTTTCCAGATCAGCAACTAGTGTAATGGATCCTCCTTTCTTCTTTCCTCTCTCCATTCTTTCATCTTGCTCTATCTCAAGCTCATAGGTCTTAAGAATGCCATACAGTCTCTCTAAAGTAAACTCCTTATAATCTTGTGAGTTTCTCAATGAGACTGTCATTGGTTTCCATTCCTTTGGAAGAGATCTGAGAAATTTCAGATTGGAGTCTTTAGTCAGATAGACTCTTCCATGTAACTTAAGAGCATTTAGTAGTTTTTGGAATCTACTAAAAATGTCAGTGAGTGACTCATTTTCTTTATTGTGAAAGTGCTCATATTGCTGAATCAGGAGCTGCATTTTATTTTCTCTTACTTGCTCAGTGCCATCACAAATTATCTGTATTATGTCCCAAACTTCCTTGGCAGTTTTGCAGTTGATGATGTTATCAAACATATCTGCATCAACACCATTGAACAGAATGTTCATGGCCTTTTTATCTTTCCTGACTTGTTCAATGTCAGGATCAGACCATTCATGCATTGGCTTTGGAACAGATGGCTCGTTTCCTGTTGCAGCTCTCATTGGAACATGAGGGCCTCTTTCTATGCAGTCCACATAGGCCTCATCTTGAGAAAGCATATGAAGATGCATCTTTACCTTCCAATGATGGTAATTATCTTTATCAAGAAAAGGAATCTTGACTCCAACATCTTTCTTGTTCATCTTACTGAATTGTTTTGATCTTTAAACTCTTTGTAGATTAAGAGCTTGCTCTGATACCAATTGTTAGTCCCTTAACCATATAGCAAGAATTACAGAAGGGGGGGTTGAATGGAATTCTTGAACCTTTTTCTTGAAATAAAAATGTTCAACTCGATTATAGATATATTTGTTTTGATTAGCACAATGCGGAATGTAAACTTAATTGAATCAAAACATGAGTAATTAAAAACAAGAGTCTTTAAAAACTTTCTGGTGGATTTAAGAAATTCCACCAGAGATATATATAATATATCGAGAGGACTCTGTGTGCAGAAATACTCACAGCTGCTTACAAATGGAACTACTGAGAATACAGGAAATGCTAAAGATTCTGCTTACAAAGATTTCTCTGTTTTTGTGTTTTTTAGCTATCTCAGTTATTTTTCTATTTGCTACTCTCTTGGTTTATATAATACCAAGATTACAAAGTCAAAAAGACTAAACAAATATAAAATCTAACAGTCTTAAGCTTTGCTGCTTTTCGTCCTCTATTACCCAGTTAATGGGCTTCCACAGTGTGTTTGTATACATCTCGACGGCTGTGTGTCAGCTTTCACTGTTCAACTGCTGTTTGAATTCTTCATATGATCATCCGTCGACTTTCAGAACATCCGTTGATGATTTAATCGATCATCCGTCGACTGCTATATTAAACATCCATTGATAGTCATTTGATCATCCGTCGATGGCTTTGTTAATCATCCGTCAGTAGCTATTTTGGCACTTGACTCTTTATCACTTATGCAGAATTACAAGACATCAATTATGTATAATTAATCAACCTATTCTGCATATCTAGTTAAAGTCAACATGACTTATATGCTACTACAGATTCTATACAAAGGTGCATACATAATTGTGCTACAAACTTATTATTACATAAGCTACTCACTCGATGGATAATAAGTTAATCATCCGTCGGGACTAAAATGAGTTATCCGTCGGGACTATAATTCTTATCCGTCGAGTAATACATAATTTCACTAAGTAAAATCTACTTAGATGTTTTGTTTATGAAACAATCAAGTACACAACATATGCACAACAGTTAACGCTAGTGAGTAGCGTGGTATATATATTTTAGACCGGGAGTCGGTCGGTGTAATTTATTAAAAACTTGGAAGTATTCTGGATACATTTGGAAATATTAGTTATCTATTTTTATGAATAAAAACAAATATTCTAAAGTACTCGATGTTCCTCTACGGTTTATCAAATACCTAAAAGTTTTATCAAACAATTTCCAAAAACTTTACTTGCTTGATTTAAATGTTATTTAGTCAATAAATATATTTTGTGGGAAACAATATAAGTTCCAGATATATGATACGATTCTTAAAGGATAAGGAGGGGTAGACTCTAGTATTTTGTGTACTGGAGAGACTACTAATTATTTCCGCATGAGAAGGTACCATGTATACCGATGGACATGCGAAGTATGAAAAATATACCAGGGAGAAAGGGGAAGCATATAAAGCCCGAATGCGGCCAGGGTGACAACCGGGAGTAAGGAAGTCATCCATCTAATAGTAGAAAACAATAATAATATTTTGATGTACGATTGATTATCGTATAGTAGGGACTCCGGTGAATGTCCTAAGTATTTCCAGTTGGAATTGTATGCAATACTGTGACTCAAGCCTAGGTGATGGGTTTACTGAAAGTATTCACAAAATTTTTAAGAAAATAAAAGATGGTTTTGAAAGAGGTGTATATCACCGAGTAGTTATTCTTCTAAGTATATAATATTATATAAGAAAATACAATTATATTTAATATTCGTTCTTTAAACTATTTTATACATTATGGCTGAGCATTATTGCTCACTCTTGCCTTCTTTTAAATGTCACACCACAACAGTTAACCAATATTCCGATGAGGGAGTTAACCAACTGCGACACGTGGAAACACATAGGTTTTACGTAAAATCCTTGCAGCCTTGCCTCAGGTGAGCCAGAGTATCTAGACAATTTCATGTAGAGGTTGTGAGTAGTTGTGTAGGGTCCTGGAATGTACATTTGGTTTGTAATAACAGATGCTACATATTGTATATAATTTCTAAAGCTATAACTTGTATGTGTAAGATTTTGGGGTCTATAATTTGGTTTAATGGATTATTGAGTTAATACATGTTACAAATGATTGGATGATTGCGTGATGACCCAGATTCCTGACCCCGTATTTGGGGGCGTTACAGAAAACATCATTTAAAGTATCAAAAAGCTAAAAACAGATCTGGGCATAATTGGAATCGTGGAGATTTTTAAGATTTAAGATGTTTTGTGTTTGATGGGTTGCTGAGTATTCGGTATGGGTTGCTGAGAATTCCTCAGTTTTAGAGTTTCAAATCATAGAATCCGGTCAGCGGATAGTGTGACATATAGAACTAGTTTACCCACTTTCTGGAACACATCGATACTTTGTCAAGTTTTGGTTTTACTTGACGAGGGACGTCGGTCACTGGCAAAGTGTGGCATAAGATGTGATTTATGATTGTGGGACTTAAGAAAATAATTAGATGATAAGATTTATTGATTGATTAAGAATTTTGATTAGTAGATGAGTGCATCTTTTTGATATATCATGTGTATCTTTGGCATAATTGTTATTGAATATATTTGTGATTTATTGTGATATTTATGTGTTATATGTCTAAACTAAGTTTTAGCAAAGATAAAAATATTATTTTGAGTCATTGGATGGTAGTTGCTTGCTGGGCGTCGTAGCTCATTCTTTTAATATTTCAGGTTTAGTCTTAAGATTCGAGTTGGATAGTATCAAATTTCAAGGACTTAGATTTGGAGTAGATTGACTTTTGGATTTCTACTTTTAGCTGTGTGTTTGTAATATCAATCTTTGTAATTGAATTTTGAATTGATAAAATGTATTTTCTATTAGTTATGATTTAGATTTAATAGTCCGAGAAGTGCGGGCTATTACATGTGGCTATGATTTAATTTGGATTAAAAAATGTATGGTTGAGATTAGATCTCAGTTCTTACATTAGTGGGGGTTCTTATGTGAGCAAAAGCGCGGGCACACACACACATGTTAGATATAATTGATGATATCAGGAGATAAACTATTAGGAGTTAATATCAGGACTTACTAAAGGTGACATCATCAATACTTGTATATCAGTACTTGATGATCAACAGTTGATGTCATCATGACTTAATCACTTCAGTAGATATTCGAGAAGGAACAGGATTACAGAATTCAAGGCGGTGAAGGACTTTATATCAGAAGCAATCATACATGGATATGTAATAGGTTTTCTTATTGTAATAGAATATGATTCCTTATTGATTGTGTAACTGTGCATTATAGAAGCACAGATTAGGTTTACTCTATATGAGTTGAGATAATGAATTGTAATATCTTTCAAGATAACCTAACAGCTCTCAAGGATAATTGTTCATCCTTTTAGAGAGTACTTGTGTAACAATATTTATCAGATTAATATAAAAACCATTGATTCTGTTAAAGCTTTATCGAATTATTTGCATAAACTATATTCATCCCCCCTCTAAAGTTGATTACGGACCTAACAATTGGTATCGGAGCTTGCTGTTCATATATAAATAGTTTAAGGTCTGAAAATTAATCTTTAATGGAGCAAATAAGCAAGATAAAATGATCCCAGACTAGACCAATTACACTTAGAGTTGAAGAGAAGCCAAAGGAGAAAGCTAGGAGAAAAGGTTGTTCCAAAGGAAAAGCTATGATTGCAAAGTCTGATACTGAGTCATCAAACTCTGATGATGACTCAAATACTGATAGTGAATCAGATAATGATAGTGATCATGACAATAATGAAGACATGGAACAAATGGCTGCTCTACTGGTTAAAAGCTTCAAGAAGATGGTCTACAAGAACTTCAAGAAGGGGAAAAGGTTTTCCAGAAAGGGTTCCAGTTCCCCAAACTCTAACAGGAGGAATGACAAAAGAAATACTAATTGGAAGGAATCAAAGTCTGGAAAGCTTGACAAGTCGAAGGAAAGATGCTAAAACTGTGATGGAATTGGATACTTTGTAGATGACTACAGAAAACCTAAAGCTGAGAAGAACCGATCCTTGATTACAAAGAAGAAAAATTGGGATGATTCATCAGATTCAGATGATGGTGTTAACTATGATCTCATGGCAAATACTGATAATAAGGCTGACACTGCTGAATTAAAGGTACCTCAAACCACCCTTGCTTTTGATATTGATGATATCCATGAATTAAGACTGTTTCTTAAATCTCTGCATGTTAGTTATAGGGATCAAACCTTAGAGAATAATAAAATCAAGAGTGAAAATTCTGAGTTAAAGAAAAGGAATGATCACCTAGAAATTGAGTTATTTTCCATGCTAGAAATTCAAACAGAAAGAGATAATGATGTTTATGTTAAAGAAAATTGTTAAAAAAACATGCTTATCTAGAAAAGGAGTTAGCTAAAGATAGAGAGGTTATTAAGATTTGGACTAACTCGGGAGAAACAACTTAGGAGATTTTAGAAAATGGTTGTTGGGGATCAGGATTAGGATATGCTAAAAGGTCTAATTCTGATAAGAAAAATGGAAAATAAGCTGAGAGAACTAAACCAGTAAATACTGATATCAAGGGAAAACTGAACAAAGTTCAGTTGAATCTCATTAAGTTTAATTCAAGTGCTGATACTTTTAAGTCAATTTATGAGGTAGGTTCAACCTTAGCACCTAAATCAAACTTAAGTACTGATAAGAGTGAACAGGTTCACTCAAGATCAGTAAATATTGGTTATTATTATGATTATTATGAACTAAAACCCTCTTTAAATAAAGCAAAATCTGTTTCTGCATGTGTAAATACTGATAATAAGGATGTTAGCATAAACTCTGATATGAAGTCTTTTGTTGCATATGTTAACAAACTTAAAAAGGCCAAAGGATCTAAGCAAGTCCGGGTCCTTAAAAACATTAATTGATTTTAAATACTGATTGTAGGGTACAACAGATGTTTTCTAGTCAAGGACAGTGGATGCTCAGGACATATGACTGGTTATAAATCCCTGTTATCAGAGTTTAAGGAAAAAGCTGGCCCAAGTGTTTCTTGTGGAGATGGAAACTTAGGATAAATATTGGGATATGGTAAAATTAAAATTGGGAATGTCATCATTGAAGATGTAGCTTTGGTTGCAGGACTCAAGCATAATTTGATCAGTGTGAGTCAAATCTGTGACAAAGGTTACCATGTGAATTTCTATGAAGAATATTATGAAATTGTCAGTAAGTCTGATGGCAAGATTGCAATGACTGGAGTAAGACATGGTAGTTTATATGAAGTCAGAGTCTCCACAAATACTGATGGATCAGAAGTTTGTCTACTTAGTAGAGCATCAGTGGAAGACAGTTATAAATGGCATACAAGACTTTTTCACCTCAATTTTAATAATATCAATAAACTTGTGAGAAAAGATCTAGTGAGAGGATTGCCCAATGCAGTATTTACTCCTGATGGCTTATGTGATTCATGCCAAAAAGTCAAGCAAAGGAAAACATCTTTCAAGAGTAAAACTGAATCCTCTATTCTTGAACTATATCATCTACTTCATATTGATCTTTTTGGTTCAGTCATTGTTATGTCAATTTACAAGAAGAGGTATGCACTTGTAATTGTTGATGAATCTACAAGATACAAATGGGTGTACTTTCTGCACACCAAGGATGAATCTCCATCCATTCTTCTTGATCATGTGAAAGAACTGGAAAAAGGATCAACACACAAAGTGAAGATTATCAGAAGTGATAATGGAACTGAATTCAAGAACAGATCTATGGAAGAGTTCAACAAATTCAAGGGGATAAAACAAGAATTTTCTGCTCCTGGAACTTCACAACAAAATGGAGTTGTTAAAATAAATAATAGAACTCTCATAGAAGCTGCAAGAACCATGCTAGAGGAAGAAAAATTTCCTACCTATTTTTGGGCTGAGTTTGTGCAAACTGCTTACTTCACACAGAATGCAACCTTGATCAACACGCATGGTAAACCACCATTTGAGATGGTGAAGGGAAAGAAGCCAAATTTGAAGTGCTTTCATATTTTTGATTGCAAGTGTTTTGTTCTCAAAACTCACCCAGAACAACTTACCAAATTTGATCTAAAAGTTGATGGAGGTATTTTTGTGGGATATCCATTGTCTACAAAAGCCTTCAGAGTTTACAATATGAGAACAAGGACAGTCATGGAATCTATACATGTATCTTTTAATGACAAGAAGATTATAGGTCTAGAAGATGCAGATGACAATGATGAGTTGAGATTTGAAAATGAAGTACCATATGTTGAACAGTTAAATCACGGTATACTGACAAGTCCTGATATAGTAAATCATGATATCACTCAAAGCTCTGTTGATCCACATGATAATGAAAATTCTGCAGATACTGAAGCACATGTTGATGGGGAGCAACATGATTATAATCCCGAGTCTTCTTCAAGTGATTCAACTCAAAGAACATCAGTAAATGGTTCATCAGACAATAATTCCTCAAGCACTAATGAGTCAAATTCTGATAGCACTGGGAATACTGATTCAGGGGGAGCATCAGGAAATGATAGTGGTACAAGTCAAATAAATAATAGAGAATTCATGGATCAAGGGGGAGGTTCTTCTTCAAGGAGTCAACTTCCATCTGCAAGAAAATGGTCTAAATCACACACACCTGACTTAATCATTGGAAATCCTGATAGTAGTGTAAGAAACAGAAAAGCTACTCAAAATGAATGTCTCTAAAATTCTTCTCTATCTCAAATTGAACCAAAGAAAATGGAAGAAGCTCTTCAAGATGCTGACTGGATAACATCAATGCAGGATGAGCTTAATGAATTTGAAAGGAACAAAGTCTAGACTCTTGTGCCAAGAGCAAAGAACAGATCAGTTATTGGTACAAAGTGGGTGTTCAAAAACAAAACTGATAGTGAGGGCATTGTTACACGAAATAAAGAAAGGCTGGTTACAAAGGGCTATTCACAGCAAGAAGACATTGATTATGATGAGACTTTTGCTCCAGTTGCAAGCTCGAAGCAACCAGAATTTTTCTAGCCTATGCTGCTCACATGAAGTTTAAAGTGTTCCAAATGGATGTAAAGAATGCATTTTTAAATGGTGAACTTAAAGATGAAGTTTATGTTGAACAGCCTCCAGGGTTCATTGATCCAAAATATCTAGATCATGTCTACTTACTGGATAAAGCACTCTATGGACTAAAACAAGCTCCAAGGGCCTGATATGAAACATTTGCTCTATTTTTGTTAGAAAGTGGTTTCCAAGAGGTAATTGAAAGAACTCTCTTTTATAAATACCATGGTAATGACTTGTTATTAGTACAAATATATGTTGATGATAGCATTTTTGGTTCTACTAATGATAAACTTTGTGAGAGATTTGCAAAGCTAACACAGTCTAGATATCAAATGAGTATAATGGGAGAATTGAGTTATTTTCTGGATTTACAAGTAAAACAAACTGATGAAGGGATCTTCATAAATCAATCCTAATATACCAGGAATTTGCTCAAAAGGTTTGGAATGCAAGACAGTTCAACTGCAACAACTCCCATAGCCACTGCAACCAAGTTAGATTTAAATACTGGTTCATCAGTAGATATAACTAACTATAGAGGTGTGATCGGCTCACTCTTATACTTGACTGCTAGTAGACCTGATATCATGTATGCTACCTGTCTCTGTGCAAGGTTCCAAGCTGATCCAAGGGAACCACACCTATTAGCTGTGAAAAGAATTTTTAAATATCTCAAAGGCACCATGAATCTTGGATTATGGTATCCTAGAGATTCAGATTTTAAGCTAATTGGATATTCAGATGCTGATTTTGCAGGATGTAAAATAGACAGGAAAAGCACTTCTGGAAGCTTCCAATTTCTTGGTGGCAGATGCTTATGATATGATTGAGCACCTTCAAAGGATGTTTGAAGGATAGGCTCGTCAGAAAGATTTGATAATAATAAGGCACCATATTTTTGTATTTATGGGAGAATGATATCCGGTTGGACCACATGTTCTAAAGATGATAGGTATATGTACCTTGATATTTTGGGTTTCAAGAATGGTCTAGAGACTTAGCTTGATTTGATCAAACAATCTTTAAACAACTTTTATTCTCAGTTTGTTAAAAACAAAAGGAATAAGATAGACAGAACACTCACTGAGTTATTAGGCATGTTTAGAACTGCTAAAAATAACACAGTAAAGGCATGAATTATGTCCATATTGATGGTTTACACATGGAATGCAAATGGGAAAGGAAAGTGGACAAGAAAGGTGAAGATTTGATCGTATTCGGTGCCAAACCAAAGTCCAATCCCAAAGGGCTTTTGAAGCCTGCTAGTGGTGTTGCTAAAGGAGATGATTGTCACTTCTATGGAAATAACTGGATGATTGGAAGTTAAATTATCGAGCTTGTTTGGAAGATCTAAAGAAGAAGACCAGTAATGGTCAAGCTTCAGGTATCGGGTTATAATTGGAGGAAAAGTTGTTGCTCTAGTTGAAGGAATTCGATACCTAATTTGCCTATAAGGCGTGATTGAGAACTTGATAAATTGTTATTACGTGCCTGCCTTTAGCGGATAAATTAAATCAATTTCTTGTTAGGACAAAAAAGGTTTTCATTTTAATTAAATAAATAATAGTTGTTTATTCTATTTTAATGATAAGGCTTATAATGTTGCACAATTAGTTAACAATTTATATGTTCTAAAATGACTCAAATCAAACATTACCTCTAGCATCGACGTTAAGCCATATTAATGAGAAACACATTTATGAGTTACATATAGATAGATACTTGGACAAGTTTGATTTTGAATCATACGAAAGATGTGAACTTTGTCTCATTGGCAAAATAACTAAAGCTTCTTTTACCTGATCAGGTGAAAAAGCCACCGAACGATTAGGACTATACATAATGATGTATGTGGTCGAATGCGTATGATAGCAAGGGGTGGCTTATACTACTTCATAACATTTACTGATGATTTCAGTAGATATGGATATGTGGTTCTTATGAAGAATAAATTCGATTCTTTTGAAATGTTCAAATAATATAAGGCCGAAGTAGAAAAGCAAACAAGGAAAAGTATAAAAGTTTTACGATCAGATCGTGGAGGAGAATACTTAAGCCTCAAATTAAAGAGTTTCTTAAAGGAGTGTGATATTGTATCTCAACTTACTCCTTCTGAAATACCTCAATGAAATAGAGATTCTGAGAGGAAAAATCGTACCTTGTTGGACATAGTGCGATCGATGATGAGTCAAGCGGATCTTTCAATCAGTTTCTAGGGTTATGCTCTAGAAACGACTGCATATACACTTAACCGAGTTTTCGACAAAAGTGGTTCAAAAGACTCCAAATGAGATATGGACTGAGAGACTTCATAGCATGTCATTTATGAAAATTTGGGGATATGAAGCGTTTGTGAAACGTTTAGCCTCTCACAAGCTTGTACCAAAGTTAGATAGATGTTATTTTGTGAGATATCCAAGTGAGACTAAAGGGTGTAGTTTTTATAATCCCTCCGAGAACAAAGTGTTTGTTTCTCGGGCCGCTGTAATTCTTGAGGGAGGACTAATTTTTAAGAAAATTAGTTGAAGGATAATACATCTCGATGAAGATCGAGAACCACATGATAATACTGAACTAGAGTTGGAATGAGATCAGGATGTACATCAAAATATTAAAAGTAATCATATTCAGGAAACACAGGTTGTTCGTAGATCTTGTAGGATTCACCATGAGCCTGTAAGATACTATGAATTTCTCTTGACTTAAGATGGTGATGTGATATTTGTCAAAAAAAAAGATGGTGATGTGATTTTTACGGATAATGATGAGACTCTCACCTACGAAGATGCTATGAACAGTCCAGACTCTGAGAGATGGTTGGAGGCCATGAAATCCGAGATGGAATCCATGTATCAAAATAAAGTATTGACTTTAGTTGATCCACTCGAAGGGGTAAAACTTATAGAGTGCAAGTGGGTTTTCAAGAAGAAAACTGACATGGATGGTAAAGTACAGGCCTATAAGGTGCGACTAGCGGCAAAAGGTTTGAAACAAATTCATAGTATAGACTATGATGAGACTTTTTCACCAGTTGCTATGGTCAAGTCCATCAGGATTTTGCTGGCAATAGCTGCTTACTTTGACTATGAGATTTGACAAATGGATGTCAAAACTGCTTTCTTATATGGGAGCCTTGAAGAGGATGTACATATGATACAACTTGAGAGTTTTATCGATCCAAAATTTGCCAAGATGGTCTGTAAGTTGCTTCTATCTATTTATATATTGAAGCAAGCCTCAAGGAGATGGAATATTTATTTTATTGAATAGTCAAAGAGTTTGGCTTTATTCAAAATGAAGATGAATCATGTGTTTGCAAGAAGGTTGGTAGGAGCCATGTGACATTCCTAGTATTATATGTAGATGACATATAACAGATATGGAATGGTATACCTTCTCTACAGGCTGTTAATACTTGGTTGAGAAATAGTTTCTCGATGAAAAACTTAGGCGATGCTACCTATATATTAGGTATCAAGATCTATAAATATAGATTGAGGAGATTAATCGACCTAGCCAGTGTACATACATTAATAAAGTATTGCATCATTTTAGGATGCAGGAGGAAAAAAAAGGTTATGTTTCGATATCTTATGGGATAGTGATCTCAAAAGATAATTGCCCTTAAATCATTAGATGATAAGGGCCGTTTGAGACATCCATATGCTTTAGCAATTGGATCTATAATATGTACAATCATATGTATTTATCCTGATATTTTGTATGCTTTGAGCATGATGAACATATACTAGTCTAATCCTGGTGAGGGTCACTAGATAGTTGTCAAGAATATTCTTAAGTACTTAAAAAGGACTAAAAATTTATTTTTGGTGTATAGAGAAGATAGGGAACTAGTCGTAAAGGGTTACACTGATGCTAGTTTTTGAACCTAATTTTTTGGACAGACAAGGAAAATTAAGTGTCTATGTCTAGTTTGTGTTTTGTCTAAATATAAGTGATGTTAGCTGGAATACTTCACAGTAAGAACATTAATGAGCCTAATATATTCATGTTTTCAAAATAGCCAAGGAGACTGTTTGGGCATGTGCTTAGGCGATATCACCTTATTAATGAGATTAATGATCAAGGAGATATATATGTAACGTGCATAGTAATGATAATGTTGCAGACCCACTACTAAGGTTTTATCGTAGCAGAAGCACGACGATCACACTAGTTCCATGAGTATTAGATACATAGGTGATTGGCTCTAGTACAAGTGGGATTATGTGCTTGAAACCCTTCACAACTACCAGTGCTACATCTTTAATGACAACATTTACAGAAACTAAATTTCCATATCCCATTATGAATCCTTTGATATTGTCTCCAAAAGTTACCAATGGGTCAGCCATCTCCTCAAATTGTAATAGCAGGCTTTATCACCTGTCATATGCCTGGAGCATCCACTGTCTATGATCCATATGACCTTCTTCTCTTTCTCATGCACACAATGAGGATTAAGTGTGTTTAGTTACCCAATCAGTGTTGAGTACTTTCTTCTTGTTAACAGAATGTGCAGAAGTAGAATTTGATGACTCGGAAAGAATAGTGTTCAAATTTTGATTAACAGTTTCCTTCTTGGCTGTAGAATCAGTTTTTACCTCTTTGAGATTCATTCTCAGTCTATAACAACTTGTCATTACTTTCATATTGCAAGGAATGAATGCAATCAAATTTGTCATAAAAAATAGGGGTCTTCAGCCTTTGCTTCATTGTATTTGCATGCTCCCACTTTTGGCTCACTAACAGCCTTTTTACAAAGGTGAGTTAGATGACTAGTAGAGCCACATTTTTGACATTGCTTCATGGGAGCATCTTCAATAAATACAAAGTTGTTGCTCTTTTTCACTCCAATTTTCCCATTCCTATTCTTCTTTTTCTCAGTCTTGATTTCCTTGACTGGCTTCCCAAAAACTTGATTTACCATGTACTTCTTTTCAGTTTTGGGAGTTGGAGTTGTTTCTGTGCATTTCTTCTCATTGTCTTCATCTGCAAGCTCTTTCCTGATGACCAACTCAACTTCACTGAAATTGACTTCACATGTCTTGAACAAAGGTGCATTAACTTTTCACTGCATAACTGGGACATCTTAATTTGCAATTATCTTTCCTTTGTCACTTTCATTTTTCTTGTTGTTGTTCAAGGCATCATAGTCCAAACCAATAGCTATATTAGCACATGGTTTATTTTTCTCATGGTATTGTGCAACCAATTCAGATGCATTCCTGAATGACTTCAGCTTCACCTCATTCTTCTCTAGCTTTTCCCTTAACACAACTTCAATTTCACTTGCACTTCAGCTTGTTTTTCAAATATTCATTTTCTTTCTTGACAATTTCAAGCTCAACAAGCTGCAGTTCCAACTTTTGTTTCTCAATCTCAAGCTTCTAATTTATCTTTGATAGCCTACTCACTTCCTCTATAGCTGTCACCATGTTTGTCTCGATATGAAACATCTCTACACTCATCTTTTCAACTTCTTTATATTGACTTACATCTAAATCAATAGCGGTTAGAGTTGGTACCTCTGATTTTGAAGTGGATGATTCTCCATGCTCAAGAGCCATGAAAGCAGAATTTCCAAATTCTTCCTTTTCATCATCTTCATCAGTGTCATCCCAACTCTTTCCTTCATTAATATAAGCTTTTCCCTGTTGTTTCTTCAAGAGAGCTTCATACTTTGCTTCCAATTCCAGATAGGCTTTATTCTTCTTCACTTTCTTTGGATTCCTGCACTCAGTAGCAAAGCGACCCAACTCATCACAGTTGAAGCACCTTATCTTTGATTTGTCAACAGATCCAGTCTTGTAGCCACCTTTGCTAACTGAGTATACTGAGCTTTTGGTTTCCAATTGTTGTTGTTGGAAGATTGTCCCTTGTTCTTGAAAAATCTTGGCTTTTGACCCTAATGTTAGAAAATTTTCTAGCCATGTATGCCATAGATTGTTATATCTCATCTAACATATCAAGGGTATAGTACTCATCTTCCTCTAGCTCCAAAATAACTTATTTTTGGGGACCTTTGTTCTTTTGCTCCACAGCTTGAATGACTGGAGTTTGTGCATCTTGTTCATCTTCACTTTCTTCACTGTCATTGACAACCAAGACACTAGATCCATCAACTACCTGTCCTTGGTTTGACCTTAATGACTTTCTTTGTAAAATTTCAAGTTCATATGTCTTCAAGATTCCATACAACACCTCAAATGTGTTAGGTGGAACACACACAAGTATAGAACCAAACAAACAATGCAAAACACACACTCAATATATGACGCGGAAAAACCCACATCCCAACTTGTATTATTAAGCAAAACAATTATCAATAATACAATCAATCTCACTAAACGGTATTCACTCAAGCGATACTTAAGTCAAACAATACTCAAGCATACATCAAAACAATAACATGACTATGTATATATAGCCATCACAAACTTAGCCAACAAGACATACCTAATCTGATTACAATAATAATTGTCTACCCATACAATTATTACCCATTCCCATTATAATAATAATTGTCAACACATACAATTATTACCCAACTCAATTATGATAATAATTATCTACCGATACAATTATTACCCAATTCAATTATATTTTCTATCACCAAGACCATACTACCTATTGGGTTTAACCCCAACAATCCTCCCCTTCAACCCAATGTGATTTCATGCACAGCCGAATTAACGGTCACCATCAAGCCACCGACGTCGATCGCCCAATACCTCCCCTCGAACAATAACCCCTCCTTCTAGTACAAAAAGATTTCTCTTATCTTTTCGACCTTTGAGTATCTCTAAATCTCCTTTAGTGACTTTCAACATACTGTTCTTCATCATAACAGTATATCCCAAATCAACTAATTTACCCAACGAAATCAGATTTCGATTTAACTCCGGTATGTATCTTACTTGAGTTAACTTCTGAACACGACTGTTGTGACGTTTCATTGTTACCTCACCAATGCCAGCAACCTTTACCGTTTTACCGTTCGGTAAAGTTACAATCTTTCCCTCACACTTTTTATAGGACGAGAACCACTCCCTCCTACCACATATGTGATGAGAACATCCCGAGTCAAGCACCCATTCTTCTTTTGATCCCTTCTCTTCTTGAACCAAAAGAACATCTTCATCAGCTTCTACAAGCGAAACACTACCCCCTCGATTTTTCTTCAACTCTCTCAAGTCTTCTCTTACCTTTGGACATATAAATTGTATATAACCCAATTCCTCACAATAAAAACACCTGATATTAGGATTATGTTTCTTAGCATACTTCTTTTCCGTGTCACGCGCACGTACCACAAATGCACTTCCATCATATGTGTCACTCGATTCTTGTTTCATCAATTTTTCGACCTCCAGAAGAACAACAATAGTCTCATCCAAATCTAACTTCGTTTTTCCAACCAATAAAGAAGTCATCACAGTATTATACTTCTTCGGTAAAGACACTAGTAGTAGAACAGCTTTGTCCTCATCCCTTAATTTTTCATCCAAATTATTTAGCTGGTTGATTAAGCCATTAAAACGATTCAGATGATCTCTTAAATCTCCGTCTTCTTCCATCTTGAGCCCAAACAAATCTTTCTTGAGAAACAGCTTGTTGGCCAAAGACTTTGAGTGATAAGTCTTCTTTAACTTCTCCCACAAATTCTTGGGATTGTCCTCTTCAAGAACATCATACTTGATTTCCGGTGCAAGGGCCAACCGGATCGTTGATGCCGCACGTAACTTCATGTCTCCCCACTTTGTATCATCAACTTCAGTAGGCTTCTTCCCTCCGAGAGTCGCATATAACCCTCGTTGAATTAACAGATCTTTTACCGTACTTTACCACAAGGTAAAATTGTTTCTTCCATTAAACAATTCAATTTCAAATCCCCCAACTTTCTCCATCATGAACCTTGGCTCTTGATACCAATTGTTAGGGGGAACACACACAAGTATAGAACCAAACAAACAATGTAAAACACACACTCAATATATGACGCAAAAAAACCCATGTCCCAACTTGTATTATTAATCAAAACAATTATCAATAATACAATCAATCTTACCAAACGGTATTCACTCAAGCGATACTTAAGTCAAACAATACTCAAGCATACATCAAAATAATAACATGATTATGTATATATAGCCATCACAAACTTAGCCAACAAGACATCCCTAATCTGATTACAATAATAATTGTCTACCCATACAATTATTACTCATTCCCATTATAATAATAATTGTCAACACATACAATTATTACCCAACTCAATTATGATAATAATTATCTATCCATACAATTATTACCCAATTCAATTATATTTTCTATCACCAAGACCATACTACATATTGGGTTTAACCCCAACAATATGTCATTCATTCTGCTCAAGTTTCTTCCTTCTCTTATGGCTGATATCTTCTGTTCAAGGTGGTTAGGAAGAGATAGCAAGAACTTTAGGTTCACCTCCTCAGCTTCATAATACTTATCATGAAGTTGTAAGTCATTTATCAATTTGTTAAACTTTTCAAAAGCTTCAGTAATTCCTTCTTTAGGCTTTGCCATAAAACCCTCATACTGAGACACCAGTATCCTTCTTTGATTTGGCCTAACTTCCCCTCTTCCCTCACACAGAATCTCTATTTTCTCCCAGATATGTTTGGTTATGTCACAGTTGACAATGTTGTTGTACATCACATTGTCAAGTGACTCTATCAGAATTAATTGCAAGCCACTATCCAGAGAGACTTTCTCTTTTTCAATTTCAGTGTATTTTGAAGGGTCTTTAGGGGCATAATGAGCTGGGATGACCATGTCTCCATCTGTAGATTCCTCAACCCTTTCCATGGGAGTGAAATGGTCATTTTTGAGAATCTGAATATATAATGAGTTGGTCATTCTTATAAACAGCATCATCTTCTTTTTCCATAGTGTGTAGTTGGCTCTGTCGAAGGCTGGTATCTTGATGCTACTTAACTTCTATGCACTCATACTTCCAAGATCTTTATTTGTTTTCTTTCAGATTTTGCTCTGATACCACTTGTTAGATATTAAGTGCAACACAGAGGATGGTGAATGTGTTTTCTTGATTTTTAGCCTTTTTCAAACTTGTTTGGATATGGTGAACAAAGCAGTTTATGATTTATAAAGATATTATGTTCAATCAGAAATAAAATCACAGGCACAAGCACAGTAAACATAATATTTCAAAATTCACTTAATTTGTATTAATTAAGTTTGTCTTGCTATAAATTACGTGTTCTTAAAAATATAAGAACTCAGCTTCTTTCTTAAGAAAATGTACAAGAAAATTTAGATCTGTTTGTTACAACCAAAAACAAAGGACCAGTGTTTACTTTATAGATTAGTAAACACGGGTTTACACAACATGCAATAAGATGTACTAAACCTTTTTCTAAGCTACGTCTAATTCTTTCTATTTTTGGCTCAGTAAATCTTTGCAAATCTTGTAGGTATGTGACCATCCTTTTTCAGTTAATCTTGACCCTTGATGTTGCACTCTTCAAGCTGCTTTTGTAGACTTTCCAATTTAAGTGAATAGATCGTTTGTTGATTGATAATCTTGAATCTTTAATTTGTTTGTATTACTGTATTTGAGGTTCATGTCGAGATCTCTGGTTTATTCAATATAGAACTGACATCTCGATAAGTATAATGACTTACGGAGATCTCCGAGTTCTCTATAAGTGTATTTTAAGGAAATTGTGAAACAGTAAAATTGTTTTAAAGGAGTTAAGAAAACAGAAAACTGAATATATATTATTTTGACATCAATTTTTAACAGTTTTCTTATAAATAAAAATTTCATAAAAAAATTAAAAAACAGAAAAAAGTTCCACTAAGTAAACATTCCCAAAATTATTGTTCAACAAAAAAAAACAAGAAACACGATGTTAAGTCACAAACGTACTATAAAAATAAAGAGTGACAAAAACGCACGGTAGGGGCTTGCGCTATGCTCTTGACAGTCTCTGTTTCGGGGCCCAAATTGTTTTCTGTGACCTAATCTCAGAAATAATCTGGCCCAGTTCAGGAAAGTTCCCAAAAGAAACAATACAATTGCTCCAATATATACCGCCTCTGCCTCTCTTCCATCTCTCTTATTTTCTCTACAAACCCTAATCCCAATTCCAAGATGCTCCTCTCATGTTCCATCAGCTGCTTCAGACCAAGCATCTCGATTCTTTTATCTCCTTATACTGCCATCATTAACCGATTCTGCAAGACAGGTCACACTTCTGTTACTTCTTACGAGAAGTAGGGAGCACAAACATGATGTCGTGACTTATAACACCATCATCGATTCTTTATGCAAAGACAAACTACTTTTCTGGTACGTGGATAAAAGATGTTTCAATTGTTGTAACGACCTATCATGAATTAGTTTATGATCTTTGCAACTTCGTCGATGGTATTACACGAGTTGAAGAGAGATGGATATTAGGAGTATTGCTCTTAGTATGCTTATTTTCAGTATTACAATCCTTTTAATGGCTAAAGAAGGAAATAATTGGTTACTGTTGACTACATATAGAGCAATAGATCTCTTTCAAAAAATGGGTTGCTAAGATTTGACACCCACAATTGAAACTTACAATTCATATCTTTTATTAAAGATCCCCAAAGGTTCATATAGGTAGACATGTTGAAGCACGGAAGATTTTCAAAGATGATTATGCTAAACAAAAGTCTAAAGTTGAAGCACTCATCAAGGTTTTGCATTAGGGAACGATGATTGCAATCCATCTATGATTGCTTAACTGCTCTTCTCAAAATGAAACACTGATCTCGTTAAAATGAAACAGGCAACACAAAATTGTAAAGAGCAATACTTGATATTATATGTATATAATTATATAAGACAGGTCACACTTCTATGTCCACAAGTTTATTCAGATTGTATTGCTCTATTTATTTGATCTTATATGTGAATATGATTCACATGTTATTCTACAATAAGTTTGAAGTTTGTAGTGTGTAATATTTTGTATGGCTATCACCAGCAATTAAATACATTCATTTTTTATGTTGTTACTGTTGTACACAAAACTTGTAATTCCGACGAAAGAAGGCCTTTTCATTTATATGTCATCATGTCTTCTTATGAGAATCTTGAGATGACAGTAATTAACAAATGTGGATTGTAAAGACTCAAGTGGCAAAAGAGCTCTATGTTTTGATGAACTTATACTTTCATGTCTGTTCAAGCAAGACCAGCATCATTTGATTGGCGTGATTATTGTTTTCTTATATAAGCTCTTCAGCTTATGGATGTAACTTGTACCTGGCAATGATTAATAAGGGCACATAGGATAGTCAAAAGAAAATCAATCTAATATATTGTGCTCGGAGGGAGATAAAAAACAAAAGGAAAACCATCTACAATATTAATTGATATCATTACACAACCAAATGCCTAAAAGATCCACTTTGACTGTTCTTGGTGATGGACCGGACAATCTAATCAGATCTGGACAAATGCAACATTACAAAATTATATGAAGAGATTATTTAAAAGAAGAGCTTTCTTGGATTTGATCTTTGAGTGCCGGAAGGTGTTAATGTCTTGAGGGGGATAGTTGATTTTATGTTTTCTTGGCCTCCTGCCCCTCTTTCATTTAATTTTACTCCTTTCGAGTCCGTCAAAAAAGTCTTCTGAAATGACTGCGCAAAACCTGTGGCAACTATGGTAACATGGATCTCCCCGTTGTACCTTTCATCCACAACTGCTCCAAATATTATGTTAGCAGAAGGATCTGCCAAACTTGTTACAACCTGCATATCAGCAAAATTGAGATTCATATACAAGACTACACATAGATAAAAGGAATGACATTTGCAGGTTCTGAAGCTAAAGGATCATTTCCAATTACTGCATTCTGGGTAGTCAGCTTTAGTCTGGAACTAAGAATCGGAAGTAAGGTCCTTGCATATATTTCACATGTGCTAAAACATGCACAGACATGCCCAACCTCTCTAATATTTGTGTTTCAGAGATTGTTCCAGTATCACAAGTAGAAAATATGTTTGGGGATGAGTGATGAATGTAATCTCGGATATTATTTATTGTCCTATCTGTACGGGCGGGTTATCTGTGATTATGTTGGTGAATCAAACACATAGAAATAAAAAACTAAGGCTACCTGAGACACCCGGTTAACTTCTTGCAAAGTTATATCCTTTCCTCCCGTAATGTTATACACTACTCCAGTTGCAGACTGAATAGATGACCCAATCAAAGGAGCCAGAGTTGCCTGTTCAGCTGCTTCTTCGGCACGATTCTTGCTAGACGAAACACCAACTCCAAGCATTGCCGTTCCAGAGTCCTTCATGACTGCCTTTACATCTGCGAAATCCACATTGACCAGCCCAGGAATCTACAAAACAAAGACACCTTAAACTAAGCATCAAATGCAATCAGCAGCACAACTTTATGCTAGATTTATAGATACAGACGAAATACAACTCGTAGGTAATAATAGTGTTGCAACCCAATTTGCCACTTAACCCCCATTAACGGAAAGTTAATTCCCACGGAAGTTTCTGCTTTGTGCTAATAAAGAGTTAAGACACTTTATTCCTTTTTAAGGTTGTATAATTTCTCTTTAGAAAACTTTATTCATCTAATTTTAAATACAAATCTTGAATCCAATAATCGGAAAGAACACCTACTGTGATTATGTCTGAAATTCCTTGGACCCCTTGACGTAGGACATCATCTGCCAGAAGGAAAGCATCCTGAAGGGCAGTCTGTTCGTCAGCAATATCCAATAGACGGTCATTGGGAATCACTATTAAAGTATCAACATTTTTCTGCAACTTTTCGATGGCCTCCAGTGCCTGCAAATGAAGCAGATATAACAGTTTCAATGACCTAAATTAGTCTGTATGCTGCTGCCCAAACCTCGACTTGATGTAGCTCTCTAAATCAATATGACTATGCAAGAAATAATATATTTATGCAAAGCCTCAACAGCATATTAGTTCTTCATTTCATAAGCAGGCAGCATGACTCAAGCAGATAATCTAAAAAATAAAATTGGATAACATATGCAAAACACTTGCCCAAGTTCTAATATATATATATATATATATATATATATATACTATACATGGCATTGTCCAAATAAGTAAGAAATATCTTACTGGTTAGCAGCTCCCACTCATTTAAATTCTTAACATTTTGCTTCAGGTACATGACATTGCTGATGACAACATTAATTCTTGAATGTTAAATGATATAAACAACCCCAAGAACCAAAATCTTGGGAAAGGAAAAACAGCACCTGCCTGCACAGATCTTTTACGTCCTTCAAAGCTAAATGGATAAGTGACAACACCAACAGTTAGATAACCTGCTTCTTTTGATATCTGAGCGACTACTGGAGCAGCACCAGACCCTGTACCGCCACCCATACCTGCTGTTATAAAGACAAGGTCTGATCCTTTCAGAGCATTTGCAATGGCTTCCTTTGATTCTTCTGCAGCCTGTTCCCCTAAAAGTGGATTTCCACCCGTACCTGCATCATTACAAATATTTATTAAGGGAAATCATTACATAGACATAGTAGCATATTATAGCAGGATTGGAGATATCCAAATTGACGATATACTGTTGCAAAGACCACTGGTCTGATGATGGTCAACAAGTATCAGAGAGCGGAACCTTAAGAGGATTATGCTTTTTTAGTTTTGTGAACTACTCAAGTCAAAACTACAATTGATATAAAATTAATATAAAGAAACTTGGAAAATGGTGAGTGTCAAACCAAGTCCACGTGTCAAAAGCTCTCCGATTTGAAGAGGGTTCTCGGCTTCAGATTGAAACAACGCCTGAGCATCTGTGTTAATGGCGAAGAAGTCAACACCCTATCCAGCACACAGATCAACATTGTCATTGATCAACTTCAAGATGACACGCAAGGAATTAAAAGAGCAAAAAAACGGAGACAAAGATGTACAATAACAAAAAACAATGGGGAATTCCTTTTAGCAGTGCAACGTCTTTTCAATATTTGGACAGAGACGAAAAACGATTCCTAATACAAAGCCTACAAAACAGTAAATCAGCTGTATATATTGGGGAATGAGAAGGAATAGGGAGAGGAGGCTATTTGCAATAGGCGCATTCTATGTAATTACAATTTGGAGTGGATATCCCATTTGGTACCTCCTTTCCTCTTGGACACTTTACACTGGTAAAAACAACACCGTGTCTATAATTAATTAGGTTATACTACACAATTGCAAGGCTTAAAGAGTTCAATTACAATAGATAAGCAATTCAAATAAAAGGGATAAACACGGGGAATTAATAATTGAGCATATATAAACTTGCATACAGTGAAAGGGGAGAGAGAGAGAGAGAGAGAGAGAGGGAGACTAAAGACCAGATATAAACAGACAAACATAGAGACAAAAGGTCAAGAGAGTTAAGTTGAAGCTCTAAAATGTTGAATTGCAGCAAGATATACATATATATAAAAAAAGGACATGTAGAAAAGGGGAGAAGTAGGACGAACATGTAAGCCACTGCCAATCATACGATTAACGGCATTGTTGCCGCCGCCACCGACACCGACGACCTTAATCTTAGCAGAGTCCAACTGAGCAAAAGAAGAAGAAATGCGACGTGGTAGTCTGATAGGTGGGCACCTGTGTTTAGAAATGGATGGATAGAGTGGAGGAAGTGTGGCAATATGGTGTTGACAATAAGACCTCCCAGCCCCAATTGAAGAGGAAGAAGATGACATTAGAGACATCACTCACTCCCCCACTGGCCTAAACTCTTATCAGATTCACACTCTTTCTCACCTCCCCCCCTCCTATTGCTCTCAAGTGCTTCGTTAGGGTTTTACTATTTCCGTACGCTAATGCTCCTTTCCTTTATTTTTCCTCTTTGTATTTTGTCTGGTTTTTGGTTAGGAAACTGACTTTTTCCCAAAACTATTTCCAAATACCAACTTATCAATACATATATGGTAACTTTTTCAATTAATATTCCTCTCTCCCATCCATTTCTTTACGGTTATTATTTTGATGGCCGTTACATCCACTTCTTTACATTCCAAAAATACTAAATTTTTAATAATATAAAACACTATTACACCCACTAACTTCCTCCACTCTCTCAAATCTATTATTAAATATTGATAGGTCTCACTACTTTAACCAATTTTTATCACTTTTCATTACTTTACCTACTTATATATATATATATATATATATATATATATATATATACTCCGTGCCCACCCGAGATGTAAAGATCCTCGTGGGATGGAGGGAGTAACACGAGACTTCATATACATAAATATGCGCCTCTAAATCAAAATTCGTCTTTTGTCATTTCACGTCATTTACTTAAAATTTGGAGAATTTTTTTGAGATACTTAGCATGTTTTTTGTTTTTTTCCCTAATCAAGTTTATATTTCTTATAATTGAATATCTATTTAACAAATTTTGGGATGAAAAATAATTGAACGGTAAAGTGATAAAAACTTAACCACTTAAACTTGGACGAACAATAATCGAACCGTAAAGAGATAAGCCCTTAAGCTCTCACCTCATTTGCTTATCTAACTTTTGTTTCTGCTATTTCATTCAACGTGAAAGAGTTTAAAAATTACCATGTATTTTAAATTTTATATATACTTTTTGTTGAATTTATTTTTTTAAACAAATTAACTTATGTTATTGAACGTAATCTACCCTTAAAAAATTGCACTTAAATACATAATTTTTTTAATCAAATTGTATAATTACAAGTATACCTCTCGTGGATTCCCTTTTAAAAAAATTGTACTCAACTAAGTATCAAGCAGCTAAATGTGCATTTGGAACAAAAGAGAGAGACGATTTAATTATGAGCACATCCAGGGCCTTGTTCTGGGAAATGAATTGTAACATGTGGTAAGATCCGAATTAAATAAATTAAATGTTGTAGAAGCAGCAGCAAACCTAAGAACATTGTGCACTGGGAATATTTTAAAAGAATAGTTGGAGGATCAAGTCCAGATAAAACACATAGACAGGAAAATTAAAGTTTTCGCCACAATTCAAACTAAATATACATCTTATATAATATCACTTTGCATATAACATGCCTTCAAATAATTATTCTTCACTCTCCAATACCCTCTTTTCATAATGCTGGCTGCCAGGAATCAGGTACGCTCGTTGGCGGAAGCTCATTCTCCTTCGCTCAAAATTGGGACTATTAGTGGATTCATCTGTGCAAGATAAACAATCGCCCACCTGACAAGCAAGATAAAAGATTATGAACAAATGAACAAACAGAACCCAGACTATACTTATTAGATAGGAATACATTGTTTTCACGATGCCCCCCTCTCAAACTTATTAACATGAATTTATTGGTAGTACTCTAGTAGTAAGAGTCTTGACCTCTTTATGCACTTTATCATGGTCTCATCAGATTACAGAACCTGTCTACAGAAGTCTCAATGTATCAACTTGCTGCATGACTTCATACTTACAGCTGATGTTGCCACACTCGACGATAAAGAACGGTTAATTCCAACATATATAGGATACTTCTCTAAAATCAACAGGCATGAGAGCCAAGACCAAACTTTGGTTTTGCTACTAGGGACACCATTCAGGATATATTATACTCAACACTACAAGGGTTGCAAAGAATAATAATAAGCTTTTTCCTCATACGTAACTATTCCTTATTGAGTATGATTCATTCAAAAGCCATAGTACAACTGATAGCCATGCAGTACTGAGTGACCTATATACCATACCTTCTTAAAAGCCTCATCTTTGTAACCACCACATCGAGCACTTAATGATTATTCACTAGACATACATGGATTATAATATACCATACCCTCCTTGAAAATTGAAAAGGCTAATATTTGAAAGAGTAAAAATCTGAGTGTAAACTGTACACTGATAAAATAAAGTTTTAAGGTAAGAGAACTTACATCATCCAACAGCACACGGTTGCAGTGATAACCAGAGTCAAATGAAGCCTGAATCAAAATAAAGAGAACACAGTCAAATACAGTATTACACGCCGAAAACACAATTTTTCAAAGCAGATATGTATATATAAAATCAGCTGCAAATTAAAAAATAGACATCATAAATGAAAAGGATTTTACCAGAAACTAAACAGATCTATATGTAAAACATTTAATGATATTGACAACATATAATATTCTTATCTCCATACAAAAAATCATCCATATCAAAACGTCAAACAGTTTGAAAAAACTCAACAAACAATGGTCTACCTTAATTAGAAAAAAAAGTTGGTTTTCCGAAACTTTTAAATGGAAAAGATAGAAATCATGTGCGTCTGCAGACTAACATCTTCAAAGTCTCAAATAGAAAGCTTCATATCCAACCATTAATAACCCGTTGGTATCAAATAATCTTTAATGATAAACAAGATAGGGGCCCTATAATCCAACGTATACCAGGCCAGTTATGCATTCAACAAGAGAAAAGTCTCAAAGTTTAAAACGAACTAAAATAGAAAGCAAAAAAAAAAAGTCATCACTATAACACTAAGGTGGCATTTGGAGGCATGATGGAAATGGCAATGGAGGGTATGGGAATAGGGGTTAATGGGAATGGGAATGGGAATGAAATGGAATCCCAAGGGTTATGATAGTTTTGATTAAGCCACCACGAGAGAATGGGTTCCCATTCCACACAATTAAAATGTTAATCCAAACAGTATTACATGGGTTTAAGGTTCCAATTCCCATTAACCATGAATCAGACAACCCCTAAATCAATTTCAATGTATCCTAATAAAGGACCTAATTGTCAAAAAACCGGAAAGCAAAGCAATTCCCACTACAAATCTGAAATTCTAGTATTAAAGTCCTTGGATATGCATATGAATAACAGAGAACCAAAAATGTAACAATTGTAGAAGGATCACATGTACAGAGAATCGATGTGAGCTAATGAAATAGCAAAGGAGTGGAAGTGACATACAAGTTAGTAGAAGGGCCTCGGTTGCAGCAGATTCGGGTACAGAGACAAGCAATGACTCCAATCACAACAAATATAAGGGTTGTCACCACAAAACCCATCTTTATTCCCACCTAATTAATTAGCATACAAAGATTCAAATGACAAACAATTAATAATAAATAAATAAATAACAAGCTAAAAAAATAAGTAACAAATAAATTATATCTGGATCTAAAATGCGACTAACCACAGATGCCAAGTCCTGTAGATATGATAAATGTGAGAACCTTTTAATCTATGTATAGAAGGGTGTGTGTGTGTGTAAACAGAGGGATGTTGGTGTTATTGTAATGTAATCATACAAAAAGTGAATCTCCGATGAGAGGTCAAGCTTTCCTCCGTGGCTGATCTCGTTTCCCCGTTCCTTCCCTTCTGGGTTATTAATGACTTTGTGTTTTCAATTTGGGGCTTTATCTTTTTGGCCCAGATCTCGTTATAGCTTTCTCGGCCCAACATATATGAAACCTCTGTTTTGTCAGTATCGTTATTTTGTTTTGTCAAGTCAGTTTCACATTTTATCAAGCACATGGCATCCTCTACACGGGCCCGTATTGTCGAGCCAACTGTTTTCTTTATAAAAATAATGTTGGAAGAAATTGGTGATATGAGCTTATAAGAGCATTTTCACTGGGAGTTGTCAAGGAGGTTGTCAAACTTACGTGGCATGGCACACTTAATTGCCTACCTATTGAAGTTGTGAGGTTATCAAAAGGTTGCATAGCAAGGTTGCCAAAATTTGGCAACCCCTTGACAACTTCCTAAATTAGCAAAAAGTTATAAAAAATATCTAAAGTGTATATTACACAACCCACTTTTATATTGAACTAAATATAAAATTAATATAGAGGGACCACATTGGCAACCTTTAAAGTTGTTTAACTATTAGAGCAAAATTTTAATAAATGTTGTCAAGAGTGACATGGATGTGAGAGAAAATTAAAAAATAATATATTTAATGATTTGTCATGGTTTGACAACTTTGTTAGCAACCTCTACTGGAGATGCTCTAAACTATCAGAGTTTATTATCAGCATTTGATATCAGAGTTTAGCAGAAGGTGACGTCATCAGTATTTGTTGATCAGTAATTAATATCAGTATTTGATCACTTCAACTAAAAGTCAGGAGATATCAAAGATGAAAAAAAATTGCAGAATTCAAGTCGGTGAAAGACTTTACTTCTAGTAGCAATCAAATTAAGAATATGATTTATGATTTTTTATTGTAATAGTTTAGGATTCCTTATTTGATTCTGTAGTTGTGCAGTATATAAGCACAGAATAGGTTAACACTTTATGTGTCGCGTATTGATATATCTTTTTTGTAACCTAGCAGCTCTCAATGATATTTGTTCATCCTTTGAGAGATTAGTTTGTAATCAATTTTTATTAATCAATATAAAAATGTTTATCCTATTGAGTGCTTATTTCGATTTATCTGCATAAACTCTATTCACCCCCCCCCCACTATAGTTGTATTAAGGAACTAACAATTGGTATCAGAGTTTGTTGTTGATATACAAACAGTTTAAGATCTAAAATTAATTTAAAATGGCAGATAAAGAACTTCAACAGAATCCCCCACCTCCTCCACCAGCCAATCAGCCTATCAGTCATAATATGAGCAGATATGAGGCTATCAAGGTACCCATCCTGATAATTCATGAATATCCAATATGGAATGTGAAGATGGCCATGTGTCTGGAAGTAACAAATCCTGAATATCTGAGCAGGATTTATGATGGTCCTCATAGACCAATAAAGCTAGATGTTGTTGTTGCGGGTCAAGAAGAAAAGATGGTTGATAAGGACAAAAAAGACTATCCTCTTGAAGATCTTTCATCCATTATGAAAGATGCAAAAGTAAGACATATTCTGCATAGCAGTCTAGACAGTGTTATGTTTAACAGAGTTATCGGATGTAAAACTGCCAAGAAAATATGGGATACTTTGGAAGTCAAGTGTCAAGGAACCATTGATATTAAGAAAAACAGAAGGACAATACTTACTCAGGAGTATGAACACTTTGACTCAAAATCAGATGAGTCCTTGACTGAAATCTATAATATGTTTCAAAAGCTGATGAATGACTTATCTTTGGTAGACAAATAATATGATCTAGAAGATTCTAACTTGCAGTTTCTTCTTCCACTCCATGAAAAGTGGGACTTGAAAGTCACATCTATAAGGGACAATTATGGTCTTGATGATACATCTCTAGATGAGATTTATGGTATGCTGAAAACTCATGAACTGAAGATGGAGCAAATAAGTAAGAGGAAAGGACCAAGAGTAAGACAGGTTGTTCTCAAAGTTGAAGAGAGGTCAAAGGAGAAGTCTCGGAGTTGTTCTAGAACAGCTAAGGCTAATGGAGGAAGACTTCAAGAATTCCACGAAGACAGAAAATGTCGATATTGCTATTATTTCTCAAGAACTTTATGAAGATGATCTTTCTAACAGACCAACCAAGGGTATAGTCATAAGGGAGGAAAGTTAGACAGATATTGAAAGGTATTTCAGACCTCAAGCTATCTTAACTGCTGACAGGAAGCATAAAGGGAAATAGAATATTGGAAATAAGTCAAAGCTTTCAAAGCCTAAAGCCAAAGATGTTGCAATAAAGAAATCAGTATCTAAAGCAACTAAATAACAAATACTGATAGATCCAATCTATAAAGTTGTTAAATCTTTTGATACTGATGAAATTGCTGAAGAAGAAGAAATCAGCCAAGCTCACCAAAGAAGGAAGATTTATGGAGCTGATTGAGCTGAAAAATTGAAATTAACCTCTGACATTGCTCAAGTTAAAGAAGAAGTTGTTATTCAACCAATCACAACCTCTGATTCTACTCATATTGTTGATTTCTCAAACCCAATTCAAGCTAATTTAATCAGATCCTGATTCTGAAAACATAGTCTCTGATAAGCCAGAACTTACTTTTGAAGAAAAGAAGAAGCTACTATGGAAAAGTAAGAAACCAACATCTAGAAGAGATTCTTCTGAAACATTAAAGAAGATTTATGGTGGAAGTTCTCACTCTAGAAGACCTGGAATCACAAGTGGTCTTGGAAGATTAAATATTGATCCATTTGTAGGAGATGCTTTGAGTTTAAGAAAGCATTCTGACTTGACAGAAATTGGAGACAATGTAATGCTTGAAGACTTACAGAAGATCATATCAGTGCAATTTGTTATTGATCGAGTTGAAGAGAAATTAATTTATTTTCTGGAGTCTGGGAGAAACTTAAGGTTGACACAAGAACAGTTAAGAGACAAACCATGGCAGGAATTAGAACTTATTACTACAATTCTCAAGGTAACTAGTTATGTAACTGTCAGATGGTCTGCATTCATAAAGAACCTGATACAGTTAAAGCAGAAAGGAATCTCTTAAAAATATAATTACATTCTAAATACATTGATCAAACTGAATATACTGTTAATACGCCTATTGGAGGAGCCAAGATAGAAATGAGTCTAGGGACTAAAGTTTTAACCTTTAATCATGATGGAAAGAAAATTGGGTTTCTGGAGCTGGATGATCTATCTTTTGGAAATTCAAAGTTACATAATCTCAAGGTTGCCATCTACCAGAATGATGAATCAACAGATAAACTGAGTGAACATAAACAGAGGATGCAATGATATTTGGATGTAAAATAAGAAAATCTGCTGAGAAAGTTTCTTGAAGATTTTCTAGAATGTGTTAGAGTTCAGAATGAAGAGTAAAGTCGGATATGCACTGAAGTAAGAAAGAATATGCTTACTTGATTGTATTTGGATAGTTTTGACATCATCAATAGGAACTTGTACATATTGTCATAATGCACAAGTTGGGGGAGATTGTTAAATATAATTGATGATATATGGACAAGAAACTATCAGAATTTCATATCAGGACTTATATCAGTATTTACTGAAGAGTGACATCATCAGTACTTATATCAGTACTTGATGATCAGCTAATGATATCATCAAGATTTCTCACTTCAGTAGATATTCGAGGAGGAAAAGAAAAGCATATATTCAAGGCGGTGAAGGACTCTATCTCAGAAGCAATCATACATGGATAGATTTCCTTATTGTAATTGAATAAGATTCCTTATTTGATTATGTAGTTATGCTCTATATAAAGCACATATTAGGTTCATGCTATAAGCATTGTGAACATTGTTATATCATTCGCATAACCTAGCAGCTCTCAAGGATATTTGTTCATCCTTTTGAGAGAGTACGTTTGTAATCAGTTTTTATCTGTTAATATAAAAAATGTTGATTATGTTGAAACTTTATCGAATTATTTGCATAAACTGTATTCACCCCCCTCTACAGTTGATTATGGACCTAACAAAGCTTGATTTGACAAGGAGAGGTCATGTCCAATTTGATTCACACCATTTAAAGTCTTACAAACTTGTAACACTCATTATTTAAGCTTCCTTGATTGTATTCATTATCATTTGATATGAGCTTTTAATTATTAAAGTGATAAAAAGAATCCTAGATTGATAGCCTTTGTATTTGGTTCTTTTTATATTTGTTACTTCAGATCTTTGTATTTGAAGTTATAAGCAAACCTTCGGGTATTTATACTTTGAATAAAAGCATATTTACCCAAAAATATTTGTGTGTGTTTATTTCGTTTACATAGTTTGATTATCCGCTGCAATTAATTTTAGAAAACGAAGAACATACATTCACCCCCCTCTATATGTACCTTTTGGACCTAACATGATCCACTTCATATGGTCGTTATTCTTGAATATTTGGTGTTAATACTGAGGACATGGCAGTTTCTACAACATCTGATTATCACACAGCTCCAATTCCTGATGATTTGCTAAATACTGATGTTGGAGATGAAGTAGCTCAGTTCATACAGGAGCAAGTTGATGATGGGGAATCTGTGCGTGAAAGTGAGTCTAATGATGGAGAAGATATCAATGCGGAATTAAATCCTGACGATGATGAACTTTTTTCCTGAAGACATGCCTAAACATGAAAAGAATATGAGATTAACTGAGCTTCATGAAAAGAAAAGTAAAGAGTTTCCTGATGCAGAATGGAATTCTAAGTGGAAGGATGTTTCATATCCTATCTCTGTTGTTACTGCTTCTAAATATCTGGAAAGAGTAGAACAGAGCATTGCAAATCTTGATATTTTGACACATCTCAAAGTTTCTACAATGTTGATCAAATCATACAACATACTCAGTCCCAGGCTAATAATCAAATTGATAAAATCAAGGAATCTTTTCTTGAAACCAAACTGACCACAACCAAGGAAGTCCAGAAGCAATTAACACTTATCCTTGCTAGACAGGACAAATTGGAAGCCAACCAGCTTAAGTTGGAAGTTACTCAAGCTAAGATGTCTAGTCAACTGGATGAGGTACAACAGTCTATGAAGCTCATTGTTTCTCTTCTGCTTGGTGATGATGCCAAAAAGGGGGAGAAAATGTTGAAATCTAAATGCAAACAACTCCAACTAAAAGATGCTGATGACAAGGATAGTCCTGATGGTGATGGTCAAGGAGGTAGTAAGAAGGAGTTGGTTTTGAAGAAACAAGGCGGAGATCTGATTGGTTCTAGTGGCACATCAAAAACCACTAGTCAATCTAGACCAGGTGGATAAAGGAGGAGATCTGGAAGGAAAGTCTCAAAGACTGTGCAAAGTAAAGAACTGACTGTTGCTAAATCTCAAACTCTGAAAGTCATAAATGCTGATGAAGACCGAGGCATTCTGGAGATAGAAGCTGGTGCTGAAGCAAGTTAGTATCTATAAACTCTGAAAGTAAAAGGGAAGAAAACAACTATATTCTACAAAGATCCAAAGATTCAAGCATTTGATTCTGAGGTGAGTAGAAGAAGATTTGAAAGATAAAATCTTGGAGTTGATATGGAACAACTTAAACTTTTGGAGGAAGAATACAAATCTTTGAAAACATAAAATATTGATGTTGTCTTATCTTATGAAAATATTCCTAGTAGCGGACCTACAAAAGGTGTGGTGATCAAGGAGGTCAGCCAAACTGATGCTGAAGGGCCTTAAAGGTCTCATGTAATTTTAAATGCTAGCAGGAGTTATAAGGGGAAAGAGAAGATTTGTGAGAAATCAAGGCCAAAACTTAAAGCTAAATCCAAGAAGAAATCAACACCTATAGGTTCAAAATCTCAAATACTGATAGATCAAATCTATTCAATAGTTGTAGCTCATGATGATGCTGATGATCTGAAGATTCAAGAAAAAGAAGCAAATCAGTTCCACAAGAAAATAAAGATGAATCATGGAGCTGATTGGGATGAAAAATTAAAGAAAGTAACAACCTCTGACAATTCAAGTAAAATACAAGCTGATGTCACAAATCCTGATTCAGAGGACTTAAACTCTGATATGCCAGAATTAACTTTAGAAGAAAATAAAAAGCTACTATAGGGAAGTAAGACACCTGCACCAGTAAGATATTCTTCCGAGACTATAAAAAAGATCTATAGTGGAAATTCTCAGTCTAGAAGAGCTGGTAGAAGAAGTGGCTTGAGACTTCCAAATGTTGATTATTATGTTGTTGATGCCTTGATTTTAAGGAAGCCTAGAAATCTGATAAAGATTGGTGATAATACAATGCTTGAAGATTTGCAGAAAATAAAATCAGTACAAATTATAAATGATCTAGTTGGTGAAAAGCTGATCTATTTTCTGGAGTCTGGAAGAAGGTTGAGGGTCACTCAAAAGCATTTGAAGAATAAACCATGACATGAGTTGGAATTCAGCACTACTTTACTCAAGGTAACCAACTATACTACTGCTATATGGTCTGAATTTTTGAAGAACTTAGTACACATGAAACAGAGAGTAATGACATACAAGTCCAATTATGTTCCAAAGTACATTCATGAATCCGGACATACTGTTGATATGTCTACTAGAGGAGCCAAAGTGGTTAAATCTTTAGGAAGAGAAGTTTTTACTTTCAATGTTGATGGAAAGAAAATTGGATTTCTGAAACGGGATAATTTGACACTTGGAGAAACAAATCTACATGACCTTAGAGCTATTGTTTATCAGAATGATGAATCAACTGAGGAGCTCAAGGATATCAAGCAGAAAATGAAAATATATGTAAATGTTCTTGAAGATCAACTACTCAAGAAACTCCTTGATAAAGCTACAGATTGTACTGAAGTTCAAGACTGAAGATAAAGTTTGGAAGCACTGACTGTAAGATAGATTATCTGTTTGTATTTCTGCATTTAGATAGTTTTGGTGTCATCAATTTAGAACTTGTCCATATTTCATAATGCACAAGTTAGGGGAGATTGTTAGAAGAAATTGATGATATCAGCTTATAAACTATCAGAGTTTATTATCAGCATTTGATATCAGAGTTTAACAGAAGGTGACGTCATCAGCATTTGACATCAGTATTTGTTGATCAGTAATTAATATCAGTATTTGATCACTTCATCTAAAAGTCAGGAGATATCAAAGAAGGAAAGGATTTGCAGAATTCAAGTGGGTGAGAGACTTTACTTCTAGTAGCAATCAAATTAAGGATATGTATTATGATTCCTTATTGTAATAGAATAGGACTCCTTATTTGATTGTGTAGTTGTGCAGTATATAAGCACATATTAGGTTAACCCTTTATGTGTCACGTATTGATATATCTTTTTGTGTAACTTAGCAGTTCTCAAGGATATTTGTTCATCATTTGAGAGATTAGTTTGTAATCAGTTTTTATTAATCAATACAAAACTTTTTATCCTGTTGAGTGCTTATTTCGATTTATCTGCATAAACTGTATTAACCCCCCTACAGTTGTATTAAAGACCTAACAAACAAAAATAAATTATTTGCGTGAATAAAAATAAAATACCTAAAAATATATTGTTTTAATTTTTAACTCAAATTCTCCGTATCTTCTTGGGGTCCTCTTCTTTGTCAACTCGAGCTCGGACTCGGGTTCTAATATGGCACTTTAGCTGTTAGATGAACTCCTGCAAAGTAGACCATGTTAAGAGATATAAGAAATATATTATTAATAGAAAAATATGGGAACATTATAATAAATTAGAGTATTATGAAAATATGATTTATTTCCGTTAGGATATATTAAACTTGTTGACCAAATCTTATAAATTATATATACCAAATTATTATGAATGAGAAAATATAAACTTGAGAGCATATTTTATGGTAGCGGGGTGTCGTCTTCGCGACATCTCTAATGTGTGAATTTAGAGAAAAACGGTAAAACATGAATTACTTAAATAAATGTGGTGTGTGTGGTTACTATAAGTATATAGGTGTATAAAGAATGTAACCCCTAAAATACATTTTTTAAGTATTTTATATTAGGGTTCAGAATTTTGTACCTTGAATCGCAGGAGTTGAAACATTTTGAAATCGGGCACCTGAACCCCTAGTATGGAGACACGGGTTCCAAAATCGGGCACCTGAATCCCTAGGATGGAGACATGGGTCCATGCGCTCCTGCTATTGGACATGTGCCACAAGAAGCACGTGCCGGGGGTAGGAGTGAGAGTAAATGAGCCATGGTTACAAAATATTATTCGTACTTACAAACGAATAATTGGAGTTGATATCCTTATATGACAAGGCACGTGCCGAGGTAGGAGTAAGAGTAAATGAGTCATAGTTACAGAATATTATTCATATTCACAAACAATAATTGGAGTTGATATCCTTAAATGACAAGATATCGCGAATGAAAATGTTTCATCCTGAGGTCTACTATAATCTGAGGTCTACTGCAATCTGGCGTCATGTTCTTTATTGAATCTGAACTCATTGTTTTTGAATTTTTGAAGTCATATATTCGGTGTCATATGAAATCACGTGATCTTTATTGAATCTAGACTCACTATTTTTAAGTTTCCGGAGCCATACATAAGCCTAATTAATTTATGGCCTCTCAGTGACCAGACTATAACAAAGCTTGTAATCTTTAAATGTTGTTTAACGCATGGGGCATAGCACGTGGCCAGTGGAGTCATTTATGTAAGGTTTTTATCCTATCAAATGCAGTATTCTAAAAATCGGTCTAGACGGCCGCCTAAGCGATAGTAAAACATCTCGACTCGGATTTAGACGGTGATTTATGTGTTTTTTTAAAATATCAGGTCAAAATCGGAATTAGATGGGTTAGGCGGTCAAAAATCGGTCCTAGGCGGTCTAGGCGGGAAATAATTAAAAAAAACATTTTTTTTATGTTTTTATAATTTTAATTCATTAATTTCATAATTTCAAACAATATCATGTCAATTTCTAATATAAAGTATTGATAAGAATTAACAAGTAATCTAATATATTTATTTCTTACTTAAAATATAAAAATGACATATTGTAATTAGTTTAAAAGTGTAAACTAAAATATATTCAATATTGTAAACTCAATAATTAGTACATAACGAATGTCAAATGTGTAGATAGTGTTTAATATCATTCTCATTTCTTTTTTGAAACAAATATTTGACATATTGATCATTTTATAATTATAAAAATTAAAAGTAATATTTATATTCTTCCGATTAATGTTTCGATTAGTCTCCGACTTACCGATTAATCTCTTGAAAGTATCCTCACCTACCTGGCACACATAGCGATTTCTGGAACACGGATAAAATGTACAGTATGAGTCAAAATTTTACGGATAATAATATTAATGTTTTGACCCATCAAGTAATTTTATATACTAAAATTTTGACTTTAACTTTCAATATAGGGCTGTAAACGAACCGAGCTGATCGTTAGGCTCGATTCGACTCGACTCGTTTAACTCGACTCGACTCGCCTCGTTAAGTAATCGAGCTCGAGTTCGAATAAGAAAATATGTTCGTTTAGCTTATCGAGTCGATCCGAGTTTTACAAGTGGTCGACTCGAACTCGACTCGAGATTGACTCGAGATCGACTCGACTCGTTAAACTCGACTCGAACTCGACTCGATAAGCAATATGTATAAAAAAAATCTAAATATATACATGAGCATGTTCTATCTCTACATGTATCTTCCTAATTGGACTGGGCTTAAATTTTATTTTATTTGGGTTGGGATTTATTTCGACTCTAATTGGGAAAAAAGTCCAAAAAAAATTAAAAAATTAATGACCAACTCGAACTCGACTCGACTCGAAAAGTTCATGAACAACTCGAACTCGACTCGGTTGTTAACGAACTCGAGTTTGAACATAAAAATCTGATCATTAAACTTTTCGAACTCGACTCGACTCGTTAAAAAAAAACTCAAACTCAAACTCGTTAAGAAAAAACTCGACTCGACTCGGTTCGTTTACAGCCTATTTCAATATTTGGGTACAGCCCCAATGAGAGAGAAAAGCTCCTTACGGGAGCCGGCACCTCATCTCCTGTATACTAATACAACTTACAAAGACCTCTTTTACATTAAATATATGGAATAGTAAAGTATAAACTATCTCATCATCCCTAAAAACTTCATGTACAACTTTTATATGCGAGCCTATTCCTTTCTATCGGCTAATTCTATGCATGTCCTAGTACACCACTCGCAGATTATTCTCGCTGAATTTTCATTGTAAACCTTTGCGAAGATCTTGTCACAAAGCTTGCACCGTCAGTAGTCGAGCTCAAAACCTCGCCAACACCCATTGACGCCGTCCTTCCCTTCCGTCTTTCCCCCAACGAGAGCGTATTCATCTTCGTCATTGAGATTAGCTATTATCGCGACATCAGAACTGATAGCAGCTGCAGCAGTCGGTAGTGAGTAATTATTCTTGCAATGTGCAGGTGAGGAATCCATAGTAGTAAGTGTAGCAGTATTAGCACCGGCAGTGAATGGAAATGACTTGACATCAACTGAATCAAAAGGTGATGCAGACGCAGGAAAGACAGGCAATTCACAATCATTTGAAGTTGCAGCTGCAGGAAAGGTGGACAATTCACTATCAATGGAAGTTACAGCCGCAGGGGAGGCAGGCAATTCATTATCAACAGAAGTTGCAGCCGCAGGAGAGGCAGACAATTCACTATTAGCGCAAGTTGCAGTTGCAGGGAAGGCAGGCAAAATACTATCAACAGATGTTGCAAGCGCAGGAAAAGCAGGCAATTCACTCTCAACGGAAGATGCAGCTGCAGGAAAGGCAGGCAATTTACTATCAACGGATGTTGCAGCCACAGGAAAGGAAGGCAATTTACCATCAATGGAAGTTGCAGCTGAAGCATTAGCATTGCTAGTAGGAGCAAGCGGTGGAGATAATTTTGACTCTTCTGTTGAATGTTGCAGGCTCCAGTACATGATGCTGGCTGTAAGCATAAGTATCATCTTTTGGTTTACCTGCCACGTAGCATGTTTTATGGTTACATTGACACCATCTTTCTTAAATAGACAATGCAGTTCAAATTATTTTCGTCAAAAGAATGTTTTTTTATCATCAAGCACAGCTTCAGAATATATAATGAGCATATAATACTTCTCTTCTTCTTTTGTTCATTTTCCTTTTATTATCTAATATATTGCTGATTACTATAATTATCATTAATCAGTATAGAGTACCTTACAATGTTAGACCATTCATAAGATGTAACTACGTCTTCACATGCATTATGACATAATTCTCAACAGAAGCTTAAGTAATAAAGAGTCTAACTTAGATACCGCTATAACAGTATTTATCTCACCTCCATAATGTCCTCTGGCAACAAGAAAATTGAGCACCCAAGCTTTCGTGCCACGCTTATTATGTAAGTAGCGTTCAGCTTTTTCTTTTCATCTATTACATACACCAACAAAACCGAGACACATAGAAAATGAGCACCAGGATTCCAAAGACTTGGGCACGATACAAAATATACATAATTACAATATTTCCATATCGATCTGCTGCTCCACCCAAGTATATCTAGCTTTCTTTTAATACTTGTTGTACTTCTCATTATACCATAACTTCATTAACTTGTTAAGGCACTACTTAAAAGTGATGAAGTGAGATTTAATGCCCTATACATGAGAACAGATAAACAACAATGGGTTTATCAACTTCTCCAAGCACCCCAGTGTAAAGAATTAAGGGACAGTTTGACCGACGTGAACTGCTCAACATTACAAAAAAACTAAGAGTACTAGGAGAAAAATGACACATACATTTTAAAACAAAGCACAAGTGAAAAGAGTGCACTACCATCTCCTAGGCTACTTGAACACTGAAGCCAATTCTAATCACATGATTTTGGGGAAAAAGAACCTTACCGCTTTCACCCTTGGTCACAAGATTCCAGTTTACAACCCTTGGCTCTACTGCAGTGAGAAGCTCAAGAAAAAACAATCCATTGGAAAGATTCTTATCCTGAAAAACATTCCAACAAATAATACCTGATGATTAGACATGTATCTACAAACAGATAATGATGAAGAAGAATTGCCTTTTCTAACCTTGAAGCTCTCCATTTGAGAAGTCCTTCCTGCACTTCTTACTTTATCGTTTGCCCATGACAAAATATCAGTGTCTGTGATCTCCTTGCCCTGGGAGCGAGACCTTAAATTTTTCAAAAGCTGTAGCATGTTGAACCTCATCAACTGCCACAAGAAAGCTGCAATCAAGGTACACAAACTTTGTTACTTCAGGATCTTAATAATCACCTTTATTATATAATCTGTAGACATCTTCTTTGCAAAAAAACCCAACAATATGCATTATATCACCATCTAATTATGGCCATTTATGTAGCTGTGGCTGGATATCCTTTAGACAAGCGTAAGAATCAATCAAAATATGGTCTGCATGCTTAAGTAAAAAAGATCCAGAACGTTTTATATACGATGTATAACGTCTAAGGTCCAGTTTAACAAAGTGCATCTTTAAAATTTATGTGTAGCTGACATAGACCAGGGAAGCAGACAGAACAAGAGATGAAGCAACTGGTTTGAAGTTTGTAGGGTCTGTTTGACTTGAGTCAATTTATTTACTGATGGTAACTAAGCAGTTTGGGAAACCAACAATTTTGCAACATGACTGTAATTGTGTAATCAGTAATGACACTCTCGTAAATGCCTCGTAGAGTCGCCATCCAAGTAGAATAGTTTATGTTTGTTCCATTTGTAAAGTAAAATATCATGTGCCCAATATTAGAGAGTGTATAAGAAACCCACAAGATATTTAGGTTTGGAAGTCAAGTTGCACGTGAGTTCACAAAAGTAACTTAGACCAACTTCTGGCCTAATCTTAATTGTAACGAAGATGGAAAACTGTACAACTGAATGATCACACCTCAGGCTTGGTATAATAGTGATTCAGTATTTTATATACTAAGAGGACCAAAGAAACAGCAACTGAAAAAAAGGTTTAAAGCAATCAACAAAATATGAGAGAAAAATAAAATAAATCTTAAGTTAATATGCCCTAGGTGCTTAAGATTGAGCACATACCAAGTATAAGTTTTTTATTCCCTTGCACAAAGTCATTCCCTGCTACATTCACCAAAGAAAACTTCAACTGCTTCCCTATTTTAATTACTTGATTGCAGTTCTCTACTTTTCTAAATGGCATTTTAATAGGAGGCTTTGTTGCCTGTTTCCAATTTACTGATCCTGGGGATACCTTGTCTAGCACTTCCAGGAGTATCCAACTGCATAGAAAGATTTAGTGAGCTCATAATTATGATGTCATAACAAACAATTTGAAAACGATATCTAGTTTATTATCGCAATAATAAAATTCAAAATGGCTGCGCAAGTGATCATAAATGAAAAGTACTAGGAGGGATATGAAAAGAAACTTTAACCGGTAAAATGCAGTGATCGCAGATATTAATCTAGCCATTTTACCACTAACTTAAACTTGTCAAAAAATTGCAAGACATACAACTATTAGATAGCATACAGAATCATGAACTTCTGAATAGAGATTACTGATTAGGAACTCACCCACTCCTTACATCCTCAAACATATGATTAACATAAGAAGAAATTCCAAGACTGTTGATCCATAACCGATACCATCTCTCTTCTCTAGATATTTCTTCATCATCTGTCATCATCTCTGCAAAAGAAATCTTCTTGCTATCTGTAGACAGGCCATTCCTATAGGAGATTCACAGTCAGAATATTTCTAGATTCCTAAAACATATCTAAACCAGTATTAGCACTGAAAAAACAAGATTGGGCCACTGATGCGGTAAAGAGTACAGTTAAAAGAAGGATTTTGTCCTCAATAAACAAAATGGTGCTTGTTGATACCAAAGTGAAATGGTAAAAGTGCAGATTCCACAAGAATGTAGTACAAACAGACGATGACATCAAATTTAAATTTCTCTTGCTTGATGTGAAACACATCATAAGCAATAGATGAAACTTTCAATTTTATATATATATAAATAAATATATATGTATATATATATATATATATATATTTTACTTCAAACGGATTACTTATGCAAGATAGATATTTTTTAAAAATAAAATGATAGCAAACAATTTAGCCAAAAGATACCTCTTAAAGATATATGATCCAACTAATCCTCCTTCGACCACCATAAAATTTCAGGTAAGTTGGTAACTTAACATGGTATAAGAGCACACGAAATGGTCTTTCAAGTAAGTAGGGAGGGGGAGTGTTGAAGAGATATGATCCATTGAAGTCTCCTTAGTACCATAAGATTTTAGAAGATTTGGTAACTTAACAACACCAAGCATTGAAGAGCGCACCTCTGATGGAATATCTGGGCAACAAATGCAAGATTTAAGTTGGGTAAACCATCAACGATATCCTCCGGGGTTAAGTATCTTTTGCAATCCATTTTTTCTGCATGTTCAAGTACCAAATTAGCTCTTTTGGCAGGATCCTTGATATCTAAGGTGGATGGACTGCTGTGCTCTGGTGCAAGAACGTTAAGCAGGTAAGCATAAGCTTCTCCATCCTACAGCAAATAGATATTGAATTGAACTGAAGTATATTAGCATTTAACTTTGTCTTTTTCTTGCTAACTGTAAACTATAAGAAACACGTAAATCTCTACCGCTGAAATTTAACTACCCAGCTGGATACACTACCTTTAAGTCGGAAGAGAAATTCGTGACAACTTTTTTGTAGCCAGCTTTCTTGAGATGGAAGTTCATCCACTTCAATAAAACCTTTTCAGGTGCTAGACCCATAATCTCATCAACATCCTGTATCCATTATAAAGTACGTCACTGCGTTGTTGCTCATTAATTTGTCAAATAAATGCAGAAAAAGAAACAAAAACATTCTTGAGATATATAAATATATACAGTCAGTACATTGTTATCTTCCACCAATTCCACAAGCTGAGGTGTGTTCCTGAGGTTGAGATCTGCCAATAATTGGATCTGAAATTGCATATTCAGAAGTTAAAGGATAATAGAAGACAGAAAGTAAAAACTCGGGCACCGGACCAATTAGGAATTTAGGTCTCCATACAGTAAAAAACATCCTAACATCATATTAGCATCTTCACTGCATTAGAAATTATAATGAAACTCACAATAGCACACCTAGCTGTTTTAAACATGAAAATTAAACTACATGAAGTTAAACTGTTAAAGTTCTACCTTTATAATTTGCGATATTAAGCCAAGTACCAGATGTGGCTGCAAAATTACAAAATTTAAGGAGGAAAACGTCAGAGACATTATTATGATCCAAACGCTCTAGATTACATTGTAATCAAGCTTACTCTTCCTTCAACCAGGTCCTCAGTGCCGATGTTAACTACTGTGCAGCCTATAGCCTTGGCAGAGTTGAGACAAAGTGTATGATTCTCATTTCTTTCCCAAGGATTTAGTACCAGTTTGGTGTTAATAGCTCGTTCATCAATCGTATTTGGCACAGCAACATTGATAAGCTTACTGTGTCAGGACATACAAGATGTCAAAAGTAAAAATAACTGATAGCAGTATCCAAACTTATTGCCAAAGAAATTATTACAAGGCACACACTTATATACCATAGAAGCACTCCGTCCTTTGCAAGCTCAAATAGATAATTTGTAGTTGGATCTATAGGAAGAAATTGCTTTAAGAAAGGATCATCCTTGAGATAACTATTAATGTGGGCAACATAGGACGCTTTCTCTGATTCACTTATAGTGTGTAGAAGGGTAGTCGTGGTGGAGTTGAGGAATGAAGATGAACTTTTCAAATTACCCAATTTCGCAGCAGCACGTGCTTGTATATTAAGATAAGCCTATCCAACAAATACAACAAAAAATGAAGTTATAAACACAATGACACCATCTCATAGTAACTAAAGGAAGGCTACTATAGTTATTTCAGTTTCAGTAGGCTACAAAGTATTATATTATTAACAGCCTACAGTAATATAAACAGTATCATTTAATTTCATATATCGCGCAAGTTATGGCAAGACATTTAATAATAAAGCGTAAAACCTCACCCTGAGGTAGCCTTCAAAATCAACCTCACTACTCATATCAGACTCTGATTCGCGCAATATAAGTTTAATATCTTCCTCCGTAAAAATCTCACCAGAATCTTTAAGTTGTGCAAGCAAAGGTGGCAAATTCCCAATTGTAACAGTACCATTCTGTTTCTCTACCGCTACAAACTACAAATTAAAAATTAACTTAACAAAACAAAAAGACCTAATAAAACAAAGATGGTAATACAAAAATACAGTAAATTTAAGATGGAGATAAAATGGTAAAGAAATGTTACTTTGTCTTTGAGGTTGAGTAACTGGAGTTGTGTGAATTGGGCTTGGAGCCACTGATCAGATACATGAACACCCGTAAAGCTAGACATGTTTGTGTATATATATCACAATTGCACACCTGCAGCAATTGAACAACAGAGGGATTAAGTGGCATAGGCCAGAACAAAGTATAATTATGTAATAATAAAAGTGTTATTACATTAAAACTTCAATTTCTACCAATTACGCAGAAACTTATTGCAGTACTAGTAGAATTCATATTAAACAGCAGAAAATAACGTCGGTTGGAAACAAGAAACTTACATGAAAAGAGAGAGAGAGAGAGAGAGAGAGAGAGAGAGAGAGAGAGAGAGAGAGAGATGCCTGTTTAGAGAAACAGGGGGAGAGTGTTTTGGATGTGAAAAAACATGCTCACCGGCTTCTGCGCCAGTTACAGACGAGTGTTTTTGTTTTGTCCTGGACACTATAAATTATACACGTCCAGCTGATATCCCATATGTACTGGACTCTCCTATGTATGCAGAGCTGGCCTCGTACCCACGGGGACATCCAAAAAAAAATTAATTTTAGGGGCACATTTTTATTATATAAATAAATAAATAAAATTATATTTTTAATTTTTATTCTAAAAATTCCTTAAAAATATAAAATATTTTTTATATTTAATTGAATCGACATAAATATTAATGATATCTCACTATTTTAGATTTATTATCAAAGTATAAATAAAATCACTTAAAATTTTATATATTTTATGACCGATCATGTATGTGTATATCTAGAGAATTTCTTATATGGGAGGTGCGGTCTTGCTCCAAATTAATAAAAAAAGGAATTATTTATTTTTATGTTATTATTAGTTCGTGATTTTTTTTTTGAATTAATGTCTTTTATTTTTCTAATTTTTTAATAATATTTTATCACATGAACAAATTAGAGTAGTATATTACGCGTGTAAAAAGTTTAGACCTATATTCATTTTCTTTTGTCCAGAAAACTTTTATGTGTATATAATTTTGACAAAATTTTAAGGATAAATCCTTATCCCTTTGGGCAATTGTGCTCAACGCCTCAACCAATGCACATACATACAGTTCGTCATGCGACTGATCACCGCGATGCGCTGCCCTGTGATGCCATCATGCCACCGCCGTTCTATTTCTTTTGCTTTCTTACTTCAACTTCATACTCATCTAAACTAATGCTACTCACTCCCAAACAGGATAAGATAACTCAATTCGTCCTTCTTCATCTTTTTGAAATGAGGAAAACAACAAGTTTTATCTTGGCACAACTTTTACTTGGACCTAACACATCCAACTTTTACTTGCCCCCGGTACACTTTTTCGCTTAATCAGAATGAAATTTTAAGCGAATCTCTAAGCACATAACTAATTTTTATTTAAAAGTTTATATAAATAATATCTTTAATTATGAAAAAAGATTTAAGTATTAAAAATCAAAACATAGAATTTAATTACTAAAATATTGTTTTTTAATTTTAAATTAATATTATTATTACATTAAAATTGAATATTAATATTTTAGAAACAACAATTGTACATGTCAATGTCTAGTTGACCGCTTCATATGCTTAATTAAGTTAGGAGGTGGCTTAATCTCTAAAAAAATTTAATCATCTGATTAGTACAAAATTGAAGCACTTTAATATATAACTAGTATGGATGTCCGCTTCGCGGAACATTGGTTTTTTAATACATTAAGAGGACAATCAATTGATTAAATAGAATCGTTCTCCAAATTCAGAACATTGGAGGTGTATTGGTCTTATTTTTAAAAAGGAGCAAAAGAAATGCAAAAGAGTTAAATTGATGAAGTTACATAACTGTGAGATACAGTAAACAAAAAATGAGGTTGCGCCACGTATTTGTATTTCTTTGTTTTGTAGCCTGATTAATCCTTCTTCTTCTTCTTCTTCTTTGTTGTTGGTGGTGGTGATTGGAAGTTGATCTGGGAAATCATTTGAAGATGGTAACCTGAGCTTGAAGCCTAATTTGATATTAAAACTATTGTTGAAGAGTGACTCATTAATAGTTGTAAATAGAATGTTATATGTTTAAAATATGTGTAATGTCATAACACACCTTATTTGATCAACAATTTGAAAGCCATAAGTACATATAGTTATACTGAAAAAGCAATTAATTCATTACATAATAATGTTTCTCCATGAGTTTGAAGGTTGGAGACCAAACGAAAACCATAAGTACATATAGTTATACGTTGTAGTGGATGCAAAATTCAAGCAAAATAGAGTTTGGAAAACATATGGGTTTGATCTTTGTGTTTGAAGTAGGCTCATGGATTGTTTTTCAGTTTTGTTGGTGGAGACCAAAAGGTTAGTTGTGATATCATGTCAAGGTGGTAGCTGTTGCTTCATGCCTGTAATTTGCAGTAAATTGAAATAGATTTCTGAGAAATAACCTCTTTGTAATATATGAATATGACAGTTGGGGTGTAATAGCATACCGGGGTTGTCTTTTGCTGCATAGAAGCTTTTTCATCAGCCAGGTGTTGGTTCAGATCGATGAAGCCTTTGCAAATATTTGTTCCCAAGTATGTGGTTGCCCTGTTTACTACACTGAATTCGTTGATGATAAGTTTAATGGTGTATTTTTTGTTAACCATTTTTTTCAATTCTGAAGGGAACGATTTATCTTCTCCCATCTGAATGCAGAGAATGAAGTCAATGGTGTGTGAATTCATGCAGAAATGTTTTGGTTAAAGTTTAAGGTGTTACCTGTTTGAGGAGGTGACCAGCTCTCTTTCTCAGGACAACTCTAACATGCTGGTCACGTAGGATGATTTCAATGCAACCCGTGTCATCAGATGCCTTAACAGTAAGCTTGAATCTATGTTGATTGAAGAGCCAATAGAAGCTTTCATTGGGATGTTACATGAATAGAAGATTAAATTTGTAGGAGCAGTTGGTAAGCTGTAATATAACTCTTGTCGGGGCAAGGCAGGATACGATTACAATGCAGACAGTACCACTTATCCCCTTCTTTTTCTATGTCTTGAAAACACTGTGTGCAAACCGTCGTGTACCACATATTTGTCTCTTCCATAGAAGTGATTATGAGGTGTGCAAAAATTTGTCTCTGCAAGTACATATGCAGTCAGATTGAATAAAGTGAAAGGATTATGTTATTTGTTTTTGTATTACCATGATATATTCCTTTCCCAGGCTTACAATTCTTGCAACATTATGCATTTCCACCTGTGCATGCTTGTCCATTGCAAACAATTCTTGTTGGAAATCTAGTTGGTTCACCTAGCCATAAATTTGCAATGTTCAAAGTTTTCCATTACATAGAGGTTTTGACTTATTTAATAAATAAGTTTTTTACTTACTTCGGCCTTTGCTGCATGACACTGTAATGATTGTAGTTGATATAACACTGAGTTCCTCCTACACTGGAAATATCAACTTGATCTTGAAAGCCAAACATGTTAATATACATAGACATGGTGTGGAATGATCAATTGGAAGAAGAAGTTACTAATATGATACCATTCCACAATCCTACTCGACTACTTTCTATAATCATTTGTTGGTTTTCCATGAACTTCTTTCATCTGTTCATCGAATATTTCAGCAAATGCATCCCAGAGAGTGACAATGACAGAGGACCTACAATTGATTTTGGGTCTATATAAGGAATAACCATTAAAAAAACCTATAAATATGAATATAAACAGGAAAAGGAAAATGTAATCTTCCATCGGTCAGTATTAGCTTAACTTGCTTCCGAGCATCATTGAATCTGTTAACCAAATGTGTGAGTGGCTGATAAAATTTGACAATTCCAATTACATCTGTCGATAAAATTATCTACAGTTGTTATTTTCGATTATAGATTGCAAAGTAAATAAGTTATAGTTAATGATTGCACCTGCCAAGTGAGTTGTTTGTTTTGTAAGCTCCATAAACTCGCTATGATCATAAAAATTAAAAGCATTTGTTTCAATACCACTTGTACTTTCTTAAATCTCTTTTATTTGAGTGTCTTTTGAGAAAACCAATTGCACATCATTTGTGAGGCATAAAAACTTATCATCCGTTTTATATGCCTGAATGACAAACTTCCTAATGATATAGTACTTTCCCAAAATGAACTTATCTTTTAGCAGGTCATCTGCGTTTCCAGATAAAAACGCGTGCATTCTGTTATTCTGCAAGTATTGCAGAAAATGGACATTACAATCTGAAGCTGAATGTATAATTATAAAGTTACATAAGATAGGTTACCTTGTTATCTAAGAGAATAATGTTGAAACTTTTGAAAATCTCGCCCTTTCTTGTTGCTCCTCTCCAAAACCTTACAACTCTGACTTTGATTTTCCAATCAAACTTCCCAATTTTAAGAGTACTTAGCTTGTCAAACTTTGCTTTTGACATTATATTCTTCACTGTCTAACTACGATAGTATGTATGTTTGTGGTTGAAAGTATGGTGGTATGAAATACTTAAATTATGTTTACATAGGCATTATGTATTAAGTTTATCACCTACTACCATTTGCAATTATGTTTGATTTGATATCAGCAATGACTTCTCCACAAATGCAAATGATGAATAAAAGTTTTTAAATTTTTCCTTAATATTTGATTGTACTCTGTATAATAATTTTTTGTTTGCTTTACTGATATTGAGAAAATCAAGAATTTGTTTGTCATAGTTATGTTTTCGGTTGGTTATATAACGTTATAGTTTGCAGTCATAGGTGGAGGCTTTTGCGCCTGGTACTGTATAAAGGTGTTTGTAATGTACATAAAATTCTCTTTCATTTACGATAAATTGGCCATGACCAATATGGCAAAATAGTTCCTTCATATCTTACAAATACATAATGTAGTCAATTACAACTGAGGTTGTAAACAAAAGATAATGTCATATAGTTTGAGAAGTTATAACTTCAAATAGTTAGTGTACATAGACAAAAGTCATGCCCTCACAAAATCACATACTTGTCTTCACTTGGCCTTCTTTTTCTAGGAAATGTATACATTAGGTCAGAGAAAAAATATAGGGAAATAATAATACATAGTAAATTGTAAAGATTAGGTTATATACTTTGTCTGTTTTAGGCTCCTTCTGAATTTGACCTTCTTCATCAAATGGCACTGGTGCGTGAAGTTTCCTTACTCTAACCTTCTTGCTTGTTGATGTGGCTGTGTGTAGTGCTTGCATTAAGGTATCTTCGTTGACTGATACCTACATGCGAAGAGGTAGTCACACATTAGTTGTTGTTATACCAATATGGTAGTTATGATGGTAATATCTTACATTCATAGCCGACATATCATTTGTCTCTACAGTTTGGTTGTAAGACGGAGTGAAGGTTCCACCAGATTTAATTCTGTGACCGATTTCAGTAGCTTCATACACTTGTGATCCATTGATGACATTTTCCTTTATTATGAGTAGTGTCATATTGTATTTCTGTTTGTCAAACATTCTCAGATATGGTGGGAATTATTGTTCTCCCAGTTCCTACATTTGTAATGGAGGGATTATAGTAATATATCTGATATATCTTACAAAATTATTCAAGTAAAATGTTCGAAGTTAACCTTTTTTCCGGAGAGTACAAATCTTCAATACTTTTCTATGCAATTTGAGCAACGGCTGTATGAGGTAAAATTATTGTCACTGATCCAGTGTCATCTGAGCATCTTGTTTTCAAGAGAAAGCTGTATAAGGATGAAACTGATCATGCGTATTGAAAGTTATTACTCTTCATACATGTGTTAACTAATTCATTTTCATGTTACCTTCTTTTGGGATGTGGTATAATCCTTTTACAATTTTGACATTTGAATTTGTCAAGTATAAAAGGAACTTCAATAAGGCATCTCGTGCATTTTTTTAGGTACCAATTAGCATCCTCATTAACCTTGTCAATTATAACTTCGCAACAAACTTATCTCTGCACGGAAATATCAGAATTTAGTATTTTCCCAATTACAATTACAATATCACCACCATAATTATACAGCACCTGAACATGTGTTTCGCTTAACAGAGTAATATCTTTCACAATTAGTGTCAGTTTGATGTCTTCTTCATCAACATCGGACATATCAGTCATTTGATCGCATCTGAACATATTGAAAAGTAGTATAAATATATATGTACATTACATAATGTAGTTCCTCTAAAAAAATAAATCACGTGTTTATGAGGTCATCGACACTGTAATGATCGGGATTGATAAAAATTCTTATAGCAGGATAGTTTGTAAGTTGTGTTTTCCCTAAGTCCATAATTTACATTATTAGTGGGAAATTGAAGTTTATTACTCAATTTAAATTATTATTATCGGGACATTTTGCATACCTTTGTGCACACCAGATAATAATTATAGGATCTTCCTCCTCATGTTGTTGCAAAGCGTTGTCAATTAAGATCCCAAAATCGTCAAATAAAGTAACAGACACGGAACACCCATGTCATGAATTTTTTGTTAAGTACGTTGTTCAGTAACTAATTACAAAGTACACTAACAAATCGTTATTTAAGAAGACAAACCTGCCATCTACCAAATCAAATTGCAGCCTGTGTTTGTCCTGACTATTTTTTGTCGAAGTAATGAGCGATCTTCGGTTCTTCAAGTAACCAACCATGTCTAAAATCGAATAAATTTTAGTAATAATATACATTGTTAATATTTAAAAAAAGAGTATAGCTTCCATGCCTACTAAGAACCTATTGTCTGTCGCAAACTTCTCAATTTCAGTCATATAGAATAGATCAAAAGCATATTTTTAATTACTAATCCCGGCTTAGTTGCTTTGCTTAGTTTTGTGTCTTTCATGAAGAAGATGTGTTTTTTATTTCTTACAGGACGATATGTTTCCTCCCCTAAAAAGTCCTTCACTTTAAGATTGTCAACTACGTAAATTCTTCCCTCAACCAAATTGCAGTTCAAGTACGCACAATATTTTGCATTTGCAAAAGCTTTAATTCGATTGTTCTACATATAGTGAATCGGCATCATATTCAAAGTTGTTCTCAAAGTTAAGCATGTAGTGCAGAGTTATAATTATGATGTACTACTTACCATATCATCGATTAGAAGCATATTAAAATCCTAAAATTCCTGAGTTTCTCTGTTCATTCCTTTCCAAAGGGCATGCACCCTTACTCTACATTCCAGTCGTAACTTGAACTATTCACCTCACTTAAATTATTGTAGTGATGTAGATCCATTATTAGGGAAGTTATTGCTCAAATAGTAGGTACCTGCAACTGGGTGAATAAATGTCTTTAGTATTGAGTATAGTTACATAATTGAATGCAGAGTATAATTTTAGATAAAAAGATTCATACCTGATATGGCGGCTTCTTTTGGATGAGCTTCAGTAAGTCTTCACCTAACTTCTTAATTGTGATTTACAGACCCAATTGATACCTAACCTTTTATGTAACTATATGTGCTGATATGGCTGAAGTTAATGGCTAACATGCTGTAAACAATGAATTCTAAGAAGCTTGTGTAATAAAAAAGTAGTCAAAAATTAGACAATAATTTGTCTTGTACTGTCTCGAAGATATAGAGCTTCACACAAGTTTATATGGTTTAGTTGTATTTTTAAAAATATTTAATTCAATTTAAAATAATGTAACCAACAAAATCAAGTACGCACCTCTGCATGTGTACCTTCCAAAAAATATTATGAATACTATGAATTTTATGAAATATGATAGAAGTAAATTTAAATTCCACATAAAAAATAAAGTCTCGTGACTTATAAATTATTATTAGTGAACAGTATTGTATAGTCATCATGAGGAGGTAATTTTTATTTACAAATTTTGTAAATTTAACTTTTGTATCTCGTGAAAGAACAAAATGTTATTCTTAATATTCGAATTTCATTAGTGATTGTACTATTTGTCGTTACAAATAATTAATATAAGTGCGTAATATAAAATATTTTTAATAATTTCATGAATGTGAGGTTGTATTACATGAAAAAATATGTAATCTGTTATTTGTAGAATAAAATTTTTATAATTTCATGAATTGGAGGTTGACTAATAAATCTTTGTATAACCGTTTGTAGCGAGTTAATATGTAGATGTAAATGAATAAATCATATTTTAGCAGTTTCATATGAATGAATAAATGAATATCCCAAAGTCTTTCATTTAATGCACGAAAATAAATGTACAAATTCGTATATATCTAAAATTTTATATGTACTTAACCATGTAATATTATATATATATTATATAATAATTATGTCAAAATGTACATTACCTTGGTACATTATTGTATGAAACATAATAATAAGTATTTATATTAAAAAAAATGAATATATATATACATATATTGTAAAAAAATACGAATTCCCTTATACTTATAATACACCAACATGGCTATAAAATGAGTGGTATATTAGTTTAACCGGGAGAAATAAGTTCGTAGTGTCAATTGAACAACAGGCGTCATATTCTATAGTACATTAAAACTATGTATCCTATATGTGTATTTAAATAGGAAAATTTGAAAAGTCAATCCTATTTATAATTAATTTAAACAAAATTATAACATTTGTGATCATGTTTTTCCCCTTAAATTTAATATATTTATCTAGTTATAGACCGGGTCGTGGTTGTGGGTGTGCGAGTGATTGAACGTAACATGGCTCATATTTTTAGGAACACGTTTTGTTAATGTATGTGCATATTATAATTTGTCTTTAAAAATCTAAAACGAGAAAAAAATGATTATTTTCAGTAGAAGCATTGTACAAATAAAGAATGTAGATAAATAGTAAATTGTAAAGCTAATAAATTATTATTATGAGCATAAGTAGAAGAATTTATTTACAAAATATTTTTTTTATATTTTAAAAATGTACCTATGTTATATATGCCATGATAATTTACAAATGAACGAATTTTGGTATACTTATATAATATATATGTCACAATGTACACGACCTAGGAACATTATATTGAGAAAAATTAAATGATTTTATTTAAAAAAAAATTTGGTGTATAAATATATACATTTTTTTGTTTAGATTTAAACAATATAGATACAAATAAGTTATGTACGTCAACAATATAAATATAATTAATTGATGTACATAAATAATTTTAGATTTTACTGTTTTTCTTGAAATATTTTTTGAATTTTTATTAAGTAAAAAAAAAATTGATTGAAAATTATATTCATAATCGCATATTAATCTTCTAATAATTTTAGATTCATATATGAATACGCATACGAATTTGCGGATATAAATAGAGGCAATTCTTATATATTTTGTTGTTTTTACATGAGTGGAACTACTATTTTTAATTTAAAAATAAACTAATATATGTCGTTAAAAAGAACAACATTGACTACAAAACTGAAAAGTTAAATTTTGAGTCAGTTTCAAGCCTCGGGCATCTTACCAAAATGAAACAAATACTATCCGTATTCGAATCCTACCATTTTGGATATAGATACGAAAATAGGCATTTTCGTGTCTGATAATCTTCAAATCACAATTAATATTTTTTATTTTAATATTTATTAGAATCCAAACTTTAGAATTTTTGTTCAATAACGTAACACATTTTTTATTATACCATTTTCAAAATACATGTATATCATTTTTTCATTAATTATTGCTTCGAGCCTTTTCATTTGCTACATCAGCATTCATTGAATAGCTTCCACCTGTTAGGTACTGTGTCTTGGAGAACGGAACAGACGATCCATTGCATGTGATACAACTGGACTATTCATCTTCCCCCAAATCCTCTATTAAAGCACACTTCATCAGGCTCACACCGTTTCATTCAACATATCCTCTCACTCATATTTCTACTCTCCTTCCAAAGGCCCAATGGCATCCGCATCAAAGAACAGGTGATTCCATTTACTTATGCATGTATATACATAAGTACATACTCCCTTTTCTCTGCTTAGTTCCGCAGAGGTCGTGTATCTCTGATCTCCTACCCCCTTTGTGTTATTAGTTTTCCTTTTCTTCATGTAATATGATTTTGTTAGCATGTCTGTCATCTTCTTATTTTATAATAGTATGTCCACACTTATATATCTTTTATCCACTTTATGATTGAACATGTATACAATTATGTATGTTAGTTTTTCTCACAATACTATACACTTATGTATGTTACCTTATGTTAGAATAATATGTTCTAAGGGCAAATATGGTAGGTAACAGCCTGTAGTATTACAGTTTTAGGTTCATCATTCATGCATGCGATCCACTTCATTTTCCTGTTATCCCAACTGACTTCTGGCATTTTATTCATTTCATATCATTTCTAAATTTATATTTTATTATTTTATTATAGTGCTATGAGATCGGCTCTCCCACTATCTCCAAACACTGATAGCAGTTCTGATGAGTACGATAGTTGCATAAATGATAATCGGAGTTTCATGAAGTCGGAGAATATGGAAAAGAGCATGACCAATCTCGATGTTAACTTGGCGGCTGTGTCGAGGATAATTGAGGCGATGGGGGAGAGCCACATGCAGTTCACTAGGCACATGACGATGCAGCAGGAAGAGTTCAACAATAAGTTCAACACGCAGCTACAGCTTCTGCTTGAGGAGATTAGGCTTCTTAGGATTGAGCACGCTGAGATCCGGAAGAATATGAATGAATGGTTTTGAAGCCGTTACTGTTGGGGTGGTTTTAAGTTTATTTATGTTTATTAAGTTTTAATTCTGTTTATTAAATTTCTGCTGAACTACGGGCCTTTAATTTCATGAACTGATGTAATGCTATGGATTGGTGTTAAGTATCGTTAAATTTCTATGGTTTTATTCTGAATTCATATATTACTTTTCAATTGCTTAAAACTTATTATTAGCTTTCTGTTATTCCCTAACAATACAACAAGAATTACAGAACGGGGGTTGAATGTAATTCTGACTACTTTTTCAAATTTAAAGAATGTTCTAACTTGATAAATATAACAGTGTTTGATTAGCAGTGGTGCAGAATAAGAGAGTGATAGAAATCAAAACACTAAGTAATTAAAATACAAGCTTTTAAAACTTTCTGATGGATTTGAAAGTATCCACCATATATATACATATATATATATATATCAAATTGAGAACTTTGTGAAGCTTTGAATAGCTCACAGCTGTTTACAAGTTTGAACAACTAAACTACAGAGAAATGCTTACAGAATACAGCTTGATATGTTTCTCTGAAAATAAGCTTGCTTGGTTAATTGTTCTACTTGCTACACTTGGTTTATATATAACCAAGTTTACATGACAATAAGACAAGATAATAAAAAAAAACATATCTAGTCTAACTCCATGCTACTTCATTACTCTATTCTAGCATCTTTGAATATCTTCACAATTGCATAGAAATGGTAATGCTTTTTTGTTCTCGAAATCCTGCTTAACAGGCTGCCACATTCCTTTTGCAAACACCCAACACATGTGACTGTGTTATCACTGTCAATAGCTATTTGAATTTGATTATCCGTCGGGACTTAGGTGATTATCCGTCAGAAGCTTTTGTTGATCATCCATCGGGAGTCTTTGTGAACCATCCATCAGGAGCCTTTTCTGTAACTTGACTCCAATTCATTTATATAGAATTATAAGACATCTTATATTTACAATTAGTCACCCTATTCTGTATATCCACTAGTAGTCAACATGACTCATATACTCCTACATAATCTACACGATGTTGCTTGCAGAAATGTGCTACAGAACTTATTTGTTACATAAGCTACTCACTCGATGGATGTTAATCTGTCATCCATCGGGACTGTAAGGTTCATCCGTCGGGACTATATTAGATCACCGTCGAGTGCTACAAAATTCACTAAGTTAAATCTACTAAGATGTTTTGTTTAACTTATCATCAAGTTCACAACATATTCATAACACTTTCTCTTACTGGGATAAGTAAGGCTTCAATAAATATCATCAAAAGTTTGACACAATAGTGACAAAATGTTCAGAGGGAAACAAAGTATTTAAACTCAGTTGGAAGTAACAATCAGTAGGGGGAGACCAACAATCAGGATGTTGGTAGTAACTGTAGTTGGTAGTTGAAGAACCAAAAGGTTTTGTACTCTGCCTAAACTATTAGTTCCCAATAACTTAGTATTGCTCCAAACGGAAGCTAAATGTCAGTAAGCAATTAGTAGTGTGTAGCCTCGAGCCACTCAAAAGGAGTAAAGGCTCATCTCCTGTCAAATCCATTTAACGATACAACTACTCACTTCCAACTTTAACTTCCGGTTGTTATTTGTTTGTTTTTTAACTTTTATCTTCCCCTACACTCTTTCAGTTCTGGTATTCACGGGAGGAAAATATATATATATATATATTTTTAAATATAATATAATGAATATAATATATTGGGAGTAAAATATATTATCCTAATTTTTATTATTGACATGGTAAGGTCATATTAAATTAAAGAAATGAGTAGTCTTGCTTATTAATTTCATGTTGCAGGGTATGCAATCAAACTTGTCACAAAATGAGTAGGGATCTTCAGTTTTTGCTTCATCGTACTTGCATGCTCCCACTCCTGGCTTACTAACAACCTTTTTGCAAAGGTGAGTTAGATGATTCACATAGCTACATTTTTGACATTATTTTCTTGGAGCATCTGCAACATAAGTAAAATTGTTGCTTTTGTTCTTCTTCTTTCTTGCATCTTCAGTTTTCATTTCCTTGACAGGTGTCTTGGAATCTTGGTTGACCATGAGCTTCTTTTCAGCTTTGGAAGTTGGAGTTGTTTCTGCATATTTCTTTTCATTGTCTTAATCAACAATTTCTTGCTTTATGATCAGTTCTTCTTCACTGAAATCTACTTTACATGCTTCGAACATAGGTGAACCAACCTTTCTCAACATAGCTGGGACATCTTCATTTTCTGTTGCTTTTTCTTTACCACCTACATCTTTCTTGTTACTATTTAAAGTATCATAATCAATACCAATAGCTACGTTAGCACATGGCTTGTTCTTCTCATGGTACTGACCAACCAACTCAGATGCATTTCTGAATGATTTCAGTTTCACCTCATTCTTTTCAATCTTTTCTCTTAACACAACTTCAATCTCATTGGCACACTTCAGCTTATTTTTCAAATATTCATTTTCTTGCTTGACTGACTTAAGCTCCACAAGCAGTAGATCCATCTTTTGCTTCTCACTCTCAAGCTTCTCATTAGCTTTTGTTAGCCTACTAACTTCCTCATTATCCGCCACTAAGCTGATGTGTATATGAAACATCTCCACACTCATCTTTTCCACAGTCTCCTTATATTGACTAGCATTTAAATCAATAGTGGTTAGAGTGTTAGTGTTTGTGCCCTAGAGACAACATTATGATATTTTAGTTTAAGACATTTGGATTATTAATGTTTATGTTCTATCGATTATTCCCTTTATAATTTATTAATTCTTAATTTAATGTTAGATTAATAAATATCCTTGGAATATGATATGCAATTCTATATCTCTAAGAACGTGGCTTAGAAATGAGATTATGAGAATAGTATCAATATTTCTAAAGATCCCTAGTCAAGTATTATTATTAAGGGACAATAATAATGCATTAAGACTGGTGTATTTGTTGACTGATGATCACATCTCATTGATCATAGGTATAGTGATACTAAAGTCAAAAACACAGGCAGCTGTATATGTACATGGTGCTGGAGAGACCCAATGTGAGATTCTACATGTATGTTATTTCATAAGTAATTCTCACTGTGATAATGATGTAATGGTCCTTAGACTTGAAATCATTATATTTTTATACGGGAATTAATGTACTTTGATTACATTAAAAGTTACCTTTGACCGGGTAATGATAAAAGTGTATTTCATGTATGTTATGAATCGTATGAGAAATATGAAGGATCTAGAAAAGATTTAACCCTCCTAATTTTAGGAGTGATATTATTGGCCTCTTATGTGAGCTAGACTATGAAATGCGTGGCCACGCTCAAATATTGATTTGATATAATAGTCTACTTATTGATCAAGGAAACATGGATTAAACATTAATGAGGATGACACATTACATGCCTCTAGTTTAATCTATAATATGTGGTTAAATGGAATATATTACATTGTACATTATTCACGAAAGGTTTAATCAATCATCAATTTAATTATTATTACTTGGGTAGCAATGATGTATTACTAGATGCCGCTTATTGTTTATAATTTTAAATTAGATTTAAAATTTGTTGCCAACGTAATAATAACCTATAGGGTCACACACAAAGAATGCTTGAAGGATTATTTAATTTAAATTAGATTTAAATTATATTAAAGTAATCTGAATTATTTATAATATTAATTAAATATGACTTAATTAATTAGATACATAATGATATTCTAATTTACTAATATTAATTATGAAATTCAGTTGTTAAATAATTAAGTGTGACTTAATTATTATACAAATAGGAATTTTGAATTAATAATAACTCCTAATTAGCTAAGAGTTATAATTTGTTTGTCTACTCTCTATATAATATCTCTTGTGGATGATTTTTAAGATAAGACTTTTACTAAAACCCTAGCCACCAAGAGAGAAGATGGAGAGAGCAAGAAGAAGCGAGTTTATGCTAGTATACATCCAATCCTTGAGTTCAAGCATTCGTGTGGATACCGATAGAGCGTAGATCGCGAGAGTGGGATGCATGGTGATTGAACAATTTTTGGATCTCCATTATTCAACCAATTTATAAAGCTTCTTAAGGTAAATAATCTGATCTACTGTTTTTCGCATGGATCATGCGATGGGTTTCGAAAATTCTAGTTTTCAAGTTTTTAATTAATGTTCCGTTGCGTTTATGTGATTGAAACCCTTCAATTGCATTAGAGCTGCTTGCGAAAAGTGTTTAATTCGTTTATGTGTTTAGAGGTTTTATGATGATAACATGTATACAATATTCCATGATTGTTATGTATGCGATTTAGTATGTTTTACATGTTATTATATTTATATATGCGTATGTATATGTTTTGAATATATGATATTTATGAGAGTTGTATAATCATATGATGATTATATATTATGTATATATACTGATATATACATATTTTGTGTTTGTTCTTATTATATGAATCGTATTTAATATGATTCTGAATCGAATGCAGCGGATTTGCTAAAATCTGTGTCTGGTGTTTGATTTTGGCGAACGAATACGCTATTTTATATGGAATCGAGCGTCTGAATGAAACTGATAGATATAGCTATCATCGACTGATCTGTAAGGTGTTTGACGTTGTTTAGACCCTGTAATCTGCGATTGAATGTTATTAGATTTAATTTCAAATTTTCTGATTTTATCCATATTTGATTTTTATGATTAGATCATGATGGGTATGATATGTTAAGATCAGATTATGTGTTCTAACATGTTCTTATGTGTTAATTGATCATGGTGGATTCTTATGGCTTATGATATTAGGTTAATGGTTTTGTTTTTTTAAATACGGCTTGCATATCATTCGATCTTGTAATTATTAAATCTCGAATGTAACGCGAGTTCTTCTTGTAAGTTCATTAGATTAGTTTTATATTTCATTGTCGTAATGTACACGAAGACATGAAGATTTGAATATCAAGGAAGGGTAATCTCACATGGAGGCCATACAATGAAGCAATACAAAAAAGGAGACATGTAATAGTTAGCCTGTATTTATTTTCCACCTTAGATTGACCTAGATCTTTGTCATTATCTTGATAAACATCACATAGGATGAAGCCATAACCAACCACATTTAATTTACCGCACTTTACATATATATGCTCATATGATGAATGTATGTGTAGAGTAGTTTATAAAAATGCATGCTATATTAGATTAAAGATGTATATATTAGATACGACACCCATGCCATGCTTGCTAAACAAGATAAAATCTATAATGACTCAAGATTTTAAAATGGACAAACGATTATGAGATTCTCATGTTTATGAAACACGGAATAAAATACAAATTTTCTTTGTTTCTGACATGGGGCGATTTTGTCAAAAGCGAGTTCATTGAACTACTAAGGTTGCGGGTTTTAAGCAAGACCGTTGTGACTCCCTCACTACCTGGAAATCTAACCATTGACGAATATTGATTTGAAGTATTTTATTCAAGGAAAAATTGGGAATCTCTTTATGACGGGATCATGATCGTTTTAAAATTAATAAAATCCTAAAGTTGATATTAAGTTGATCACATGCCTTCTGATGAGTCCAATGCGTTAACCCCTAGATCGATAAGGAGTGGGTTCGCCAAAGCGAAGTACTCCTATCTATCGTGGGAGATGTGTTGAAGTATATTAATACTTTTTGACTATTGGGTTTGACTTAACTAAGTTACGACAATAGGATTGTAAACTTAGAGGCATAGAGTTTGGCGAGACTTATTAGATAAATATGAACAAATGTTGTTCCACCAAGCTATCCAAGAGTTATATATAGTTGATAAAATTGACAAATGTTGTCTACCTAAATAATCATGTTTTAGGAGAAAAGCCAAAGCTGACCTAACGCATGGTGAAATATGGATCTTGCCTCACCAGAAAGGATATAGAAGATATTCTTTCCGAATTAATAATTAGGGCTATTAATTTGATAAAAATAGTGGGAGATATATATTATGAATATATATGAATAATCACATGAACATAATTTAATGATCATCTGTAGACTAATTCATTTTATGCACTTTAATATTGTAAATATCAAATGACAAATAATACAAATAACTTCTCTATGTAATAGTCCTTGAGAAGGAATAGCTGATATGAAATAATTTCCTCAATTGACATGGGAACTTGAGGATTGTCCTCAGGTTCAAGGATGTCACTCAAACCCCTCCCTTATTTATTCTAGCTGAGAATGAAACATGTGATAAACAAAATGCTTACCAGAAGCAAATTAATTATGCAGCTGATGTTTCATGTCTCATGCTTGTAATTATGAGTGCTAAGCTTTAGAAGCAACAAGAGCATAATGATGCTTATGATATGATTGAGCACCTGCAAAGAATGTTTGAAGGATAGGCTCTTCAGAAATATTTGACAATAATAAGGCACCATACTTTTGCATTAATGGGAGAATGATATCCGGTTGGATCACATTATCTAAAGATGATAGGTATATGTTTCTTGATATTTTGGGTTTCAAGAATAGTCTAGAGACTCAGATTGATTTGATCAAACAATCTTTGAACAACTTCTATTCTTAGTTTGTTAAGAACAAAAGGTATGAGATAGACATAACACTCACTGAGTTGTTAAGCATGTTTAGAACTGCTGAAAATAACATGATAAAGACATGAATTACATCCATATTGATGATGTACACATGGAATGCAAATGGGAAAGGAAAGTGGACAGGCAATGCGAAGATTTTATCTTATTCGGTGCCAAACCAAAGTTCAATCCCAAAGGGCTGTTGAAGCCTGATAGTGGTGTTGCTAAAGGAGATGATTGTCACTTCTGTGGAAATAACTGGATGATTGAAAGTTAAATTATCGAGCTTGTTTGGAAGATCTAAAGAAGAAGACCAGCAATGGTCAAGCTTTAGGTATCAGGTTAGAATTGGAGCAAAAGTTGTTGCTATAGTTGAAGGAACTCGATACCTAATTTTTCCCATAAGGCGAGATAGAGAACTTGATAAATTGTTATTACTTGCCTGCCTTTTAGTAGATATATTAAATCAATTTCTTGTCAGGACAAGAAAGGTTTTCATTTTAATTAAATAAACAATAGTTGTTTATTCTATTTTTATGATAAGGCTTATAATATTGCATAATTAGTTAACAATTTATATGTTCTAAGATGACTCAAATCAAACATTACCTCTAGCATTGTCGTTAAGCCATATTAATGAGAAACACATTTTTGAGTTATATATAGATGGATACTTGGATAAGTTTGATTTTGAATCATACGGAAGATGCGAACTTTATCTCATTGGCAAAATGACTAAAGCTTGCTTATTTTACCTGATCAGGTGAAAGGGCCACCAAACGATTAGGAGTTATACATAATGATGTTTGTGGTTGAATGCGTATGATGGAAAAGGGTGGCTTATACTACATCATAACATTTACTGATGATTGCAGTAGATATGGATATGTGGTTCATATGAAGAATAAATCTGATTCTTTTGAAATGTTCAAAGAATATAAGGCCAAAGGAGAAAAGCAAACAAGGGAAAAGTATACAAGTTTTATGATCAGATCGTAGAGGAGAATACTTAAGCCTCAAATTCAAAAGTTTATTAAAAGAGTGTGATATTGTATCATAACTTACTCCTTCTGAAACACCTCAATAGAATAGAGATTCTGAAAGGAGAAATCATACCTTGTTGGACATAGTGTGATTGATGATGAGTCAAGCGGATCTTCAATTCAGTTTCTTGGGTTATGCTCTAAAAATGGTTGCATATACACTTAACCAAGTTCCAACTAAAGAGGTTCAAAATACTCCATATGAGATATAGACTGATAAAATGTCATAGCACGTCATTTATGAAAATTTGGGGACGTAAAGGGTTTGTAATACGTCTAGCCTCTGACAAGCTTGGACCAAAATTAGGTAGATGCTATTTTGTGGGATACACAAGTGAGACTAGGGTATAGTTTTTATAATCCTGACTAGAACAAAGTGTTTGTTGCTCAGGCCGCTGTATTTCTTGAGGGAGAACTACTTTCTAAGAAAATCAGTGGGAGGAAAATACATCTCGATGAAGATCAAGAACCACATGATAACATTGAACCAGAGTTGGAATAAGATCAGGATGTATATCAAAATGTTGAAAGTAATCATGTTCAGGAAACATAGCTTATTCATAGATCTATAGGATTCACCATGAGTCTGGGAGAAATTATGGATTTCTTTTGACTCAAGATGGTGATGTGATGCTTATGGATAATGATAAGCCTCTCACCTACCAAGATGCTATGAACAGTCCAGACTCCGAGAGATGGCTGGAGGCCATGAAATCCGAGATGGAATCCATGTATCGAAATAAATTATTGACTTTAGTTGATCCACTTGAAGAGGTAAAACCTATAGGGTGCAAGTTAGTTTTCAAGAAGAAAACTGATATTGATGGTAAAGTACAGACCTATAAGGTGCGACTAGTGGAAAAAGGTTTCAAACAAATTCATGGTATAGACTATGATGAGACTTTTTCACCAGCTGCTATGGTCAAGTCCATCAAGATTTTGTTAGTAATAGTTGCTTACTTTGACTATGATATTTGGCAAATAGATGTCAAAACTGCTTTCTTATATGTGAGCCTTTAAGAGGATGTATATATGATATAACCCAAGGGTTTTGTCGATCCAAAATTTACTAAGATAGTTTATAAGTTGCTTCTATCTATTTATAGATTGAAGCAAGCCTCAAGAAGAATGAATATTCATTTTGATAAAACGGTCAAAGAGTTTGGCTTTATTCAAAACAAAGATGAACCATGTATTTGCAAGAAGGTTAGTGGAAGCCATGTGACATTCCTAGTATTATATGTAGATGACATATAACGGATATGGAATGACATACCTTCTCTACAGGCTGTTAAGACTAGGTTGAGAAATAGTTTCTCGATGAAAGACTTAGGCGATGCTACCTATATAAGGGATCAAGATCTATAGAGATAGATCGAAGAGATTAATCGACTTAGACGGAGTACATACATTGATAAAGTATTACATCATTTTATGATGCAAGAGTCAAAGAAATGATATGTTTAGATGTCTCATGAGATAGTGATCTCAAAAGATAGTTGCCCCCTAAATCATTAGATGATAAGGGCCGTTTGAGAAAGTTCCAGATGCGTCAGTAATTGGATCTATAATGTGTATAATTATATATATTTATCCTGATGTTTCGAATGCTTTGAGCATGATGATCAGATACCAGTCTAATCCAGGTGAGGGTCACTGGATAGTTTTCAAGAATATTCTTAAGTACTTAAAGAGGAATACAAATTTATTTTTGGTGTATGGAGAAGATAGGGAACTGGTTGTAAAGGGTTACACTGATACTAGTTTCTGAACTTATTTTCTGGTTTGTGTTTTGTCTAAATATATTTTATGTCAGCTTGAATAGTTCACAGCAAGAACATTGATAATTCTATGGAAGCCGAATATATTGATGCTTTCGAAACAACCAAGAAGACTGTTTAGGCATGTCCTTTAGCGATATCACCTTATTAATGAGATTCATGATCAAGAAGATATAAATGTAAAGTGCATAGTAATGATAGTGTTGCAGACCCACTGACTAAGGCTTTGTCGCAGCAGAAACACGATGGTCATACTAGTTCCATGAGTATTAGTTACATGGGTGATTGGCTCTAGTGCAAGTGGGAGATTGTTAGTGTTTGTGCCCCAGATACAACACTATGATGTTTTAGTTTAAGACATTTGGAATATTAATGTTTATGTTCTATCGATTATTCCTTTTATAATTCATTAATTTTTAATTTATTGTGATATAAATGTTTGATTAATAAATGTCCTTGGAATATGATATGCAATTCTATATCTCTAAGTATGTGACTTAGAAATGAGATTATGAGAATAGTATCAATAGTCCTAAAGATCCCTAATCAAGTATTATTATTAAGGGACAATAATAATGCATTAAGACTGGTATGTTTGTTGACTGATGATCACATCTCATTGATCATAGGTATAGTGATATTAAAGTCAAAAACACAGGCAGATGTATATGTACATGGTGTTGGACAGACCCAATGTGAGATTCTACATGTATGTTGTGTCATAAGTAATTCTGATTGTGATAATGATGTAATGGTCCTTACACTTGAAATTATTATATTTTTATACGAGAATTAGTACTTTGATTATATTAAAAGTTACCTTTGACCGGGTAATGATAAAAGTGTATTTCGGGTATATTATGAATCATATGAGAAATATGAATGATCTAGAAAGGATTTAACCCTCCTAATTTTAGGGGTGATATTATTGGCCTCCTGGGTGAACTAGACTATGAAATGCGTGGCCACGCTCAAATATTGATTTGATATGATAGTCTACTCATTGATCAAGAAAACCTGGATTAAACATTGATGAGGATGACACATTACATGCCTCTAGTTTAATATATAATATGTGGTTAAATGGATTATATTACATTGTACATTATTCACAAAAGATTTAATCGATCATCAATTTAATTATTATTACTTGGGTAGCAATGATGTATTACTAGATGCCGCTCATTGTTTACGATTTTAAATTAGATTTAAAATTCATTGCCAACGTAATAATAACCTATAGAGTCACACACAAAGAATGCTTGAAGGATTATTTAATTTAAGTTGGATTTAAATTATATTAAAGCAATTCGAATTATTTATAATATTAATTAAGTATGACTTAATTAATTAGATATCCAGAAATGGGTTAGTATAGTATACTAGGACCACAGGAGAAAACGTGGATAAAAATCGCGGAAGCCTGGGATAACGGATCACAATTACAGGTACCTGAGAGCATACCGCTCTTTCGTCGAGTGCGCGATCATGACGCTTGTGTAGCCTATGCGAAGCAAGCCTACTGGACTCTCGCCATCTAGGGTGCAGTACTCCACCGCTTCGATATTCAAGAATTCATCGAGATGTCTACTTTTAAATTTGATGAAGAGTCAATGTATAAAACTATAATGATATTCGAATGTACTAATATTAATTATGAAATTCAATTGTTAAATAATTAAGTGTGACTTAATTATTATACAAATAGAAATTTTGAATTAATAACAACTCCTAATTAGTTAAGAGTTATAATTCGTTTTTCTACTCTCTATATAATATCTCTCGTGGCTGATTTTTAAGATAAGACTTTTACTAAAACCCTAGCCACCAAGAGAGAAGATGGAGAGAGCAAGAAGAAACGAGTTTGTGCTAGTACACATCCAATCTTTGAGTTCAAGCATTCGTCTGGATACCGATAGAGCATAGATCGCGAGAGCGGGATGCTTGGTGATTGAACAATTTTTAGATCTCTATTATTCAACCAATTTGTAAAGTTTCTTATGGTAAACAATCTGATCTACGAATAAAATATCTGTTTTTCGCATGGTTCCTGCGGTGGATTTCGAAAATTCTGGTTTTTCACATTTTTAATTACTATTTATGTTGCGTTTATGTGCTCGAAACCCTTCATAGAGTTGGTACCTTTGATTTTGAAGTGGAAGCTTCTCCATGCTCAAAAGCCATAAGTGTATAGTTTCCAACCTCTTCATCCCCATCATCAACACCAGTATCATCCCAACTCTTCCCTTCTGCAATATAAGCTTTTCCAGACTGCTTCTTCAAGAGAGTTTCATACTTTGCTTCCAGTTCCAAGTAAGCTTTATCCTTCTTCACCTTTTTAGGATTTCTGCATTCAGTAGCAAAGTGACCCAACTCATCACAATTGAAACACCTAATCTTTGATCTGTCCACAGATCCTATTTTGTAGCCACCTTTGCTAGATGAATTGTACTGAGCTTTTGGTTTCCAATTGTTGCTGTTGAAAGATTGTCCCTTAATTTTGAAATTTTTTGGCTTCTTGACTCTTATATTAGAAATTTTCCTAGCCAAGTAAGCCATGGATTGGTCCATCTCATCTAGCTCATCCAGGGTGTAATATTCATCTTCCTCCAGCTCCTATACAACTTGCTTCTGAGGTCTCTTGTTCTTTTGTTCCACGGCTTGAATAACTGAAACTTGATCATCTTGCTCATCTTTACTTTCTTCTCTGTCATTCACAATCAAGGCACTTGAACCATCTACAACATGACTATGGTGTGCTTTCAATGACTTTCTTTGCAGTATTTCAAGTTCATAAGTTTTCAAGATTCCATATAGAACTTCCAAAATCATTCTGCTTAAATTTCCTCCTTCTCTAATAGCTGATAATTTATGTTCAAGATGGTCAGGAAGAGCTAGCAGGAACTTTAGGTTAACCTCCTCAGCCTCATAATAATTATCATGTAGCTACAAGTCATTTATCAATTTATTGAACCTTTCAAAAATTTGAGAAACCAGAATTCTCATTTGGTTTGACCTAACTTCCTCTGTTCCTTCACATAAGATCTCTATTTTCTCCCAGATCTGTTTGGATGTGTCACAGTTGACAATGTTATTGTACATTACATTGTCAAGTGACTCTATCAAGATCAGCTGCAAGCCACTATCCAGAGAGACATTTTCTTTTTCACGTTTAGTATATTCTGAAGGATCTTTAGATTCCTCAACTCTTACCATGGGGGTGTGTTAAGTGGCATTTATGTCCACTTGGGATGCTCTATAAAGGCTTGAATTGACGTTTTATACTCAAGTTATTTGTGTTTTGTAGTGTTTTTACATTTCAGGCTTATATCAGGGATTCAGGTGATTTGGCATTATTTTGATGCTAATTTAGTGTTCGGATGGTGTCTTGAATAAAAGCTTGTGGATCACCAACTCAAACCAGCCAAGAAAACAAGAAAAAGAAGGTTTTCCAGAAGGTCAGTGCGCCATCGCTGTAGTAGCGCACGACCACGCCAGGATGCATATTTACAGCGCGCCCGCGCTGGTGAAGCGCGCGGACGCGCCAGGTCGGGATGACAGATTCTATTCTAATTTTGAATTGCTGGACTTCTAATCTACATGGGCTGCTATATAAACATACTTTTGATTATTTTTATAACAAGACATACCAGAGCTTAAGGAGAAGGTGTAAGAAGACCGTATAGCACAATTCAACCAAGGCGAAGAGGATCTAGTTTATTCTTTTGATTCTTTGTTTAAAGTTGTAACTTGGATGCTAGTTTTCTTATTTGTGAACCGATACTCTTGTGTAACGTACTTGGTTTTATTATTTATTCAGTAGAAAGATTACGTTAATTATACCATGCTTTCATCGGAACCCACATTGATGATGAGTCTGATTATGGGCTAATCATTATCGTGGGGTTCTAGAGGATTTACTTATGGAATTCTTTAGTTAATTTGTTTCGACGCCTTAATGTGTGGTGATTGTATGTTAGCCTAGTATTGGTTGTGTGATAAGTGGCATTTTATACCACTTAGAGTATCTCATATCGGCTTGAATTGGTGTCTTGAACTCAAGTATTTTGTGTATTTGACGTGTTTTCTAGTATTTTTGCATTTCAGGGCATAACTTGCTTGGATAGGTGGTTTTCATCAAATAAAGCTTAAGGAAGTGCTTGGAATCAGTCTAGGGGTGATGAGCGAAGAAATCAGTAAAAACAGAAGTAAAATAAAAGTATTTTCCAGAATGGTAGTAGGCGGCCGCGCGCCAGGAGCAGGCGGCCGCGTGGAGGCAGCAGGAAACCGCCTGCGGGCGGAAATTTAGAATCTGGATTTTATTAATTCTAGTACAATTGGGCTTCTGTTGGCGCTGGTTCTCTTGGGTTATTATATAAACCTTATGGGAAGACGTTTTCTTAGAGGAAGACCATCAAGAGCTAGGGCAAGAAGATTGAGAAGACCATTTTAGCACGCAACAACGAAGAAGAGGAAGCATACGTTTATCTTATGATTCTTTTAATTTGTTATAATAGTGGATGCTAGTTTTCTTTATGCTTTGAACCTTAATACTCTTGTGACATACTTCATTATTTATTAAGTATTTTTATTAGCCTTATATCGTTGTGTTATTATCATGCTTTCATATGAACCCATGGTGACGATGAGTTCAATTATGGGCTAATCGTGATCATGGGATCCTAACGGATTTACTATGGAATTCTTTAGTTAATTGTTTAATACCTTGGTATGTGGTGATTGTATGATATCTAGTATAGGTAGTGCTTATTCATCTTATATGCGTCGCGAACATGTAAGATAGTCTGTTAATCTCTTGTGAAGCTACAATGAATCTTGAGATTTAGAACTTGCCATGCTAGCATAGGTTCATGTATTGTATGCATGATTAGTGGGTAACTCTAACCGTTTTACTTGCCCTGTGTAATCATCATGAATAACTTGCACTTAAATTGTTATAGATGCATATTCAACTTATATCTTAATTGTGGATGCTTGGTATAATGGTATTCGTACAACGAAAGTTGGCATTTATCAGTTTCGTGTTGTTCAATTAATATCATCACCATTACTGTTATGACCGGCATTTTCGTGTAATATTATTTGTAGTTTAGGTATAATATTAAAGCCGAAAGTAAATATGATTCAATGATTGCACGTTTGTGTTAGTGAGAATTTCTGCATTATAAAATTTTTATGTGTAGTATATGATTTTTTTCAAAGCAAAAGTTTAATTATTTCCTTTATTTTGATTTGTAAGGAATATTCTAAGCCTTGGAGAAATTTTCTTTTAAAAGATATTTTGTTCACAAATTTTGAAAGTGATTTTATAAAATCTCTAAAAATCTAAATTATTTTATGGTATAAATTTTATAATTTTTGAACTTTTATTTTATTATATAAAAATAAATCTTCGAAAATTAGTTGCTTATTATTTATCAAATTACATGGTTACCCTTGCATGCAAATTCTCTTCTATTCAACTTAAAGGGCTAAAAAGACAATTCCAACCCCACTAACTCTTATTTTACTAGCCAAATTACTTCTTTGTCCTTGCATGCAAAATGAAATAAGTATGTTGGAAGGTTATTCTTGACAATTCTCATTTCCACTCACTTATTTTAATCAATCAAAATCATAAAAACCAAAATGCAAAGTGTTGTGATCATTCACCCCACTCCACACTCCACCCTCACCTCACTCTCTCTCCCTCTCCTCTCGGCTCCTCCTCCCTCTCGGCAATCTCCATAGCCGAGGCCCCCCATCCCCTTCTTTTCTTCATTCTTTCACTCAAACATTCATCTTATATTCAAGTAATCTTACTCCCTACATGTTGTTCATATATATTTCAAAAAGTTTAGAGTGAAAAGTTTGAGTTTTAATCTTGCATGTCTTAGTTTAATTAGAACTCAAAATACAATCTTGATTCTCATGGATTTAAGGTTGTATTATTGAGGGAACTACAAGGAATGGTGAAATGCCAAATCAAGAGAGTGAAGCTCTTGTTTTTAATGGCCATTTACCTTCCATTTCATTCGGCCATGACCATAAGGGAGCTGAATGAATGGTTCTTAGTGGTGTCTTGTTGCCTTATTCAATTCTTGTATGTTTTGTGGTAATGACATGAATTTTGTAGTGAAAACTAGATGAAACCCTTTGCATGCTCAGTGATCATCTAGATATAGATTATGCTAGGCTTGCATGTCGATTTCATGGTAGAATATATTTAGAAAATATGTTGTTTTGGTTTGTAAAACCCGAAGTCATGCTTGCATGTAGATTTCTCTTGGAATGTTGGAAGATTTTGATCATTTGGAATGATTTTGTTAGTAAGCTTTAATTTCAGTAGGGATAAGATATTAATTTTGATTAGTGCTCCTTGATATGTGGTAATAATTCGTATATATTTTATAAAAAAATATACAACTTGTTGTTTTCAAAAAACTCGATGACTTGTAAATTGTGTAATGTGATTTCCTTTGTTTTGCTATGTTGCACCTTAGGTAAGGATGATCTCCACTAATATTATTTTGAGTGTAATGGAGTTAGTTCAGTAGATCACCATAGTTAAATCATGATTTTGGTATTTGGGTTGTTGGTGGTTGAGTTTGTCAAGTAGAAACCTTGGAGAAAGGAGAGTCTTAGTTTCTGCAGAAAATCAGTTTAGTACCCTGAGGTTTAGAGTGAGTTTTGACCATGTCATTGTTGTGCACTTTGAGGCCCAAGCCACCAGAAGTTAGTATTAGGAGTATATAAAAGGTTTTAGGTGTTTGTTGGAGGTTTATAAGTCGTTTGGTTAGGTGCACAAGTGGAATCACAAAATCTATCTAGCAGGGGACAGTTTTGTTGCCACTTAGAAATAGGAAGTTTTGACCATGTCATGGTTAGTCCCTCATTAGGCCCTGTTGGGCCTTAGTTATAGGGAGTGTCGGAGGAGTTTTTCCAACCATAGTCCATAGGATTTGAGTTAGAACCATGTGTCACAAGTTAATTCAAATCAGGGCGTTTTCTGCCCAGAAAAACAGGGGAACCATGGACTTTGAGCTTAGGCCCAAGGAGGCCCAAGCTAGACCCTTGAGCCACATCAAGTTTGGGAGATGCCTTATGGTCAGAAGAGTCTAGTGTAAAAGTTTTGGAGGTAAACTTGTAGTTTAAGGGTATCTAATGCACTCAAGAAATCATAGATGTCATTCTGAAATTTACTCCAGTGAGCACTTCCACTTATCATATAGTTTTAGAGCACTTATGAGTAAGATCTAGGTCGACCACTATAGTTGCAAGATATTATAAAGCCAGTAGAATAAAAGGCCCAAGTGAGGGTCAATAGGTTTTGGATAGTTTAGTAAAGGCACATCGAGTTAAAAAGCCGAAATTTGGAGACTTTGTCTAAGTATAGCGACTAAGTGACTTAAGTTGTGAGTCGAGATCATCCAAGCGTAGTGTTGTATTATGGTATATGTGGTATTATTTGGTATTAAAATATGATATGTGAGTATATGTGGCTATGTGTATAATTATATCTATAAGGTGAATATAAATTACGTGCATATAGGCCTAAGTGCCATTTGTGTTGTAAATAGGTTGAGTTGGTGAGAATATAATATAATGAGGTTATTATTAATTGTGTAGGATCTCGAGACGAGGGTAAACTTGCCATAAAGGTCGAGTGAAGCTTCCAGTTGCTCCTACCAGTCAGACCAGACCAGCCTTTCTCAAGGCAAGTGATTCAACCTGTCTTTCGTATTCACTGCAAATAGATCATATATATTGATGCGATTATCCTGAGTCATTTTGATATACTTGAACCAAGCGTTTCTTAAGTTTATCTTTGAATTATATAGAAATGCCATGAACCCTCAAGTACGTATTGCAAGTAGATCAAAAGTCTTATTATGATAGTATATCAAAGTAATTGGAATGCGATAAAGAGTTGTTATAATACTTGATTGATCCTCTTGATTAACATGCTAATGGTTCCTAAAGTACTGATATCTCACCCTCTGATGCTTGAACCCCTATCGAACTTTACCTTGATACCTAAAAGCCAGATATTCATCAAAGTTATCCATAATTGATTGATGCCCCTCTTTATTACCCTAAAGTTTAACAATCCTGATGTACCTTGAGCTAAAGATCATTTCTTCATACCTTAACACCCTTAGTATTCATGAAGCTTATCTTCTTGATGTTCTAGCACTTGTACCTTGTCGGAAAACCATTGCTTTAAGCCTAGTTTGGCATTACCCCTTCATAATATCCAATAGCCTTGCTAAATTTTCTTGTCCAAGTTTTTGTATATGGAAACCTTTCAGTTACCCTAATAGAGTAAAGTCTAGTGGATCATGGCCCTGAGATTTAATATCGTATTTCCAGTATTTCAAGTTGATCTATAATCCTTTGATAAAAATGATTACTGTTTACAGAGATTTTATTATAAATCGGCATCAGTTTTAAAATGATTAAAATGTAGATTTTCAGTCCCAAAGGGGGATAAATGTTTTCTTTGAATAGTGGATCTGGACTGAGACGCGAGTCCTTTCCACACTTATATTGTAGGCTTAAAGGTTGCCTAGGGATCCCATTAACATTTTAGAACCCAGCGAGGTTCGGGAATACTCCGCGGCTGATCACCGGCTGTAATCCGTAGTGTCATAAAATGATTTTCATTAAGATATGATTTTGAAAATATTTTGATACAAGCAAATGATGCCATCACCCCAAGTTTTATTTCTTGTTATTATTGGTTATGTCTTCATATTGTCATTCTTTAATATATATCTCGATTTATGTTTATATCATATTGTTTAGCACTTGTTGAGCATTTGGCTCACTCCTTGCTTTACCCTGATATTACAGCTAGCAGCTATGGTTAGATTCAAGCAGACAACACGTAAGACCTGTGACGCTGATGCGTATGTTCGAGCTCAGGTAGAATAAGAGATAGTTTTGTGTGAGGACTCGATATTAAAATCAGTTGTAATAGGTGGTAGTGTTGGGCTGTTCTAAACCCTAAACTGTAAGATCTTGGATTTGGTTATGTTTACTTTCTTTTAAATATTGTATTGGTTATATTTATTTTGTTGGTTAAGTTGGGGGTGTGACAGGTTTTGGTATCAGAGCTACGGTTTAGAGTCCCTAGACAGCCCAAATAGGTTATAGGACATATGTATAGGTTATAGATAATATGCGAGAGAGTAGGTTAAGTAAATTTATTATTAATACTCCTCTTATTGGTTTGTCAGCAAAGGGCGCATTCCTCGACACCCTCTGGGTCGAACGACACTATTGCTTTCTTCGTGTATGCTGAGTTGAGGCGTGAGTTTGACATGCTTCAGGGCAAGTACGATCGACTGATAGACCGACTGAAGAACGTGTACCCGGACAGCCGAAACTATGAAGAGAAGCCTAAGGAGCAGATGACTGCGAGACTTGAGACCTTGGTTCAGTACGTCAACACTAAGCTTGAGGAGATGCCAGCGCACCGGGACCGCACCAGCCAGTATGTCATCCAGATGGTGGTAGATGAGCTCCAGAGCATTGTGAAGACGCTTCGAGAGGAGAAGACTCCCAAGCCCCGTTCTGATGGAGTGGAGCCTTAGTTCTTTCCATTTACCTTTTCATGTTGTTGTACTATCAGACTTCGTAGAATTCCCAGTTGTTTCCTTTAAATAAGCCTGGTGTTCCTAGAATCAGACTTTGTCCTAATCCTGATGTATTGTGACCTTTAAATTTCAATAATCATGCACTATCGTTCCATTTGCTCTCAACTGTTATTTTACGCTTTTATGCATCGCCATATCTGCTTAATTTGAAACTTGACCTCATATGTAAATAAGAATGCCATGCGATACCCTCAAATTATTTTATCATTCATATCTGTTTTGACATAACTCTTATTTCAGGATCATGCCTCCCAAAAAGAAGAACCCAACAACCACATCTACCACAGACCCAAATATTCTTCGACTACTGGAAACTTTGCAACATCAAACCAATGCTATAGCTCAACAACAACTAACTCTTCAACAATAAATTGAAAACCAAGATAACCGTGAACCACACCAACCACCCGAACCACCAGTACCACCTAGACAAGTTGTCACTTTCAAGGCATTTCAGAATGTGAATCCACCTGCATTTCATGATACCACTGATCCAGTAATAGCTAACACATGGATTAAGGAAATGGAAAGGGCTTTTGAGTTGGTACAATTAGGAGACAATCAAAAGACGCCATATGCTACTTACTTCTTGAAGGGCGAAGTCATCTATTGGTGGGAATCAGTAAAGGCTATGGAAGCAACTCAGCAGGTTTCTTGGGAGAGATTTAAGAAGTTATTTCTGGAAAAGTATTATCCTAAGTACATGCAGAATCAGATGAAGCTTAAATTTCTTGAGTTGAAGCAAGGGAACATGACTGTACTGGAGTATTTGAAGAAGTTCACTGAGTTGTCAAGGTTTGTGACAAAGTATACCAGCACTGAGGAGGAAAAAGCGAAGAAATTTCAGCAAGGATTGGAGCCTTGGATCAGAGATAGAGTGGCTATGTTTGAGCTTGAAACCTATGCGGGAGTAGTACAGAAAGCTGCTCTGATTGAGAATAATGGGATGCAGTCAAGGAAGGAAAGGGATAACAAGAAGAGAAAGGTTCCATTTTATGGAGAAAAGTCTGAAGCTGGAAATTCACAAGATCGGAATGTAAAAAGGATTGGATTCCATAAGGGAGGAAATTTTCAAAAGAAAGGGAACTTGGGCAAAAGGCAAGAATCAAAGGGGAACAACCAAGCAAGCCAATGACAAGTTGGAGAAAACAGGTTCCAGAAACCGGAATGCAAGCACTGTGGAAGAAGGCACCCCGGAGTATGTAATAAACTGAGCATGACATGCTATAGGTGTAACCAGAAGGGACATTTGGCAAATGAGTGCAAGATGCCGAAGCCATGAGTTACATGTTACAAATGTGGAAAGACTGGACACATAGCTAGGGAGTGCAAGGTAACCGGACCAGTCAAAGCTCTAATGAATGTGGCAAGTACCAGTGCAAGCGTGCCAGCCAAAGTATTGGCATTACCTCCACCACCTACAACAACCCCGCAAGCAACAGCAAGGACATTTGATCTGAAGATGAAGGATGCTGTTCAGAATTCTGAGGTGATAGCAGGTACACTTTTACTCAATAATGTCAAAGCTAAAGTATTGATTGATTCGGGAGCAACAAGATCTTTCATATCAGAAACTTTTGTTGATAAACTTCAATGTGATAAAATGGTTATGAGCGAGGTAGTAAATGTGGTAATTGCAAACCAAGAGAAGATTCCTGTGAATCAATTTTGTTCGAAGTGTGAGATTGATATTTCGGGGTATAAATTTTCAGGCGACTTGATACTCTTCAAGTTGGGAGAGTTTGATACAATTTTAGGAATGGATTGGTTAGGAAAGAATAATGCCCAGATTAATTGTAAGACCAAGAAAGTGTATTTAAAGATGAAGAGTGGAGAGAAGGTAGTATTTAAGGGGCAGAGGCAAGAGCAATTGTTTCTTACAATTGTTCAGGATAAGAAGCTACTTAGAAAAGGCTGTGAGTCGTTCCTAGCTTATGTAATGGATTCAGAAAAAGGCAGTCCCAGCATAGAAGATATTCCCGTAGTTAACGAGTTCCCCGATGTGTTTCCAGATGAACTACCAGGCTTACCACCAGATCAACAAATCGAGTTCGAGATCAACCTTGCTCCAGGCACGGAACCAGTTTCAAAGGCCCCATATAGGATGGCACCAGCAGAAATGAAAGAGTTGGCGAGCCAGCTACAAGAATTGTTGGATAAAGGAGTGATACGGCCAAGTACGCCGCCATGGGGAACACCTGTTCTGTTTGTAAAGAAGAAAGATGGAAGTATGCGGCTATGTATAGATTATCGGGAGTTGAATAAGGTAACGATTAAGAACCGTTACCCGCTACCAAGAATAGATGACCTTTTTGACCAGCTGAAAGGAGCAAAGTGCTTTTCAAAGATTGACTTGAGATAGGGATACCATCAATTAAAGATCAAGGAAGAAGACATTCCCAAGACAACATTCAGGACCATATACGGACATTATGAATTCTTAGTAATGCCGTTTGGATTGACTAATGCCCCGGGCGTATTTATGGATCTGATGAATCGGGTATTTAAAAAGTATTTGGACAAGTTCGTAGTGGTATTTATTGATGACATCCTTATTTATTTTAAGTCGGAAGAAGAACATAAGCAGCACCTCTGGATAGCATTGGAGATACTTCGGCAAGAGAAGTTGTATGCCAAGTTTTCTAAATGTGAGTTTTGGTTAAAGGAAGTTCAATTCTTGGGACACGTCATTGGAGATGAAGGAGTTAAAGTAGATCCGGCAAAGATTGAGGCGGTTATGAGTTGGGAGAGGCCAAAGACACCTACGGAAGTGCGAAGTTTTCTAGGTTTGGCAGGGTACTATAGAAGGTTTGTCAAGGATTTTTTGAAAATCGCCACGCCATTGACCAAGTTAACCAGAAAGAATCAGAAGTTCGAATGGAGTGCAGAATGTGAGGATAGCTTTCAAGAGTTGAAACAGAGATTGGTAACCGCTCCCGTGTTAGTACTACCAGATGACCAAGGTAACTTTGTGATATTCAGCGATGCTTCACATAAGGGATTGGGCTGTGTGTTAATGCAACACAGAAAGGTGATCGCGTATGCGTCAAGACAGTTAAAACCGCATGAGTTGAAGTACCCGACGCATGATTTGGAACTAGCCGCCATAGTGTTCGCACTTAAGATTTGGAGACATTAGCTTTACGGAGAGAAGTGTGAAATCCACACAGATCATAAGAGTTTAAAGTACATTTTCACTCAGAAGGAGCTCAATATGAGGCAAAGGAGATGGTTGGAATTGATCAAGGACTACGATTGCTCGATAAATTACCATCCGGGAAAGGCGAATATTATGGCCGATGCATTAAGTAGAAATGAAAGATTAAATATGATGGCAACACCAAAGGAATTGTCTGAAGAGATTAAGAAATTTGGTTTAGAACTTTGTGATTGTGGAATAATTGAAGAAGTTTGTCGTGCAATGACTTTTCAGCCAATACTAGTGGAAAAGATAAAGAAATGTCAGGAAGAGGTAATGGAGAAAAGGAAGAATCAGCTAACTGGAGAAGAGATTAGTACTCAAAAGGATGAGCAAGGGATACTAAGGTTTTCCTCAAGAATTTGGATTCCTCATGTACCTGAATTGAAGAATGAAATCCTACAAGAAGCCCACAATTCAAAATTTTCAATCCACCCGGGAAGCACTAAGATGTATCGGGACTTAAAGCAGGATTTTTGGTGGCCAAATATGAAGCGAGACGTGGCGGAATGGGTTGCGAAGTGTTATACTTGTTAGAAAGTGAAGGCAGAACATCAACGACCAAGCGGATTAATTCAGCCCCTAAAGATTCCATAATAGAAATGGGAAAATATTGCTATGGACTTTATAGTGGGACTATCGCGAATGAAATCCGGACATGACGCTATATGGGTGATAGTTGATCGTCTTACGAAGTCGGCGCATTTTTTTCCAATTAATGAGAAGTCATCATTGGACAAATTGGTTCATCTGTACGTGCGCGAAATCGTACTAAGGCATGGAGTACCCGTATCGATAGTTTCAGACAGAGATCCCCGATTTAACTCGAGATTCTGGAAGCAATTTCAAGAAAGTCTTGGCACGAAATTGAACATGAGCACGACGTACCACCCGCAGACCGATGGTCAAAGCGAAAGGACAATTCAAACAATCGAAAACATGTTGCGCAGTTGTGCAATCGATTTTGCAGGAAGTTGGGACGACCACTTGCCATTGATTGAATTCTCTTACAACAATAGCTATCACTCCAGTATTGGCATGCCACCATACAAAGCTTTGTACGGATGAAAATGTAGATCACCGACAAGTTGGGATGAAGTAGGAGAAGGAAGGATTCTAGGCTCGGAATTGGTACAACAGTTGCATGACACAGTCAAGTTAATTCAGAGAAGGTTGCTTGCTGCTCAAAATAAGCAGAGGAAGTATGCGGACCCAGCGCGTAAGAATATTCGATTCCAAGTAGGCGAAGCCGTTTTGTTGAAGGTGTCACCAAGAAAAGAGTTGTCTAGATTTGGCAAGAAAGGGAAGTTAGCACCTAGATATATAGGTCCTTTTGAAATTTTGATTCAAGTGGGGAAGGTAGCCTACGAGTTAGCCTTACCACCTCAGTATCGGCATGTGCATAATATGTTCCATGTGTCGTTGCTTAAGAAGTACAATTCTGACGCCAGCCATGTGATAGAATATGAACCTGTAGAACTTCAGGAAGACCTATCATTTGTGGAGCAACCTGTCAAAATACTCGACTGGCAAGAGAAGAGTCTTAAAAACAAGTCAGTAAAGTTAGTAAAAGTACTTTGGAGAAACCCTAGGGTTGAAGAATCGACTTGGGAGTTAGAGTCTGATATGCGTTCCCGGTATCCTCATCTGTTTTCTTAGATTCTGGGGACAGAATCCCTTAAGGGGGAGAGGATGTTACGACCGGCATTTTCGTGTAATATTATTTGTGGTTTAGGTATAATATTAAAGCCGAAAGTAAATATGATTCAATGATTGCACATTTGTGTTAGTGAGAATTTCTACATTATAAAATTTTTATGTGTAGTATATGATTTTTTTTTCAAAGCAAAAGTTTATTTATTTCCTTTATTTTGATTTGTAAGGAATATTCTAAGCCTTGGAGAAATTTTCTTTTAAAAGTTATTCTATTCACAAATTTTGAAAGTGATTTTATAAAATCTCTAAAAATCTAAATTATTTTATGGTATAAATTTTATAATTTTTGAACTTTTATTTTATTATATAAAAATAAATCTTCGAAAATTAGTTGCTTATTAATTATCAAATTACATGGTTACCCTTGCATACAAATTCTCTTCTATTCAACTTAAAGGGCTAAAAAGACAATTCCAACCCCACTAACTCTTATTTTACTAGCCAAATTACTTCTTAGTCCTTGCATGCAAAATGACCTAAGTATGTTGGAAGGTTATTCTTGACAATTCTCATTTCCACTCACTTATTTTAATCAATCAAAATCATAAAAACCAAAATGCAAAGTGTTGTGATCATTCACCCCACTCCACACTCCACCCTCACCTCACTCTTTCTCCCTCTCCTATCGGTTCCTCCTCCCTCTCGGCAATCTCCATAGCCGAGGCCCCCCATCCCCTTCTTTTCTTCATTCTTTCACTCAAACATTCATCTTATATTCAAGTAATCTTACTCCCTACATGTTGTTCATATATATTTTAAAAATTTTAGTGTGAAAAGTTTGAGTTTTAATCTTGCATGTCTTAGTTTAATTAGAACTCAAAATACAATCTTGATTCTCATGGATTTAAGGTTGTATTATTGAGGGAACTACAAGGAATAGTGAAATGCCAAGTCAAGAGAGTGAAGCTCTTATTTTTAATGGCCATTTCCCTTCCATTTCATTCGGCCATGACCATAAGGGAGCCGAATGAATGGTTCTTAGTGGTGTCTTTTTGCCTTGTTCAATTCTTGTATGTTTTGTGGTAATGGCATGAATTTTGTAGTGAAAACTTGATGAAACCCTTTGCATGCTAAGTGATAATCTAGATATAGCTTATGCTAGGCTTGCATGTCGATTTCATGGTAGAATATATTTAGAAAATATGTTGTTTTGGTTTGTAAAACCCGAAGTCATGCATGCATGTAGATTTCTCTTGGAATGTTGGAAGATTTTGATCATTTGGAATGATTTTGTTAGTAAGATTTAATTTCAGTAGGGATAAGATATTAATCTTGATTAGTGCTCCTTGATATGTGGTAATAATTCGTATATATTTTATAAAAAAATATACAACTTGTTATTTTTAAAAAACTCGATGACTTGTAAATTGTGTAATGTGATTTCCTTTGTTTTGCTATGTTGCACCTTAGGTAAGGATGATCTCCACTAAGATTATTTTGAGTGTAAGGGAGTTAGTTCAGTGGATCACCATAGTTAAGTCATGATTTGGGTATTTGGGTTGTTGGTGGTTGAGTTTGTCAAGTAGAAACCTTGGAGAAAGGAGAGTCTTAGTTTCTGCAGAAAATCAGTTTAGTACTCTGAGGTTTAGAGTGAGTTTTGACCATGTCATTGTTGTGCACTTTGAGGCCCAAGCCACCAGAAGCTATTATTAGGAGTATATAAAAGGTTTTAGGTGTTGGTTGGAGGTTTATAAGTCGTTTGGTTAGGTGCACAAGTGGAATCACAAAATCTGTCCAGCAGGGGACAGTTTTGTTACCACTTAGAAATAGGAAGTTTTGTCCATGTCATGAGTAGGCCCTCATTAGGCCCTGTTGGACCTTAGTTAGAGGGAGTTTCATAGGAGTTTTTCCAACCATAGTCCTTAGGATTTGAGTTAGAACCATGTGTCACAAGTTAATTCAAATCAGGGCGTTTTCTGCCCAGAAAAACAGGGGAACCATGGACTTTGAGCTTAGGCCCAAGGAGGCCCAAGCTAGACCCTTGATCCACATCAAGTTTGGGAGATGACTTATGGTCAGAAGAATCTAGTGTAAAAGTTTTGGAGGTAAACTTGAAGTTTAAGGGTATCTAATGCACTCAAGAAACCATAGATGTCATTCTGAAATTTACTCCAGTGAGCACTTCCACTTATCATATAGTTTTAGAGCACTTATTAGTAAGATATAGGTTGACCACTATAGTTGCAAGATAGTATAAAGCAAGTAGAATAAAAGGCCCAAGTGAGGGTCAATAGTTTTTGGATAGTTTAGTAAAGGCACATCGAGTTAGAAAGCCAAAATTTGGAGACTTTGTCTAAGTATAGCGACTATGTGACTTAAGTTGTGAGTCGAGATCATCCAAGCCTAGTGTTGCATTATGGTGTATGTGGTATTATTTGGTATTAAAATATGATATGTGAGTATATGTGGCTATGTGTACAATTATATCTATAAGGTGAATATAAATTGCGTGCATATAGGTCTAAGTGTCATTTGTGTTGTAAATTGGTTGAGTTGGTGAGAATATAATATAATAAGGTTATTATTAATTGTGTAGGATCTCGAGATGAGGGTAAACTTGCCATAAAGGTCGAGTGAAGCTTCCAGTTGCTCCTACCAGCCAGACCAGACCAGCCTTTCTCAAGGCAAGTGATTCAACCTGTCTTTCGTATTCACTGCAAATAGATCATATATATTGATGCGATTATCCTGAGTCATTTTGATATACTTGAACCAAGCGTTTCTTAAGTTTATCTTTGAATTATATAGAAATGCCATGAACCCTCAAGTACGTATTGCAAGTAGATCAAAAGTCTTATTATGATAGTATATCAAAGTAATTGGAATGCCATAAAGAGTTGTTATAATACTTGATTGATCCTCTTGATTAACATGCTAATGATTCCTAAAGTACTGATATCTCACCCTCTGATGCTTGAACCCCTATCGAACTTTACCTTGATACCTAAAAGCCAGATATTCATCAAAGTTATCCATAATTGATTGATACCCTCTTTATTACCCTAAAGTTTAACAATCCTGATGTACCTTGAGCTAAAGATCATTTCTTCATACCTTAACACCCTTAGTATTCATGAAGCTTATCTTCTTGATGTTCTAGCACTTGTACCTTGTCGGAAAACCATTGCTTTTAGCCTAGTTTGGCATTACCCCTTCATAATATCCAATAACCTTGCTAAATTTCCTTGTCCAAGTTTTTGTATATGGAAACCTTTCAGTTACCCTAATAGAGTAAAGTCTAGTGGATCATGGCCCTGAGATTTAATATCGTATTTCCAGTGTTTCAAGTTGATCTATAATCCTTTGATAAAAATGATTACTGTTTAAAGAGATTTTGTTATAAATCGGCATCAGTTTTAAAATGATTGAAATATGGATTTTCAGTCCCAACGGGGGATAAATGTTTTCTTTGAATAGTGGATCTGGACTGAGACGCGAGTCCTTTCCACACTTATATTGTAGGCTTAAAGGTTGCCTAGGGATCCCATTAACATTTTAGAACCCAGCGAGGTTCGGGATTACTCCGCGGCTGATCACCAGCTGTAATCCGTAGCGTCATAAAATGATTTTTGATTAAGATATGATTTTGAAAATGTTTTGATACAAGTAAATGATGCCATCACCCCAAGTTTTATCTCTTGTTATTATTGGTTATGTCTTCACATTGTCATTCTTTAATATATATCTCGATTTATGTTTATATCATATTGTTTAGCACTTGTTGAGCATTTGGCTCACTCCTTGCTTTACCCTGATATTACAGCTAGCAGCTATGGTTAGATTCAAGCAGACAACACGTAAGACCTGTGACGCTGATGCGTATGTTCGAGCTCAGGTAGAATAAGAGATAGTTTTGTGTGAGGACTCAATATTAAAATCAGTTGTAATAGATGGTAGTGTTGGGCTGTTACAAACCCTAAACTGTAAGATCTTGGATTTGGTTATGTTTACTTTCTTTCAAATATTGTATTAGTTATATTTATTTTGTTGGTTAAGTTGGGGGTGTGACAATTACATGCTAAGGTTAATAACAATAACTATTGAATGAAGTAGTAATGAAGTTAGGATCTCATGTGTGTTTAATATTGTTAATTCAAGTGTTTAATTCTCGTAATAATTATTAGTTTACCAACCTTAATTGTTATTGTCTTGGCATTGAAGAATAATCATACATTAGTGAGTAAGTGTTAATTAAATATAATTAATCAGAGTCTCTGTGGGAACGAACTAGAAATCATTCTATATTACTTGTGAACGCGTATACTTGCGTGATTTATTTAGCAGATGCTTTGTGCCTAACAAGTTTTTGGCGCCGCTGTCAGGGACTCGGTGTTAATTTGTTTAGTTTATGTACTTCCATCAGTGGTCATTAGGATTCATTGATTAAGACTTGTTACTTACTGCTTCTGGTTGTGTTTCAGGTACTTTAGCGAGCGTTTATGCAAACACGTTCACGCACTCGCAAGAGAAATCTAGATAAAGCTGAGGAAACTGATAAAGCTCTTGACTCTCCGGAAAAGATAGTTTTTGAAGATTCGGATAAAGAGAGTGAAAAGAAAGAACCTGAAACAATGGGTGATCGTCTAGCTCAAGCTGATCCAGCTCTTATGGACTTTTCTCGGCCTAAAATTGATGACATTAAGTCCAACATCATTCATCCGGCTATTCAGGCCAATACTTTTAAAATCAAGCCGGGCACTATTCAGATGGTGCAGAATTTTGTTTCTTTCGGAGGGACTGCGACTGAAGATCCCAACATGCATATCAGGAATTTTGTCGAGATCTGTAGTACTTTCAAATATAATGGTGTCACTGATGAGACTATCAAGTTGAGGTTTTTCCCATTCTCTCTGAGGGACAAAGCTAAGGACTGATTACATTCTTTACCAGCTGGGTCCATCATGACTTGGGAAGATCTTGCGCAAAAGTTTTTTGGTGAAGTTCTATCCAATGACCAAAACTGCAGCTATGAGGAGTGCTCTTACTCAGTTTGCGCAGCAACCAGGAGAATCTATGTGCAAAGTTTGGGAGCGTTACAAGGAGATGTTGAGAAAGTGTCCATATCATGGGATGCCTGACTGGATGGTTATCACTGGTTTCTACAATAGTTTGGGGGTCCAATCTCGACCCATGATCGATGCAGCTTCTGGAGGCACCTTGTGGGCCAAAAGCTATACTGAGGCCTATAATCTCATTAAAACTATGGCTGCAAATGAGTATCAAAACCCAACTCAAAGGATGATGCCTGGGAAAGTAGCATGTATTCTGGAAGTTGATGCAGCTACAGCTACTACAGCACGGCACTGACTATGAAGGTCGATTCTTTAACCAACTATGGTGTAAATCAATTATCTAGTGTCTGTGAGCTTTGTGCAGGCTCTCATGCTACGGATCAGTATTCTCTTGTTAATGAATCTGTTCAGTATGTGAACAATTTATAGAAATCGCAGCAGCCTGTGCCTGCTACTTATCATCCTAATAACAGAAATCATCCCAATTTCAGTTGGAGCAATAATCAGAATGTTGTTAAGCAGTCATATCAGCAAGCTGCAAATAAACAGTTTAATCCACCTGGATTCCAGCAACCTCAGCAATATGCTCAAAGGCAATCATATCCCCAACAAGGAGGTGCTGTTCCACCTTCTAGTGCTGATTTCGAGGAGTTAAAGTTGTTGTGCAAAAGTCAGGTTATTTCTATCAAGACCTTGGAAAATAAAATTGGACAAATAGCCAATGCCTTGCTCAATCGTCAACCTGGCATACTTCTCAGCGATACTAAAGTGCCAGGAAGGAAGGAAGCTAAAGAGCAAGTCAAAGTTGTCACCTTAAGGTCTGGAAAAGTTGCTGATGCTAAAAAAGCAAAAGACGTAGAAGTTGAAGTTGTAGATGAAGAAGGAATGTAAAAGGAGAAAGAGGGGGAACCAAGGAAGACTACTGTTGAACACACTCTGCCTGAGGGTAATACAGGGGAGAAACAACTCTATCCACCACCACCTTTTCCTAAGCGATTATAAAAACAAAAGCTGGACAAGCAATTTGGTAAGTTTCTGAAGGTGTTCAAGAAACTTCACATCAACATACCTTTCGCTGAGGCCCTTGAGCAAATGCCTAGTTATGCGAAATTTATGAAAGGTATTCTTTCGAGGAAGATGAAACTGGATGATCTTGATACCGGTGCTCTGACGGAAGAGTGAAGTGTCGTGCTGCAACAAAAGTTACCTCCAAAGCTTAAGGATCCAGGTAGCTTCACTATTCCTTGCACCATTGGCAAGTTGTCATTTAACAAATGCCTTTATAATTTGGGAGCAAGCATCAATCTGATGTCGTTATCTATCTTCAAAAAGCTGAATTCGCCTGATCCGAAGCCCACTTACATGTCTCTACAATTGGCTGATCATTCGATTACATACCCACGAGGCATCGTGGAGGATGTGCTAGTAAAGGTGGACAAACTCATCTTTCCTGCAGATTTTGTCATTCTGGATTTCGAGGAAGATAAGAAGATTCCCTTAATATTGGGAAGACCCTTCTTGGCTACATGCCGTACCTTGATAGATGTGCAAAAAGGTGAACTCACTATGAGGGTGCAAGATCAAGATGTGACAATCAATGTGTTCAATGTGATAAAATTCCCTACGGAAGATGGGGAGTGCTTCAAGGTGGATTTGATCGATTCTGCAGTTACTTCAGAACTTGATCATGTGCTAAGGTTGATGCCTTATAAAAAGCCTTATTGGGGGATTTTGACAGTGAAGATGATGAAGGAAATGAGCAGTTACAATATCTGAATGCTTCTTCTTGGAAATGGAAGTTAGACATGCCATTTGAATCTCTTGGTAATACTGATCTTAAGAATGCCGAGGGAATGCTCAAACCATCTATTGAGGAAACACCTACTTTGGAGCTTAAACCACTACCTGAACACTTGAGGTATGTTTTTTTAGGTGATGCATCTACTTTGCCTGTTATTATTGCATCTGACCTTTCAGGTAGTGATGAGGACAAGCTCTTGAGGATTCTGAGAGAATTCAAATCGGCCATCGGATGGACTATAGCATATATAAAATGGATCAGCCCTTCGTACTGCATGCATAAAATTCTGCTAGAGGAAGGTAGAAAGCCGACTGTTGAGCAACAACGAAGGCTTAATCTTATCATGAAAGAGGTGGTGAAGAAAGAAATTCTAAATTGGCTGGATACAGGAATCATATATCCTATTTCTGACAGTTCTTGGGTGAGCCCCGTGCAATGTGTACCTAAGAAAGGAGGTATTACTGTGGTAGCAAATGAGAAGAACGAGCTCATCCCCACTCGAACATTCATAGGATGGAGGTTATGCATGAACTACAGGAAGTTGAATAAAGCCACGAGGAAGGATCACTTCCCTCTTCCATTCATTGATCAGATGCTTGACAGGTTAGCTGATCATGAGTATTATTTTCTTTGGGATGGCTATTCGGGCTACAATCAGATTTTGCATTGCACCAGAAGATCAAGAGAAGACTACTTTCACTTGCCCATTTGGCATATTTACGTTTCGCAGAGTTTCTTTTGGCTTATGTGGTGCACCTTCCACTTTTCAGAGATGCATGATGGCCATATTCTCTGATATGATTGGAAATAATGTCGAAGTGTTCATGGACAACTTCTCCGTCTTTGGACATTCGTATGATAAATGCTTGAATAATCTCTGTTTGGTGCTCAAAAGGTGTGTTGAGACCAATTTGGTGCTGAATTGGGAAAAATGTCACTTCATGGTGCAACAAGGCATCATTCTTGGGCATAAGGTCTCTAGTAAAGGTCTTGAGGTGGATAAAGCCAAGGTGGGCGTCATTGAAAATCTTCCGTCACCTATTTCTGTGAAAGGAATCCGTAACTTTCTTGGTCATGCGGGTTTTTATCGACGTTTCATCAAGGACTTCTCTAAGATATCTAAGTTGTTGTGCAACTTGCTCGAGAAAGATGTGCCTTTCAAATTTGATGAAGAATGTTTGGCAGCATTCGAGACTCTCAAGAAGATTTTAATCACCGCACCAGTTATTACGGCACCTGATTGGAGAGAACCTTTTGAGATGATGTGTGATGCAAGTGATTATGCAGTGGGAGTAGTTCTTGGGCAGCGAAAGACTAATATCTTTCATGTGGTCTACTATGTTAGTAAGACGCTAAATGGAGCCCAACTGAACTACACCGCTACTGAGAAGGAGCTATTGGCTATAGTTTTTGGTTTCGAAAAATTTCAATCTTATCTACTTGGGACAAAGGTGACAGTGTTCACTGATCAAGATGCCATCCGCTATCTGGTCTCAAAGAAGGATTCGAAGCCTGTACTTATTCGCTGGTTTCTCTTACTACAAGAATTCAAGTTAGAGACCAAAGATCGAAAAGGTACTGAAAATCAAGTAGCTGACCATCTCTCTAGATTGGAGAATCCCGATTCTACTTCACATGATAAGACATTGATCAACGAATCTTTTCCGGATGAGCAGTTGTTCGCATTCAAGAGGAAGAGCCATGGTTCGCAGACATTGTGAACTATCTTGTTAGTAATATAATGCCTCATAATATGAATGTGGCTCAAAAGAAGAAGATCTGCATGAGGTGAAGTGGTACATGTGGGATGAACCATATTTGTTTAGACAAGGAGCTGACCAGATCGTTAGGAGATGTATCCCATTCTGTGAGACGGAGGGGATATTACGAGACTTTCATTCCACAATTCATGGTGGACATTATGGTGGTCAAAAGACAACAGCTCGTATTCTTCAAGCAGGTTTTTTCTAGCCTACGTTGTTTAAGGATGCACATCAGTTTGTTTTAAGGTGTGATCGTTGCCAAAGTGTTGGGAATCTTTCCAGAAAGGATGAGATGCCTTTAAATGTGCTACTTACAGTTGAGGTCTTCGATGTTTGGGGAATCGATTTCATTGGACCATTTATCTCGTCTTGCAATAATCAATACATCTTGCTGGCAGTCGATTATGTCTCGAAATGGGTAGAAGTCAAAGCTCTACTGACTAATGATGCAAAAGTAGTGTTGAGTTTTCTTCATAAGCAGATATTCACAAGGTTTGGAACGCCACGAGTTATCATAAGTGACGAAGGGTCACATTTTTGCAATCGTAAGTTCACTTTTATGATGCAACGCTATAATGTGAATCATCGCATTACTACTGCCTATCATCCGCAAACTAATGGTCAAGTTGAAGTGTCTAATAGAGAGATCAAGCGCATTATAGAGAAAGTCATCTGTCCGTCAAGCAAAGATTGGTCTTTGAAGCTCGATGAAGTTGTTTGGGCTTATAGAACAGCATACAAGACTCCACTTAGGATGTCCCCGTTTCAACTTGTCTATGGTAAGGAATGTCATTTACCTGCGGAGCTTGAGCATAAGGCTTATTGGGCATTAAAGAAGTTAAACCTTGATCTAGATGCAGCTGGGAAGAAGTGAATGCTTCAGTTGAATGAACTTGATGAATTTCGACTTCAAGCGTACGAAAACAACAAAATATACAAGGAAAAGGTAAAAAGGTGGCATGACAGGAAGCTATCAACTAAGTCATTCATGCCGGGGCAACAAGTGCTTCTATTCAACTCTCGTCTCCGACTTTTTCCTGAAGAGTTGAAATCAAGGTGGTCTGGACCATTTATCGTCAAAACCGTGTTTCCACATGAAGCGGTGGAGATTTTTGAGAACGATCCGGGCCAAGCATTCAAAGTAAATGGTCAGAGATTGAAGCACTATTATAGGGATATGGCAAACCGTGAAGTAGTTAATGTCGTTTTACTATCAACTTGATCGCATAACTCCACGTCAAGCTAATGACGTAAAAGAAACGCTTCTTGGGAGGCAACCCAATATATGAGACCATAGGACACCTTAGAATATAGTACTTTATCCAAACCCAAAAAAATAAGAAAAAAAGTTGCAGAATTTTTTTTTCCAGAAGCCTAGCAGGCGTCCGCGTGCTGGTGCCAGGCAGCCACGTGGCCCCTCACTGTTGAAAAATTGTTTTTCAGCCTAAAAAAACAAAAAAAAATTACAAAAAATATATAACCCATTAACCCACGATTTTCCCCCATACCTTGCCACAATCCCCACTCCTAATCAAATTATAACCGCAATTTTGCCCTATAAATACATATAACCTCTCCATACACATCCCACACACTTTCAATCTACAAAATCTCTTCTACACACCAAACACAAACTCTCTAACTCTTATTCTCAGTTCTCATGGCCCCAAAGAGATCACGAACTGTGGGTAGCAGCAACACCAATCCGATTGCTACTGATTCTTGGAGGAATACTGCTGCGAGCCCCGGTTGTTGGATGGGGCTGCTGAAGAAGAGTACACCAAGCTTCCGACTAAACCTATTATGAGGGAGAGGGGGTTCATGCCATCAGGGAGGGATGGTGAGTTGTTACCGATGATTGCTGAGAAGGGATGGATTACATGCTGCGAGGCACCTGAGGCGGTTCCGATGAGTATCGTTCGCGAGTTCTATGCGAACACCAAGGTCGACAAGAATGGGTTTTATGTTGTTCGTGGGCTTACTGTTGATTATCAGCCCGCGGCGATTCACCGGGTGATTGGACAGCGACAAAGGAAACCACAAGAGGAGCATTGGAATGCAAAGGCCCCTAAGGACTTTGATTTGGACTTGATTATTGTTGCTCTCTGTCATCCGGGCACAGTGTGGAAGTTCAAAAGGGGATCCAACGATTATCGTAGTTTCCCTGCTGTCACGATGAACAGGTATGCTCGTGCTTGGAATGTGTTTATATGTGCTAATATTCTTCCTTCTTTGCATGCACATGAGGTTACAGTGGAGAGGGAGAGATTGTTATTGGGTATTATGAATGATGAATATTATGTGGACCTTGGTGAGTACATCTACCAAGGGATTTTGAAGTTTTTGAGGGGGAAATCGCAATACTCTTTCCCGTATGCCTCAATTGTCACGAAGCTTTGCAAGACAGTTGGATTCCAGTGGCCTTCTTATGAGCAGTTGCAGATGTCGGCCGCTCCTATTGATTTATCGACTTTGAATGCGATGTAGGAGTGGATGGATGGAGGGCCCGAGTCACATGGTTTGGGGTATCACCTTCCAGGAGGAGTTCCAACAGCTGGTGCTACCATGGCTAGGCCCAGTCAGGCTCAGGGAGAGGCAGGCTCTTCGAGAGCTCAGGGAGGAGATGGTTCGGGATTGGATGATATCCAGTACATGAGGCTTTCAAGGAGGATGAATACGATGTATGAGTCGCAGAGTAGGTTTACGGAGGAGCTCACCCAGGCACTTGGGACTGCATTTAGAGGCCTTGGAGCTAACATACAGTCGCCCATTTTTTGTGAGGATTATGCTTATCCACCTCCTGACACTCCACCCTCTGAGGGTGATGATGATGACTCGTCTGAGTAGGTATACCCTGTGTTCCTTTCTATTACCTTCACTGGGGACAGTGAAGATTTTAAGTTTGGGGGTGGTAGTTAAGGAACGTATTTATGTGTGTGTCATGTAGTTGCATTTTTATGTTAGTTTAGTTCATATAGTTGCATATTTTTTCCATATAGTTTTTTTAAAGGATTTATAAATTTATTTATCATGTCATATAGCTCATGCATATACCATGATCCCTTTGTGTTGCTTTACCGATTAATATGTGATATTGATGTGAGTGTAGTGATAGCGTTAGAGTGATCTTGAATCTTTTTAGGTTGATATGCATGCTAGAAAACTTGTAATTTCACTAAGTCTTATAGTATGCTTGTTGTCATAGTTTGATGGTTTTTGAGGTTAATCTATTGCTTATGCTTAAAATGCATAATAGGCTCTTAATGATAAAAGACATGAAAAGATAAAAATTGGAAAAAATTGGAACGCATTGCTAGTTGTGGCTAGGCGTCAAATGGCTAGTAGCCGGCTCGTATTGATACGAGTAGTCTAGGGTTGAGCAAGATGGAGCGAAACGCGCTTTCTCAGAATTTGAAAAAAAAAAGAAAAAAATGGTTTAATGCAGAATTGATCACGAGTGGGCTCTTTGGTATTCGAGTTATTAAGTTCTTAGGGGACTTTGTGCCTAGTGACCTAAGGCTTTTATAGTCTGGGATCCGCCAACCTAACGCTCGCTAAATGGGTACCATTACATACGTCTTTTGTGGACCTCACTCATTGCACGATTAAATAAGCATTTGTTTTATGTGTTGAATAAAAGCATGATTCCGTAATAAACTCCAATAGTCTTGAAGTGTTATAAGTCATTTTGTGTCTATAATATATTCTTCGTATAAGCTTGTGATTTCCTTGAGGATAATTAAGTTATGGTGATTGATCTAGTTTCGAAGCAAATCTGTTAAGCATTAGCACACACCAAGTTTCTAGTTGTATGTTGGCTTGCATGATTTGATTGATCTTTAGTCGCCTAATTGTATTTGTTGATATGTCATGTGTTGGTTGGTTTAGTCATTGCGAGGGGATTGCTACATTCATATAAGTTACATTCATGCATGTTTTATTATGAGTTTGAGTCTGTGATGCTCGAGGACAAGCATCGATTCAAGTTTGGGGGTGTGATAAGTGGCATTTTATACACTTAGAGCATCTCATATCGGCTTGAATTGGTGTCTTGAACTCAAGTATTTTGTGTATTTGACGCGTTTTCTAGTACTTTTGCATTTCAGGGTATAATTTGCTTAGATAGGTGGTTTTCATCAAATAAAGCTTAAGGAAGTGCTTGGAATCAGTCTAGGGGTAATGAGCGAAGAAATCAGCAAAAATATAAGCAAAATAAAGTATTTTCCAGAAGGGTAGCAGGCGGCCGCGCGCCAGGAGCAGGTGGCCACATGGAGGCAGCAGGCGACCGCCTGCGGGCGGAAATTTAGAATCTGGATTTTATTAATTCTAGTACAATTGAGATTCTGTTGGCGCTGGTTCTCTTGAGTTATTATATAAACCTTATGGGAAGACGTTTTCTTAGAGGAAGATCATCAAGAGCAAGGGCAAGAAGATTGAGAAGACCGTTTTAGCATGCAACAATGAAGAAGAGGAAGCATACGTTTATCTTATGATTCTTTTAATTTGTTGCAACAGTGGATGCTAGTTTTCTTTATGCTTTGAGCCTTAATACTCTTGTGACGTACTTCATTATTTATTAAGTATTTTTATTAGCCTTATATCGTTGTGTTATTATCATGCTTTCATATGAACCTACGGTGACAATGAGTTCAATTATGGGCTAATCGTGATAATGGGATCCTAACGGATTTACTATAGAATTATTTAGTTAATTGTTTAATACCTTGGTATGTGGTTATTGTATGATATCTAGTATATGTTGTGCTTATTCATCTTATATACGTCGCGAACATGTAAGATAGCCTGTTAATCTCTTGTGAAGCGACAGTGAATCTTGAGATTTAAAACTTGCCATGCTATCATAGGTTCATGTATTGTATGCATGATTAGTGGGTAACTCTAACCGTTTTACTTGCCCTATGTAATCATCATGAATAACTTGCGCTTAAAATTATGTTGTCAAATTCTGTAGACGTATAGGGTCTCAACATAATTGATGTCTATTCAACTTTTATCTTAATTATGGATGCTTGGTAGAATAGTATTCGTACAATGAAAGTTGGCGTTTATCAGTTTCGTGTTGTTCGATTAATATCATCACCATTACATGTTAAGGTTAATAACAATAACTATTGAATGAAGTAGTAATGAAGTTAGGATCTCATGTGTGTTTAATATTGTTAATTCAAGTGTTTAATTCTCGTAGTAATTATTAGTTTACCAACCTTAATTGTTATTGTCTTGGCATTGAACAATAATCATACATTGGTGAGTAAGTGTTAATTAAATATAATTAATCAGAGTCTATATGGGAACGAACTAGAAATCATTTTATATTACTTGAGAACGCGTATACTTGCGTGATTTATTTAGCGCATGCTTTGTGCCTAACATTGTGCTTATTCGTCTTACGAGCGTCGCGAACTTATAAGATAGCGTGTTAATCTCTAATAAAGAGAAAGTTAATTTAGGGGTTTAGAACTTGCCATGGTAGCATAGGTTCATGTATTTGATATGCATGATTTGTAGGTAATTTTAACCATCTTACTTGTCCTATGTAATCATGATAGATAACTTGTGCATTAAACCGTTATGTTGTCAAATTCTATAGACATATAGGGTCTCAATATAATTGGTGTCTATTCAGCTTCTATCTCTTTTATGGATGTCTGGTAGTATGGTATTCGTATAATGAAGGTTGGCATTTATCAATTTCGTGTTATCTGATTAGTGTCATCACCATTGTATGCTAAAGTTAAGAGCAAAGAGGCTATTGAATGAAGTAGTAATGAAGTTAGAATCCCATGTTTATGTTATAGAGTGATCAATCCTTTTTAATCTCTTAGTTGATGTTCTTTAGTATAATCTCTTAATTAATCATAGTTATAAATAATCTCAATTTTGTTAATCATCTTAGCATTGGATAATAACCATACCATTGTTGCATAAGTGCATTGATTAAAATTAACCTAACCAGTCTCTGTGGGAACGAACTAGAAATAATTCTATATTACTTGCGATCGCGTATACTTGCGTGAATATTAGCGCGTATTTTCGTCCTAACAAGTTTTGGCGCCGCTGCCAGGGACTAGGGGTTAATTTTTAGTTTATGTGTTTGTCATCAGTGGTCGTTAAAGTTCATTGACTCGGACATTGTTACTTACTTATTTCCTTGTCGTCTTTCAGGTACTCTAGCGAGCGTGTATGAATATGTGTTCTCGGTCTCGTAAGAGAACACTGGATCAAGCTGAGGAAGAAGTTGTAGTAGCTTAGGAAGTTTTTGAGGAAGTTTTTATCGAGGAGAAAGTTGAAGAAGAAGCACTGATTACAATGGGAGAACCATAAGCGAATCTGATGGCTTTGATGGATTACTCTCTACCGAAGATTAATGATATTCAGTCTAGCATTGTCTGACCAGCCATCTCGGCTAATATCATTGAGATCAAGTCGAGCATGATTCAGATGATACAGAACTCAGTTCAGTTTGGGGGTTCTCCGACAGAAGACCCCAACATGCACATTAGAGATTTCATCGAGATCTACGACACTTTCAAGTTTAATGGAGTTTCCGAAGATGCTATTAAGTTGAGGCTTTTCCCATTCTCTCTACATGATAAAGCTAAGTACTGGTTACATTCTCTACCACCAGGGTCTATCACCAAATGAGAGGATCTTGCTCAAAACTTCTTAACTAAATTCTTTCCTATGGCGAAGACTGCTGCAATCAGAAACGAACTTACTTAATTTGCTCAGCAATCTGGAGAATCTTTATGTGAGGCTTGGGATCGCTACAAAGAGATGCTTAGAAAGTGTCCACACCATGGAATGCCTGACTGGATGATCATTAACTGCTTCTACAACAGATTGGGTGCTACTTCTAGACCCATGCTTGATGCAGTATCAAGAGGAGCCTTGTGGGCTAAAAGCTATGATGAATCTTATGAATTGGTTGAACTGATGGATTCCAATGAATACCAGAATCCTACTCAGAGACTATCACAGGGCAAGGTAGCAGGAATTCTGGAGTTAGATACAGCCACTGCTATAGTTTCTCAGCTTAAGGCTTTGATAATGAAGGTGGATTCTTTGGCTAATTATGGAGTTAATCAGATTACTAGTGTCTGTGAGCTTTATGTTGGTGCTCATGAGACATAGCAGTGTGTTATTTCTAGTAAATCAACTCAGTTTGTGAGCAACTTTCAGAGTTCGCAGCATCCTATTCCAGCCACCTATCATCCCAACAACCGCAATCATCATAACTTCAGCTGGAGTAATACTCAGAATGCGGTTCAGCAGCCTTATCAGCAGTATGCAGCAAAACAATACAACCCTCATGGTTTTCAGCAACCGTAATATGCACCAAGATAACAACTCCAGCTGCAACAATCTAATGGAAAATCTGAACCGGAGGAGTTGAGGCTCATGTGCAAGAGCCAAGCAGTTTTTATCAAGACCTTGGAGAATCAAATTGGACAAATTACCAATGCCTTGCTAAACAGTCAACCTGGTACACACCCTAGTGACACTGAAGTGCCAGGAAAGAGGAAAGCTAAGGAGCAGGTAAAGGCAATTACATTGAGGTATGGGAAGGTTGCAAATCCCGAGAAATTTCAAGTTTCGGAAGAAGAAGTTGTGGCTGAAGAAGAAATGCAGAAGGAAGCAAAAGTGGAATCAAGGAAGACTAATATTGAACACACTCCTCCTGATGGTAATACAGGGGAGAAACAGATCTATCCTCCACCTCCTTTTCCTAAGAGGCTGCAGAAGAAAAAGCTGGATAAGCAGTTTGAGAAGTTTATGGAGGTGTTCAAGAAATTTCATATCAACATACCTTTCGCTGAAGCTCTTGAACAGATGCCTAGTTATACAAAGTTTATGAAATGTATTCTCTCTCGGAAGGTGAAGCTTAATGACTTAGAGACATTTGCTCTCACGTAGGAATGCAGTGTCGTGCTGTAACAGAAGTTGCCTCCGAAGCTTAAAGATCCTGGAAGCTTCACTATTCATTGTACCATTAGAAAAATGTCATTTGACAAATGCTTTTGTGACTTGGGAGCTAGCATCAATCTAATTCCCTTATCAATCTTCAAGAAATTGGACTTACCTGATCCAAAGCCTACTTATATGACCTTGCAGTTGGCCGACCGATCCATTATATATCCACGAGGCATTGTGGGGGATGTCTTGGTCAAGGTTGATAAACTCATCTTTCCTGCTAATTTTGTAATTCTTGATTTTGAGGAGGATAAGAAGATTCCCATAATCTTGGGAAGACCATTCTTGGCTACTGGCCGAACCTCGATAGATGTGCAGAAGGGTGAGCTCACTATGCGAGTGCTGGATCAGGATGTGACGTTTAATGTTTTTAATGCCATGAAATTCCCGACTGAAAATGAGGAGTGCTTAGAAGTGGAGTTGGTCAATTTTGTGGTTACTTCAGAACTTGATCATATGCTAAGGTCTGATGCCTTAGAGAAAGCCTTGTTAGGGAATTCGGATAGTGCATATGACGAAGGTGATGAACAATTACAGTATCTGAATGCTTCTCCCTTGAATCGAAGTCTAGATATGCCTTTTGAATCTCTTAAAATGGAGGAGCTAAATAAATCTCCAAAGCACCTCAAGCCATCTATTGAGGAAACTCCTACATTTAAGCTTAAACCATTGCCTGAACACTTAAGGTATGCTCTTTTTAGGTGATGCATCTACTTTGCCTGTTATTATTGCATCTGACCTTTCAGGTAGTGATGAGGAAAAGCTCTTAAGAATTCTAAAAGAGTTCAAATTAATAATTGGATGGACTATAGCAGATATTAAGGGAATCAACCCTTCTTATTGCATGTATAAAATTCTGCTAGAGGAAGGTAGCAAGCAAACTGTTGAGCAACGGAAAAGGCTTAATCCGATCATAAAAGAAGTTGTGAAGAAAGAAATCCTCAAATGGCTAGATGCAGGGATCATCTATCCCATTTCTGACAATTCTTGTGTGAGTCCAATTCAGTGTGTGCCAAAGAAAGGAGGTATCACAGTTGTTGCTAATGAGAAGAATGAGCTCATTCCTACGAGAACAGTCACGGGGTGGAGAATTTGCATGGTTTACAGAAAGCTGAACAAAGCCACAAGGAAGGATCACTTCCCTCTTTCTTTTATTGATCATATACTTGTCAGGTTGGCTGGGCATGAGTACTACTGTCTTCTGGATGGCTATTCGGGTTATAATCAGATTTATATCGCTCCGGAAGATCAGGAAAAGACTACTTTCACTTGTCTATTTGGAACTTTTTCCTTCAGAAGAGTTTCTTTTGGGTTGTGTGGAGCACCTGCCACATTTCAGAGATGCATGTTGGCTATATTCTCTGACATGATTAGTCAAAATGTGGAGGTGTTCATGGATGATTTCTCTGTGTGTGGTGATTATTTTGATGAATGGTGGCAGAATCTTGGCACCATTCTTAAAAGGTGTGTTGAGACCAATCTGGTTCTCAACTGGGAGAAATATCATTTTATGGTACGATATGGCATTATTCTTGGGCACAAGGTCTCTTGTAAAGGACTTGAGGTGGACAAATCCAAGGTGGGGGTTATCGGAAACCTTCCTCCACCAATTTCTGTTAAGGGAGTTCGCAGCTTTCTTGGTCATGCGGGTTTCTATTAGCGGTTCATCAAGGACTTCTTAAAAATCTCTAAACCCTTGTGCAATCTTCTAGAGAAAGATGTCCCATTTAAGTTTGATGACGAGTGCCTAGCTGCTTTTGAGATCTTGATGAAGAGTTTAATCACAACACTTGTCATAACTGCACCTAATTGGGATGAAACTTTTGAGATGATGTGCGATGCAAGTGACTATACAGTTGGAGCAGTTCTTGGGCAGAGAAAGAACGACATATTTCATGTGGTCTACTATGCTAGTAAGACCCTCAATGGTGCTCAACTGAATTATACTACTACTGAGAAAGAACTCTTATCCATCGTCTACGGTTTTAAGAATCAAGTCATTGATCATCTCTCTCGTTTGGAAGATCCAAGTGCAAATTCACAGGATAAGACATTGATAAATGAGTCTTTTCCCGATGAGCAGCTGTTTTGGGTGCAAGAAGAAGAACTGTGGTTCGCAAACATTATGAACTACCTAGTGAGTAATATCATACCTCCAGATTTATCTTATGCTCAAAGGAAGAAGTTTCTTCATGAGGTGAAGTGGTACATGTGGGATGAGCCATATTTTTTGAGGCAAGGAGCTGACCAAATCATCAGCAGATGTATCCCGTACAGAGAAAGGAGGGGGATCTTGCGAGATTGTCATTCGACTGCGTATGGAGGCCATTATAGTAGAGAAAAGACAACATCTCATATCCTTCAAGCAGGATTTTTCTGCCCTACATTGTTTAAGGTAGCACATCGATTTGTTTTGAAGTGTGATCGATGCCAGCGTGTGGGTAATATATCTAAGAGGGATGAGATGCCTCTTAATGTGCTTCTTGAGGTTGAAGTCTTTGATGTTTGGGGAATTGACTTTATGGGGCCGTTTGTCTCATCTTGCAATGATCAGTATATCTTGTTGGCAGTTGATTATGTCTCGAAATGGGTTGAAGTTAGAGCTTTGTCGATAAATGATGCGAAGGTAGTGCTTGATTTTCTTCATAAGCAGATATTCACAAGGTTTGGGACTCCAAGAGTCATAATCAGTGACACGGGATCGCATTTCTATAATCACAAGTTCACTGCCATGATGCAAAGGTATAACATGAATCATTGCATCGCTACAGCCTATCATCCTCAGACAAATGGTCAAGCTGAGGTATCTAACAGAGAGATGAAGCGCATTTTAGAGAAAGTTATGTGTCCATCAAGGAAGGATTGGTATTTGAAGCTTGATGAAGCTGTTTGGGCATATAGAACAACATACAAGACTCCATTTGGCATGTCATCGTTTTAGTTGGATTATGGTAAGGGAAGTCATTTGCATGTGGAGCTTGAGCACAAGGCATATTGGGCTTTGAAAAAGTTGAACCTTGATTTGGATGTAGCTGGTAAGAAGAGAAAGATTCAATTGAATGAACTCGACAAGTTTCGGCTTCAAGCTTATGAGAACAACAAAATGTATAAGGAGAAAGTCAAGAGGTGGCACAATAGGGGTCTAATGCTTAAATCATTTGTTCCAGGGCAACAAGTTCTTTTGTTCAACTCTCGTCTCCATCTTTTTCCTGGAAAGTTGAAATCGAGGTGGTCAGGGCCGTTTATTATAAAAACCGTGTTTCCACATGGAGCGGTGGAGATTTTTGAGAATGATCTAGGCCAAGCGTATAAGGTGAATGGACAGAAGTTGAAGCATTACTATAGGGATACGGAAAATCGTGAGGTGGTTGTGTCATTTTATTGTCTACTTGATCTTGAGTATCTACGTTAAGCTAACGAGTAAACCAAGCGCTTCTTGGGAGGTAACCCAAGTTTGTTATACATTAGTAGATAGAGGAAGAAGAAATCAAGGAGAAAAACACAAAAAAATCAGAAAAAGAAAAAAATTCAGTGCTAACTACAGAAGCATGGCGCGCCCGCGCTGAGAAGCGGAGAGGCCGCGCTGATTTTCCAGTAAGTGTGCGCGCCCCCGTTGTCTGGCAGGGCGGCCGCGCTGGATTGGTAGAAGCACGGCGTGTATAACGACTCGTGTATTTTTATTTTTATTTTATACTTGGAAGTGTAATAAAAGTTTAAGTAAATAAATAAAAAGGTGTGTATTGATTTTGACAGCGATTATTGATTGTTATTTATTTAATTATGAGTTGTTGATATGTGGGATTGGAATTATGTGATTTATTGGTGAGTTATGTGATTTTATTTTGCTTGTAAGAGTGATTTTATTGTAATTTTAATTCCATAAATATTTGGGTTGTTTTTAAAATTGGTTTTCTAATTTTAAAATTTCAATAATTATTTTTAGGACTTTATAAAATTGAGAAATCAATATTTCGTTAATTATTCATTTTTAAATGATTTTCTGAGTATGTTAAATGCTAAAATCCATATTTAATTATGGGAATCTTTAAAAATTATGAAACTTATATTTTATTAAGTTCGTATTATTTTAAGAATTTTAAAATTATTTTGGAAATTTTCGGAAGTCGTTTCACCCGCCCGTTATTTCGTTTATTTGTTAAAAATGGATACCAATTGCGTTTTAGAAATTGTTTAAAAAAAATTTCAAAATATATATTTTTATAAACCCCGGACTATTTACAATACTTTAAAAGTATTATCGGGATTTAATGAGATTATTTTCGAGGTGCCCTGACTCGTTGATTTCAAAATTCGGTTAAATAATTGACCCCTAATACTCAGGGACACGTGTCAACAATTCATAAAAGAATATCAACACGCGTCCCATTTGAAGGACACGTGCATGCAGGCAGTTTATTTCCCAAAAACATCATCTCTTTGTCCTTGTCTCTCTATCTCGATCTCTCTACATTCTCCTCTCTCTCTCCCCTTCTTTATTCGGTCATCTTCCATTTTCTTCTCTGTTTCTTCGTTTCTTTTTCTTTCCCGTCGATTCCAGCCGTGTTGCTCTCGGTTTTTCCGGAGAGTTCTCCGGCCGAATTTCCGACGATTCTTTGTTCCTTGTTTGGTTTGCTATATATATATATATACTCCTGTATATATATCTGTGTGGATGTTGTGTGTGTGTATGTGTGTGTGTGTTGTGTGTGTATGTTGACGGGTGTGTGTTGGTGTTTGTGGCGGTGGTTCGCCGGTGTTGCTGTTTGTTCTTCCCTGTTTGCGCGTGTGGCGCATGGTTGTTGGGTTAATTTGACATTATTTAATTAATTTTCTGCAGGATTTTATTTGAGTAATTTCGTTATATAAATTATCGAATGTGCGGGAATTTTTTTTTAATTAATCGGTGAAGTTTCGCGTTGGAAACCCGAGAATTTATCGGGTACCCGTGAAATTTTGCCGCCGTCCGTAATGACTTTTACGAGCGGACGGTGGACGGTGATGACGATGTTCTGAGTCCTAAATTCTATAAATAAATAAAATAAAATAATTATGTAAATTATGTTTGGATTTAAATAACTAATTTTGATTGGTATTGGGTTGTACGGAATAATGTTGTGGATTGTTGACGTCGATTATAATCGACGGGTAGTCTTATAAATAAAGAAGTGCTGCCAAAATTTTCTAAAATATATTTGTAATCGTACATAATTATGTTTTACATGTTATCCCTATTTATGTTTGAGAAATGTAATTACATGATTATATGTATAATAATGATACGAGTCGGGTTGTCGGATTTGGGGTTATTAGGATTTGAAGATATCAAACATGTCGATATAACTAATTAGGGTATTCTGTAATTGTAGATCCCGGTCGAGTTGTTCCAGGATCAAAGTCAGCGTGAAAGCTATTTAGGGTTTGTAAAGTGTTGCAAGGGAAGTACCCCTAACCATTCTTTTATGGTTCAATGCATATGAATAGCTAAATGTTTTATTTTCGTAATGGAACAAAAACGTTTTAGGTTACGTATCCCCTGTAGTTATAAAATTACTATTTTCAAATTGTTTTGGGGAAAAGTAACTTCGAAAGGTACCTGTCTCAAATGAAATGATTTGCGAAACGGATTTTATATGTGTGCTGGTTAATTAAATGATTTTGAAAATGAGATAGGTACAAGTGTTTTGAAAACTGGATAAAACGGTCAGATATGGGATACATTGGGGCCAGAGTAGGCCTATTGAGGTGGCGTAAGAGGCTAACTCGGTTGCGCGCATTATAAAACCGATTAGTCCAGCAGGTCAGAGACCTAGCTAGTCTCTGAGTTCCGAAACAGGTAAATGGGATGGCAGTTAGAGCCATCTGGTGTTGATAGCCTGATCAGCTGTCTTCACATATCCGCTATGTATCTGATTGGGATTTGTGAATTATATGAAAGCATGATTGATTGATACAACGGTTTTATAAAATGGTTAGCATGCTAAAATTGGACTCTGGTATTACGCAGCACACTACAATGTTGTTTTCACAAAGCATGCTAATTAGTGATATCCAGTTACTTTGATTATCATTATGAAATGTTGATATCATGATTACAGCTCTGTTCCCATTATTTTTACATTACTGTTTTAATCTGTTATTCATATTTGGTACTGCTGAGCGATTATGCTCACCCTTGCAAACTGTTATGTATATTTCGCAGATGCTTAGAAGATCAGCCAGACCGACCCGTGTTCCCGCCCCTACTGGACCTGGCTCCTCTGAGGTAGTTTGTATCAGACCATGAGGTCTGAAGAGTTGCTGAATAAAGTTAGTGTGTCTTAGATATTGAATAAAGAGTTTGTAATAGTGAGAACCTGAATTATACTTGAACCTGGATCGGATCTTGGTTCGGGGTCAAGTTAGTATATTTTAATAATAATTCTGTTGTTTATATTTTTGGTAATTGTGTTTAGTGACGTCAACTCCTGACCCCGGGGTTGAGGCCGTCACAGTTGGTATCAGAGCTACAGGTTCAAGTCCCTGATTCAGGTTAGGGATTGTGTCGGGTAGGTGATAATGTGAGTCTTTAAGTGTAAGTCAGCAACTCATATAGAGGAGCGAACCTTTAGAGTCAGTCGAGGGTTCCGACGGCGTTACCCTGGCATTTATTAAATGTTTTGATAGAATTGCCTTGACCTGGTTGTGTCTTGTCTATATATTATTATGTTGACAGTGGCCTATTGCGATTTCGAGCTCTCCATCTCGGGAGAATCCTTCTGATTCGGATAGCTCAGATTCAGAGAAACCCCTTGATGCTGTTACCGAGGAAACCCCTATGCCTCCTCCCCCAGTTCCTTCCTTTGTGCCTCGAGACATCCCTGGATCTGGTCCTCGTCCCCGTTGGGTACGTAGGTCTGTGTCTGCTGTCAGGGATTTCCCTCCCGGTTGCGGTCCCAGTTCTTCCATGATGAGACCTTCGGTACCTCCTGTGGCCCCTAGTGGTACTTCTTCACCGATCCCTTATCATGTCCATAGGGCGGTGAATACTTCCTTTATCAGAGATCAGAGTCCAGAGTTTGCTGCCCAGTTGGACCAGGTACCTATTGAACCATTTCAGGGTATTTCTGCCCCTTCCCCTGAGGTACGAGCCCGTGTGAGAGCATTGACCCAGATGGATGTAGAGAGGGCTAGATCTGTTGACCGTTTCATTAGCTCAGAGTTCAGAGCTGTGCAGTATAAGGACCTAGTGAACTGGCTAGTGTTTGAGCTAGGTTCCATTGGTGGCAGTGGTAGTGGCTAGACAGAGCTGCTGTAGAGGGATGCAAAGCTCAGAGTGACTTCTAGGAGTTCTGTGGTTGTTTTCTTTGTATATGTACATTATGTTGTGATAGGTTGTAGTAGGCGAGGCTGTTATGGCAGCCAATTTTGGTGTGTATTCGGATGGTTCTTTGTAGTTGGATTTTCAGTTGTACTAGTTGGATTTTGTTGGTTACTTTAGATCAGCTGCTTTATATTATTGTTCAGTTTTTATATATTGTGCGTTGCTATTATTGTTGTTTCTGTTGCTGGAATTTTTAGATTATAATTATTCACTCAGGACGGATCCAATTATAATGGGGGATGAGAATATTGTCTTAGTGGCAACGCTCTCCTGATGCATAAATATAAACTGCTGGAGCAATCCATTTTCTTATATATGACTATTATGTTTCAGGAGATGCCACCAAAGAGAAATTCTCAGCCCAATAACGGATCTACTGGGGATCCTTCCATGAGTGATTTGATGAACTTGTTGCGTCAGCAGACTGTACAGCTGGCCCAACAGCAACAACAATTCCAGCAACAGCAGCAATAATTGCAACAGCAACAACAACAGCAACAACAGCTCATACAGCAACAACAACAACAAATCCAACAGCAGCAACTACAAATCCAACAGCAGCATGAGATGAGAGGGGCAAATCAAGGTGTTAGTTTTAAGTCTTTTCAAGCAGTGAAGCCCCCAGAGTTTAAAGGAGAAGTAGATCCTGTTGTTGTCAGGATATGGTTAAAAGAAATGGAAAAGGCGTTTGCGCTCACCAAGGTGAGTGAGGATTTAAAAACTGATTATGCTAGTTATTTTCTGAGGAATGATTCGAATTATTGGTGGGAATCTACGCGAGCCCTAGAAGGAGAAGGTCCAGTTCCCTGGGCCAGATTCACAGAATTGTTTTTGGAAAAATACTTTCCAGCCTGTCTCCAAAGTCAAATGGAGATGGAATTTTTGGAGCTGAAACAAGGAAATAGGAGTGTTACGGAATATGAAGCGAAGTTTACGGAGTTGGCCCGTGTAGCACCGGAATATGTGAGTTCAGAAGCCCAACGAGCGAAGCGGTTTCAACAAGGGTTGAATCCAGAAATAAGGAGTGGAGTTGTAGCCTTACAACTCAAGACATATACTTCGGTAGTTCAGGTTGCCCTAGTGATAGAAAGTGATCAGAAATTAGATGCAAAAGAGCAGGGTGAGAAGAAAAGAAAATTTGAAAGTGGACCCGCTAGATCAGAATCAGGAATAGCGAGTCGGAAGTTTCAGCGTTGGTTTGGAAGGAATAAGAATAAAAAGTTTAAAGGGCAGAACTTTCCCCAAGTTAAGCCCGGTACACCATCAGTTAACTCTACCCCGACAAGGATGAGTAAGCCAGTGGTTGATTGTAAGACGTGTGGGAAAAAGCACAGTAGACAGTGCCGAGAGAATGTTAATTGTTTTAAGTATGGACAGAAAGGTCACTATTCCACAGAGTGTAAGTCTGAGATTCAAGGAGTTACTTGTTTTAGTTGCGGCAAAGTGGGATACATAGCTAGGAATTGCAAGTCAGTGACTCAAGGTAATGTTGGAAAGAGTGTGTCCCAAGGACCAGCAACCAGTACTGCGAGAGCTAGGACTTTTAAGATGACCCAGAAGTCTCCAGTTCATTATTCTGATGTGGTTGCAGGTACGCTTACTTTAAATTCCGTACCTGTTAACGTTTTGTTTGATTCGGGAGCGTCCAAATCTTTTATATCTGTGAATTGTGTGAATAAAATGCAATTGATGTTAAAAGACTTAGATGAACCTTTAACTATAGAAGTGGCTAATAAAGATAAAGTACCTGTAAAGCAATTTTGTCCTAGTTGTTCCCTAGAGATTTCGGGGTATATGTTCCTTGTTGACTTAATACCCTTCGAGTTGGGAGACTTTGATGTTATTTTAGGTATGGATTGGCTGTCTCGATATAGGGCAAATATTGATTGTAAGAAAAAGAGAGTTGTTATGTACACCTCAGATAATAGAAGGATCAGTTACCAAGGGCAGAGGCAAGATAGGAAGTTTCTCTCAGTGATGCAAGCAAGAAGATTGCTGAGACAAGGATGTGAAGCGTACTTGGCTCATGTAGTGGATACAAAGAAAGAGACCTCTATTTTGGATGAAATTCCTATAGTAAGAGAATTTCCTGATGTTTTTCCAGAAGAATTACCAAGATTGCCACCTGATCGTGAGATAGAGTTTTCCATTGATTTGATATCTGGAGCTGAACCAGTTTCTAAGGCTCCATACAGAATGGCCCCGATGGAAATGAAAGAATTGGTTAAGCAACTTCAGGAACTATTGGATAAAGGATTTATTCGACCCAATGTTTCTCCGTGGGGTGCTCCAGTGTTATTTGTGAAGAAAAAGGATGGAAGCATGAGATTGTGCATACCATAAAGAATAAGTATCCATTGCCATGAATCGACGATTTGTTTGATCAGCTTAAGGGCGCATGTTACTTCTCAAAGATTGATTTAAGATCTGGCTACCACCAACTGAAGATAAAGCCGGAAGATATCCCCAAAACTGCATTTCGAACAAGGTATGGCCATTATGAGTTTCTAGTGATGTCGTTTGGATTGACGAATGCGCCAGCAGCTTTCATGGATTTGATGAATAGGGTATACAAGGAATATTTGGATAAATTTGTTATTGTATTTATTGATGACATCCTCATATATTCGAAGAATCCAGAAGATAACGCAGTACATCTGCAGATTGCCCTTCAAAAGTTAAGAGAAAAGCAATTGTATGCTAAGTTTTCTAAGTGTGAGTTTTGGCTGACGGAAGTACAGTTCCTTGGTCATGTAATAAGTAAAAAAGGTATCAAAATAGACCCGGTAAAGATTGAAGCCGTATCAAAATGGGAGCAACCGAAGACACCAACGGAAATAAGAAGTTTTCTTGGATTAGCAGGATATTATCGAAGGTTTGTGAAAGATTTCTCGAAGATTGCATCCCCACTAACCAAGTTGACCAGGAAGAATGAGAAGTTCGTTTGGACGAAAAAGTGTGAAGAGAGTTTCCGGGAGTTAAAACGAAGACTAGTGACGGCTCCAGTGTTAGCATTGCCAGATGAGACGAGAAACTTTGTAATTTATAGTGATGCTTCTTTGAAAGGATTGGGATGTGTGTTAATACAACATGACAAAGAGCAGAAATATCCGGTTCATGACCTTGAATTGGAGGCTATAGTATTTGCTTTAAAGTTATGGCGTCACTACTTGTATGGCGAGAAATGCGACATGTATACAGACCATAAGAGCCTGAAGTACATATTCACGCAGAAAGATCTGAACATGAGGCAGAGAAGGTGGTTGGAGTTGATTAAGGACTATAAATTGTTCGATTAATTATCACCCAGGTAAAGCCAATGTAGTGGATGATGCCTTAAGTAGGAAGAAAAGGCTGAATATGGTTAAGATTATTGAGGAATTGGCACGAAATTTGGAAAGAATGGAAATTGAAGTTCGAGGATCTAACGGAAGTCAAGAGCAACTATATGAAATTACTTTCCTGTCGGCCTTGATGGAAAAGATTAGAAGATGTCAAGAAGGAGTTATGGAACAAGAGTTGGATACTTTGACAGGAGAAGAGTTGTGTACTCAAAAAGATAGTCAAGGTTTATATAGATTTTCGTCCAGAGTTTGGATTCCTGATGTAACAGAGTTGAAGAACGAAGTATTGCAGGAAGCACATAACTCTAGGTTTTCTATCCACCCTGGTAGTACCAAGATGTACCGGGATTTGAAGAGAAATTTTTGATGGCCAGGAATGAAGAAAGATATTGCCAATTGGGTAAGTAAATGTCACGTGTGTCAGACGGTGAAAGCAGAGCATCAACGACCGAGTGGATTGTTACAACCTTTGGAGATTCCCCAATGGAAATGGGAAGACATTGCTATGGATTTTGTAGTGGGATTGCCAAAGACGAGAGCGAATCATGATGTTATTTGGGTAATCATTGTTAGATTAACTAAGTTGGCGCATTTCCTTTCGATTAATGAAAGGTATTCATTGGAAAGGCTAGTAAAGTTATACTTGGATGAGATAGTTACCAAACATGGAGTTCCTGTTTCTATAGTGTCGAATCAAGACCCGAGATTTAATTCCAGGTTCTGGACTAAATTCCAAGAGTGCCTAGGAACGAAATTGAATATGAGCACCGCCTATCATCCTCAGACGGATGGCCAAAGCGAGAGAACGATTCAGACCATAGAGGATATGTTGAGAGTCTGTGTTCTAGATTTTAAAGGTAATTGGGATGATCACCTACCTTTGATTGAGTTCTCGTATAATAACAGTTACCATGCCAGTATTGGGATGCCACCTTATGAAGCTTTGTATGGGCGTAAGTACAGATCACCGTTGTATTGGGATGAGGTAGGAGAAAAGAAAGTGCTAGGCCCTGAATTGGTTCAGCAGACTAAGGATGCCGTAGTGTTGATTCGGAAAAGGTTAGAAGCAGCTCAAGATAGACAAAGAAAATATGCAGATTTACATAGAAAAGACATGGACTTCGAGATAGGAGCTTTGGTGTTGCTAAGGGTATCACCTTGGAAAAGGTTAGTACGATTTGGTCAGAAGGATAAACTTAGCCCTAGATTTATAGGACCCTTTGAGGTTTTGAAGAAAGTGGGAAAGGTCGCTTATGAGATAGCGTTACCACCGCAGTGGCAGCACATTCATAATGTGTTCCACGTGTCTATGTTGAAGCCCTATGTCCCTAATTCGAATCAAATTATAGAATATGAACCGATTGAGCTTCAACCAGATTTGTCCTATGTAGAACAACCGGTTCAAATCCTAGACCGTAAGGAACGAGTCCTTAGGAATAAGTCAATTCCTATAGTAAAAGTTCTGTGGAGAAATCCTCGAGTAGAAGAGTCTACTTGGGAATTAGAGTCAGACATGCTTGATAAATATCCTCATTTGTTTAGTTGATTTAGATTCTGGGGACAGAATTTTTTTAAGGGGGAAAGGATATAACAACTCGTGTATTTTTATTTTTATTTTATACTTGGAAGTGTAATAAAAGTTTAAGTAAATAAATAAAAAGGTGTGTATTGATTTTGGCAGCGATTATTGATTGTTATTTATTTAATTATGAGTTGTTGATATGTGGGATTGGAATTATGTGATTTATTGGTGAGTTATGTGATTTTATTTTGCTTGTAAGAGTGATTTTATTGTAATTTTAATTCCATAAATATTTGGGTTATCTTTAAAATTGGTTTTCTAATTTTATAATTTCAATAATTATTTTTAGGACTTTATAAAATTGAGAAATCAATATCTCGTTAATTATTCATTTTTAAATGATTTTCTGAGTGTGTTAAATGCTAAAATCCATATTTAATTATGGGAATCTTTAAAAATTATGAAACTTATATTTTATTAAGTTCGTATTATTTTGAGAATTTTAAAATTATTTTGGAAATTTTCGGAAGTCGTTTCACCCGCCCGTTGTTTCGTTCATTTGTTAAAAAGGGTACCAGTTGCGTTTTAGAAATTATTTAAAAAAAATTCAAAATATATATTTTTATAAACCCTGGACTATTTACAATACTTTAAAAGTATTATCGGGATTTAATGAGATTATTTTTGAGGTGCCCTGACTTGTTGATTTCAAAATTCGGTTAAATAATTGACCCCTAATACTCAGGGACACGTGTTAACAATTCATAAAAGAATATCAACATGCGTCCCATTTGAAGGACACGTGCAGGCAGGCAGTTTATTTCCCAAAAATGTCATATCTTTGTCCCTGTCTCTCTATCTCGATCTCTCTACAGTCTCCTCTTTCTATCCCCTTCTTTATTCGGTCATCTTCCATTTTCTTATATGTTTCCTTCGTTTCTTTTTCTTTCCCGTCGATTCCAGCCGTGTTGCTCTCGGTTATTCCGGTGAGTTCTCCGGCCGAATTTCCGGCGATTCTTTGTTCCTTGTTTGGTTTGCTATATATATATACTCCTGTATATATATCTGTGTGGATGCTGTGTGTGTGTATGTGTGTGTGTGTGTTGTGTGTGTATGTTGACGGATGTGTGTTGGTGTTTGTGGCGGTGGTTCGCCGGTGTTGCTGTTTGTTCTTCCCTGTTTGCGCGTGTGGCGCGTGGCTGTTGGGTTAATTTAACATTATTTAATTAATTTTCTGCAGGATTTTATTTGAGTAATTTCGTGATATAAATTATCGAATGTGCGGGAATTTTTTTTAATTAATCGGTGAAGTTTCGCGTTGGAAACTCGAGAATTTATCGGGTACCCGTGAAATTTTGCCGTCGTCCGCAATGACTTTTACGAGCGGACGGTGGACGGTGATGACGATATTCTGAGTCCTAAATTCTATAAATAAATAAAATAAAATAATTATGTAAATTATGTTTGGATTTAAATAACTAATTTTGATTGGTATTGGGTTGTACGGAATAATGTTGTGGATTGTTGGGAATTGTTGACGTCAATTATAATCGACGGGTAGTCTTATAAATAAAGAAGTGCTGCCAAAATTTTCTAAAATATATTTATAATCGTACATAATTATGTTTTACGTGTTATCCCTATTTATGTTCGAGAAATGTAATTACATGATTTTATGTATAATAATGATACGAGTCGGGTTGTCGGATTTTGGGTTATTAGGATTTGAGGATATCAAGCATGTCGATATAATTAATTAGGGTATTCTCTAATTGTAGATCCTGGTCGAGTTGTTCCAGGATCAAAGTCAGCGTGAAAGCTATTTAGGGTTTGTAAAGCGTTGCAAGGCAAGTATCGCTGACCATTATTTTATGGTTCAGTGCATATGAATAGCTAAATGTTTTATTTTCGTAATGGAACAAAAACGTTTTAGGTTACGTATCCCCTGTAGTTATAAAATTACTGTTTTCAAATTATTTTGGGGAAAAGTAACTTCGAAAGGTACCTGTCTCAAATGAAATGATTTGCGAAACAAATTTTATATGTGTGCTGGTTAATTAAATGATTTTGAAAATGAGATAGGTACAAGTGTTTTGAAAACTGGATAAAACGGTCAGATATGGGATACATTGGGGCCAGAGTAGGCCTATTGAGGTGGCGTAAGAGGCTAACTCGGTTGTGCGCATTATAAAACCGATTAGTCCTGCAGGTCAGAGACCTAGCTAGTCTCTGAGTTCCGAAACAGGTAAATGGGATGGCAGTTAGAGCCATCTGGTGTTGATAGCCTGATCAGCTGTCTTCACATATCCGCTATGTATCTGATTGGGATTTGTGAATTATATGAAAGCATGATTGATTGATACAACGGTTTTATAAAATGGTTAGCATGCTAAAATTGGACTCTGGTATTACGCAGCACACTACAATGTTGTTTTCACAAAGCATGCTAATTAGTGATATCCAGTTACTTTGATTATCATTATGAAATGTTGATATCATGATTACAGCTCTGTTCCCATTATTGTTACATTACTATTTTAATCTGTTATTCATATTTGGTACTGCTGAGCGATTATGCTCACCCTTGCAAACTGTTATGTATATTTCGCAGATGCCTAGAAGATCAGTCAGACCGACCCGTGTTCCCGCCCCTACTGGACCTGGCTCCTCCGAGGTAGTTTGTATCAGACCATGAGGTCTGAGGAGTTGCTGAATAAAGTTAGTGTGTCTTAGATATTGAATAAAGAGTTTGTAATAGTGAGAACCTGAATTATACTTGAACCTGGATCGGATCTTGGTTCGGGGTCAAGTTAGTATATTTTAATAATAATTCTGTTGTTTATATTTTTGGTAATTATGTTTAGTGACATCAACTCCTGACCCCGGGGTTGAGGCCGTCACAGCGTGCCCGCACGGTTCTGAAAAAAATAAAAGCAGAAAATCAGGAATTTGAATACAAAATCAATTCCTACCCGATTTTTACTCTCCCACATCCCATATTTCCCTCTCCAAATCAATTTCCATCACCCCATTATTCCCATTATTCCCATAATCAATTCCCACTTCTTTTCCATAACTAATTCTCTCCAAATTCCTATATATACACACACACTTATACACAAACTTCTCTATCACTTCTCAAATTCTCAAACACAATTCTCTCTTATACACTTATCTTTTCTCGCAACTTATTCAATCTCAATGGCACCCAAAAGACAACGAACCCAAGTTAGCAGCAGCACCACTGATTCTTCGAGTGTGGATGGTGTGAGGCCCAGGTCTTCAACTCCGGAGGCTGAGGCGGAGTATACGAGGCTGCTTTCGAAGCCTATAGCCAATGAGCGAGGTTTTCTGCCATCGGGGAGGGATGGTAAGTTATTGGAGATAATCTTGGAAATGGGCTGGGTTGTTTTTTGCGAGACACCCGTTGCTGTGCCCATGAGTGTGGTTCGCGAGTTCTACGTGAATGCAAAGGTGGACAAGAATGGTTTCACTGTGGTGAGTGGGATGACGGTGGACTATAGTGCTGAGGCGATTCAGAGGGTGATTGAGCAGCCCGGGAGGAGGCCAAAGCAGGAGAACTGGAACGAGAAGACGGGGGATGATTTTAATTTGGATTTGATTGTTGCTACCCTGTGTGTGTATGAGACTCACTGGAAGTTCAAGAAGGGCACAAACGAGTATGCCAGTTTTCCTGCCTCGTGCATGAACAGGTTTGCACGTGCATGGAATTCTTTAATTTGTGCCAACATCATATCATCTTCTCACGTGCATGATGTTATTGTGGAGCGTGCATGTTTGTACTGGGGGATTTTTCAGGGAGACTATATGGATCTCGGGATGGTGATTCATCAGGATATTCTGAGGTTCTTGCGAGGGAGTACTACGGGTTCTATACCCTATGCATCCATTGTGACGAAGCTGTGTGTGGCGGTTGGAGTTCACTGGCCCGCACACGAGCAGCTGTAGCTCCCGAGTGCCCTGATTGATAGTTCGATGATGTTGAGTATGCAGGAGTGGTACGGCGGGAAGTCCGATCCTAAGGGGCTTGGATATTCTTATGACCATTTGCCAGGTGGAAGGCCAGCTGATCAGACATATGCTGGTGGTTCTTCGCAGCCCCGTAAAGCAGCTTGGAGAGCTCAGTTGGGTGAGGAGGCCAGTCCATCGCAACAACAACAGCAGCAGGAGGAAGCACATGGTAGTGCTGGTATGAGTTCAGTGCAGTATAGGCACTTGATGAGGATGATGGATGTGATGCATGACATCCATAGTCGCTTTGCACAAAACCTTACCCAGACGTTGGGGACTGCATTCAGAGCCACAAGAGTTGACATCTAGTGGCCAGTATTCAGTAAGGATTCTGTGTATCCACCTCCAGACACTCCTGACACACCACCCGATGAGGGTGATGACCTTGATTCTGAGTAGGTATGCCTGATTCCTTACTATTACCTTCACTGAGGACAATGAATATTTTAAGTTTGGAGGTAGTAGTTAAGGATTATATGTTATATGTGATTCACATATAGTTTGCATGTTCATGATAGTTTAGTTCATATATTTGCATATTTTCCATGTAGTAGTTTTTTTTTGTTTTTTTAGTTTTTTTTATTTTTGTGTTATAATTTGTTGCAGATAGTTTCATGCATTTGCATTATAACATGATCCCTTAGATGATTTTACCGATTGATTTGTGATATTGATGCTAGTGTAGTGATGTCGTATTTAGTGATGTTAAGTCTGATCGAGTTGATTTGCATGCTAGAGACAATTTTAATTTTACTAAGTCTTATAGGTTGCTTGAAGGCTAGATCATGGTCATGGTTTGTTTGTTTGTCGAGGTTTAATCACTTGTTTATATTTAGAATTTAGGATATTCTCTTAATGATAAAATAACATGGATATTTAAAATTTGAAAAAAAATTGGATTTAATTGCTAGTTATTTTGGCTAGGTGTCAAATGGCTAGTAGCCGGCTCATTTTAAATGAGTAGTCTAGGGTTGAACGAGATGGAGCAAAACACACTCATTCAGAAATCATGTGAGAAACAAAAAAATAGAAAAAAAAACAAAAAAAATTGTGTTATGCATAATTGATCATGAGTGGGCTCTTTAATACTCAAGTTATTAAGTTCTTAGGGGATTTTGTGCCTAGTGACCTAAGGCTTTTATAGTCTGAGATCCACTAACCTAACGCTCGCTACATGTGTATTATTGTATAAGTCTTTTGTGGACCTCACTCATTGCACGATCAAATAAGCATATTTGTGTTGATTATGGGTTAACAATAAAAGCATGAATCCATGTATAACTACGATATAAGAATTGAAGTGTTGTAAGTCATTTTGAGTTAAGCTTTTATTCTATTTATAACCTTGTGATTGCCTTGATGAGTAATGAGTCATGATTGTTGATCTAGTTGCGATAGTATATCTGTAAGCATTTGCACACACACAAGTTTCTAGCTTGTTAGTTGATTTGTGGGGTTTGATTGATCTTTGTGCGAATAACTGCATTTGTTAAGATGTTGCTGGTCGGTTGGTTAAGTTATTCCATGGGGATCATTGCATTCATATAGTTTGCATTAATGCATTTTTATTTCTTGTTCTTTGAGTCTGTTTATACTTTAGGACAAACATCGGTTCAAGTTTGGGGGTGTGTTAAGTGGCATTTATGTCCATTTGGGATGCTCTATGAAGGCTTGAATTGACATTTTGTACTCAAGTTATTTGTGTTTTTGATGTGTTTTGTCGTGTTTTTGCATTTCAGGCTTATATCAGGGATTCAGGTGATTTGGTATTGTTTTGATGCTAATTTGGTGTTAGGATGGTGTCTTGAATAAAAGCTTGTGGATCGCCAACTCAAACCAGCCAAGAAAACAAGAAAAAGAAGATTTTCCAGAAGGTCAGCACGTCCGCGCTGTAGTAGCGCGCGGCCGCGCCAAGATGCATATTTGCAGCGCGCCCGCGCTGGTGAAGCGCGCGCCCGCGCCAGGTCGGGATGACAGAATCCTGTATCTACTCTAATTTTGATCTACTGGACTTCTAATCTGCATGGGCTGCTATATAAATATAACTTATGATCATTTTTTATAACAAGACGTACCAGAGCTTAAGGAGAAGGTGTAAGAAGACCGTATAATACAATTCAACCAAGATGAAGAGGATCTAGTTTATTCTTGTGATTCTTTGTTTTAAGTTGTAACTTGGATGCTAGTTTTCTTATTTGTAAACCTATACTCTTGTGTAACATATTTGGTTTTATTATTTATTCAGTATAAAGACTACGTTAATTATACCATGCTTTCATCGGAACTGTAACAACCCGCACTTCCGGACTATTAAATTCTAAATCGAAAACTAAAAATAAAATATATTATTACTCGATAATTCTAATAGATCACGAAATTCAAAGCAGCGGTCAAACTCAATAATCAAAATCATAAAAATAGAGACGCAGCTCCACAAATCCGATAATAATTGTCTAACAGATAATTAAATTTATTCTCTAAAAACAAAATCTTTATTCTAATTCAAATAGCACAAAACGAAGCAGCACAGATCTCCACATAGTTCTCATTCCTTAATCTTAATATGCTCCAAATTCCGAACCTGAAATGTTAAAAGGGGTGAGCTACACAGCTCAGCAAGTACAAATTGACTAACTTTTAAACAGAAAAACAATGGGTGTTTTGATAAAACGATTTTTCTTAAAACAATAATAATTTTGTAAAACATTTTCTAAAATAAATCCAACCCAAAGTTTTATATTTTAAAATTCAGAATTTAAAACAGAACAGAGCAGAATTTATAACAGTACAGATTTTATAACAGATCTGAGCAGAATAAAACAGAACGAAACGATAATTCTTATAAATACCACAGTCTTGATCTACGGCCACACTTTGCCAGTAGCCGGCATCTAATTCTTATTCTTATTCTTTATACCACACTTTGCCAGTGGTCGGCATCTAAAGTTGAATAATTACGCGCCCTTAATAGGTATCTAAAGTTGCACACTTGTGCGCCTACTAAGGGTATCTAAGGCTAGTTCCGGAACTATAGCGTAAATTACGAACGGTTCGAAAACGTAGAGACTGGGTTCTAAAATTCACAAATACTTATATCTTATAATTTCGAAATCAAAGTTTTTATATCTTATATGAAATTAAAAACAGAACTGAAATATCTTTTCGGAAATTTAAAAGTAAGTCAAAAGGTACTTACCTCAAAGCCTGACCAGATCTGAATTTACTCTTTTTGACCCTCTAAACGATATTTTCTTGAAAAACACGAAACACGAAAGCTGAAGATAACGAAAAGACCTTTCTGAAAAGTCCAGAATCACTGAATTCTGACTTACGATGAATTTTCTACGAATTTTACAAGACAGCTGATTTTTGCTGAGAAAGTCCTACGAATTTTAATGATAAAAACAAGGAATACGAATATGGTGTATTTATAACGATACAAAACCCTATATCTCAACTAGGAAATAATAATATTTCCTCCTAAAGATTTACAACCTCTCCAAGTAAATTCCATAAATAAAATATTTGATACACACAATTACCTAAACTAAAAAAATTTCAATTTTCTAAATTATTCTTACACTTATTTCCACAAATAACAAATCTTTTCACAAATCAACTACCTTGCACAAAATGTTTTCAGAATATTCTAATTTTAAAATATTTATCTAGACAAATTAATATCTAATTTCTAATAAATAAATTAAAAATAAAATTACGAATTTTACATTCTTCCCTCCTTAAAAGAATTTGGTCCCCAAATTCACATAACATAAATAAATTAAATAAGTCACTAAAGAAAAGAAATCATACCTTAATTGCGATAGTTGTCATTTCCTGTCAGCTGAAACACACGTCCTTTGCCCATCTTGTTATCTGCTTCCTTCCTTGGTGGCGGTGGCGGATTGTGCGGACAATTCGAAATCTTATGTCCTACTTCTCCGCAATGAAAACAAGCACCTGTATTCCAACGACAGACTTTGTCCGGATGATTCTTGCCGCACCTGGTACACGTCTCTCGATCACCTTGACCCCCGATGTTATCGTACACGTGTGGCTTCTTGAGTGGTCCCCCTTGAAAAGATTGCCCACTAGTTTGAGTGAACCGCCTCTTATTCCAACTGCCAGACGCCTTTTCAGATTCTGCCAAGCCCCTTTCGATCACTAACGCCTTGTTGAGGACAGCCTCGTACGTCTGAAGTTCAAACGACGCCACTGAATTCCTGATGTCACTTCGAAGTCCCTCCTCTAATCTTCGTGCTCGACTGCTCTCATCTGCTACTAGGGTCGACGCGTACTTCGCAAGCTTTGCAAATTCTGCTTCGTATTCAATGACGGTTCTTCCACCTTGTTGAAGTCGAATGAAGTCCCTCTCTTTCTGCAGACGAACTGTTCTCGGAAAGTACTTGTCCTCTAAAGCCTTCTTGAACTTTGCCCAAGTGTACGGTTCATGATTTTCTTCAAGATTTGTCGTCTCATTCTTCCTCTTTTCCATAAGCCACCAGTCGTAAGCGCTTCCTTGCAATTGGTACACAGCTAAGGTCACCTTCTGTTCCTCATTGCTCCCCAGAAGTCCGAAAGCTTTTTCCATCTCTTGGATCCACATCTCAACGATAGCCGGGTCTGTAGCTCCATCAAAAGTTGGCGGGTTCAAACGCTTGAATTGAGAGACGATGTTGGGCTTCGGTTGCTGATTCACAAGTACAGCTAGAGTTTCAGCCAGCTGGTCAAAGACGTTTCCTCCTTCATCATTATTGCCCTGATTTTCATTGTTGTTCTGATTTTCTCCATCCATCTTTACTAGAACACACAAAACAAATTCTAAACTTATAGTCAATAATCAAAAAAAACACAAAAGTCAAACATATCAAATAATCACACAAATAAATGCCCTAAATCCAAAATAATTTTCTAAGACCTATACGATAGTCTAAAGGATCGCATCCTAGGGAATGTACTAGTCCCATACCTAATACACTCCGAAGGACAGCCTGCTCTGATACCAACTGTAACAACCCGCACTTCCGGACTATTAAATTCTAAATCGAAAACTAAAAATAAAATATATTATTACTCGATAATTCTAATAGATCACGAAATTCAAAGCAGCGGTCAAACTCAATAATCAAAATCATAAAAATAGAGACGCAGCTCCACAAATCCGATAATAATTGTCTAACAGATAATTAAATTTATTCTCTAAAAACAAAATCTTTATTCTAATTCAAATAGCACAAAACGAAGCAGCACAGATCTCCACATAGTTCTCATTCCTTAATCTTAATATGCTCCAAATTCCGAACCTGAAATGTTAAAAGGGGTGAGCTACACAGCTCAGCAAGTACAAATTGACTAACTTTTAAACAGAAAAACAATGGGTGTTTTGATAAAACGATTTTTCTTAAAACAATAATAATTTTGTAAAACATTTTCTAAAATAAATCCAACCCAAAGTTTTATATTTTAAAATTCAGAATTTAAAACAGAACAGAGCAGAATTTATAACAGTACAGATTTTATAACAGATCTGAGCAGAATAAAACAGAACGAAACGATAATTCTTATAAATACCACAGTCTTGATCTACGGCCACACTTTGCCAGTAGCCGGCATCTAATTCTTATTCTTATTCTTTATACCACACTTTGCCAGTGGTCGGCATCTAAAGTTCAATAATTACGCGCCCTTAATAGGTATCTAAAGTTGCACACTTGTGCGCCTACTAAGGGTATCTAAGGCTAGTTCCGGAACTATAGCGTAAATTACGAACGGTTCGAAAACGTAGAGACTGGGTTCTAAAATTCACAAATACTTATATCTTATAATTTCGAAATCAAAGTTTTTATATCTTATATGAAATTAAAAACAGAACTGAAATATCTTTTCGGAAATTTAAAAGTAAGTCAAAAGGTACTTACCTCAAAGCCTGACCAGATCTGAATTTACTCTTTTTGACCCTCTAAACGATATTTTCTTGAAAAACACGAAACACGAAAGCTGAAGATAACGAAAAGACCTTTCTGAAAAGTCCAGAATCACTGAATTCTGACTTACGATGAATTTTTTACGAATTTTACAAGACAGCTGATTTTTGCTGAGAAAGTCCTACGAATTTTAATGATAAAAACAAGGAATACGAATATGGTGTATTTATAACGATACAAAACCCTATATCTCAACTAGGAAATAATAATATTTCCTCCTAAAGATTTACAACCTCTCCAAGTAAATTCCATAAATAAAATATTTGATACACACAATTACCTAAACTAAAAAAATTTCAATTTTCTAAATTATTCTTACACTTATTTCCACAAATAACAAATCTTTTCACAAATCAACTACCTTGCACAAAATGTTTTCAGAATATTCTAATTTTAAAATATTTATCTAGACAAATTAATATCTAATTTCTAATAAATAAATTAAAAATAAAATTACGAATTTTACAGGAACCCACGTTGATGATGAGTCCGATTATGGGCTAATCGTTATCGTGGGGTTCTAGCGGATTTACTTATGAATTTCTTTAGTTAATTTATTTCGAAGCCTTAGTGTGTGGTGATTGTATGATAGCCTAGTATTGGTTGTGCTTATTCGTCTTATAAGCATCGCGAACTTATAAGATAGCGTGTTAATCTCTAATGAAGCGAAAGTGAATTTAGGGGTTTAGAACTTGCCATGCTAGCATAGGTTCATGTATTTGATATGCATGATTTGTAGGTAATTTTAACCATCTTACTTGCCCTATGTAATCATGATAGATAACTTGTGCATTAAACCGTTATGTTGTCAAATTCTATAGACATATAGGGTCTCAATATAATTGGTGTCTATTCAGCTTCTATCTCTTTTGTGGTTGTCTGGTAGTACGGTATTTGCACAACGAAAGTTGGCGTTTATCAGTTTCGTGTTATCTGATTAGTGTCATCACCATCGCATGCTAAGGTTAAGAGCAAAGAGGCTATTGAATGAAGTAGTAATGAAGTTAGAATCCCATGTTTGTGTTATAGAGTGATCAATCCTTTTTAATCTCTTAGTTAATGTTCTTTAGTATAATCTCTTAGTTAATCGTAGTTATAAACAATCTCAATTTTGTTAATCGTCTTAGCATAAAATAATAACCATACCATTGTTGCATAAGTGCATTGATTGAAATTAACCTAACCAGTCTCTGTGGGAACGAACTAAAAATAATTTTATATTACTTGCGATCGCGTATACTTGCGTGAATATTAGCGCGTGTTTTCGTCCTAACAGGGTGAAAGGTCCATTCTTGAGGATCCGAATGTATAATGAATCAGCCATCCTGATGAACAACATCATTTTCTTTTTCCATAGTGTGTAGTTAGATCTGTCAAAGGTTGGAATTTTGATACTACTAAGCTTCTGTGTATTCATTCTTCCAAGATCTTTAATCTATTTGCTTTCAGATTTTGCTATGATACCACTTGTTAGGTAATGAATACAACACAGAGGGGGGGGTGAATGTGTTTTGGATTATTTTTTAACCTTTTTCAACTATTATGGAAGTGGTGAACAAAGTAATCTAACTGTAGAGATAATATGTTTTTAACAGGAATAATAAAACATGCACATGAACACACTATCTTCAAAACTCACTTAATTTTATATTAAAATCAAGTATGTCTTGCTACAAATTTCTGGGTTCTTTGTTGATAAAGAACTCAGCTTCTCTCTTGAGAGTTACAAGATTTTTTTTGGTCTATTTTGTTACTTCTGAAATAAAGCATTAAGTGTTTACTTTATAGAACAGTAAACAAACGTTTTACACAGCATGCAATAGCATGTACTAAACCCTACTTTAAGTTAACTAAAACTTTCTATTGCTGGCTTGGTATATCTTTGCAAATCGTGTGTCTGTGACTTTGCTTTGTCAGTTAATCTTGACCTTTGATCTTGTACTCTTCAAGTTGCTTTTTGTAGACTTTTCAAATCAGTGATTGATTTGTTTGTTGATTGATAATTTTGGATATTTAACTGATCTGCATTCGTTAATTGAGTTTACATTGAGATCTCGAGTTTGTTATATAGAGAACTCGACATCTCGATAAGTATAATGGCTTATCAAGATCTCTTATTATTCTATAGTTGTTTTGACTTATCAAAGTCTTTTAGTTCTCTATAAGATAATTAGGCTTGTTGAGTTCTCCAATCTTCATGAATTCATTTTGACTTATCGATATCTCTAAGTTCTCTAGTGAAGAAATGACTTGTCGATATCTTATAGATCTCTAGTGATAATTTGACTTATCGATATCTCAGAGATCTCTAGTGATATTTTGACTTATCGATATCTCCAATCTTCATGTCTTCATTTTGGCTTGTCGATATCTCTGAGACTCCTCTATAAGATTTTCTTGACTTCTCGATCAGTCATTCTGGAGTTCTTGAATGACTTCTCTATAAGACTTAATTTGTGACTTGTAGATTTCTTGACTTAGAATGTTTTTCCCAAAAAATATTTATTCAACTCCAAGCTTCTTCACATTGTCTCCGAGGCATGATCTTCATGATCTTCTTCCAGAGTTTATTCTTAGGTTTGAGACTGTTTACATAAAAATACTCCAGTCTAATCTATTTACACTTTTAGAGACTTAATTGATACAATACAAAATGCAAACTTATATTATCATGCAACTTACTTAAGATTTGTCAATTTGACTTAGTCTTGTTATAGTACAGACATGTTTTGCACAACAATATCACTTCCCACCGACCTCCACGAACAGATAAACATCATAGATATAGATATTTAGTGAAAATATACATAACGCCCAAATATTTATTGAAGATGGGTTTCCTCACAGTCCTACCGGCACTGGGAACTTTGCGATAAATATTATCTCTTCAAGCTAAACACTACGATCCGATTGACAGGACTTGTCACCCAATACAAGAACTACATTGGATTTGATCTCTTGACCATTTTATAGATATTTGCTAGTCCACGAGCACATACACTCGCAGTCTTGTGTGGCATATTAAAACGGAATTCTTGAATGTTCTTACACAAAACTGTAGGGACCTTAAACTCTAATCCTATATATTCAGTCCTGATTATCACCAAAACATCATCTCATATTCTTTAGAAACCCAACTACGTGTATACTTAAATAGATGATCATCACCATGATTAACGATACTATTCCAGTAACTATTACAAAAACCTCTGCTTTATTGTACCCAAAATCCTCACACAACATAAATAATTAATGATGAGAATAAATTAACCAATTTTGATCGAGTTTACGATAATGAATAAGGCAATGTAATATATAATAATTAAGTTTTAAATTATTATTTTCAAATTAATAACTAAAATATTTCAGAATGTTATTACAATAAAATTTTAAAGCGTGGTGTATATGAATCGGTGGACAACATAGTATATATGAACCTAGGTATATGCTTGAACTTTAGGATGTAAAGTGTAAAAACGCCAAACTCAAGGATATGAAACGCAATTTTGTGATTGAAAAATTTCAAAACAAAAAAGGCTTAATTTTAATTTAGCCCTTAAGGTATAACTTGATGTACACATAAATTCTTAGACATTTTTTTTTTACATTTTGACCCCTTAACTGTATGTTGTGTACACTTCAACACTTATGCTGAATTTGTTTCGAATATCATATTAAAAAGTTGTATACTTCAGCCCCTAAACTATTAATTTTGTACATTTTAACTCTTTAATCATTTTTTAATACTTGTGTTTGATTCTTGCAAAAAATTATTTAAATATTACTTAATATCTAATTTTTTGATAATATTATTTATCATATTAATTAGTATATACAATCAAATAAATTTTAATTTATATCGGTTATAATTACATATATTATAAGATATTAATAATATATTATAATTTTGCAAGTTTTTATTATAAGTAAAATTTATACTTCTAGTAATATTCACCAAAAGTAAACTAATTATAATAATACGTAGTTAATTAGTATATTATACGTTTATATATATATATATTTGTAGTATATCAATTAATACATAAAAAGACAACAAAATGATTGACGAACAATATTTCCCACGAAATATCTAATTACAGACAAAATAATCTTGTGGTTGAGGACAATATTAAATTTTTTTTTGAGAAAATGCTTAAAGTGAACAAATCTCAAATTAAAATATATGACATTTTTTAAGGTATTAATGGGTATAATATGTCAAATTTTAATGGTTAAGTTATAATTAAGACAAACAAAAAATAAAAAAAATGAAATTTGATGAAATGAATTCGGTAGGCGTGGAGGAAAGAGACAAATAGGGCGGATAGATTAAACAGGAGACAGAGAGAGAGAAATATATGGTAACAGAGCAAGGTGGTGGTGCAGCGGCGGTGAAAATGGTAACGGACCAAGACATAGCAGAGAGTGTAGAGACTCTCCTTCGAGAGGCCAACCCTAATTTCACCACTTACACTTCATTACACGACGTCGTTCAGCAGCTAGAGTCGAAACTAGGGTTTAATCTCTCCCACAAAATCGATTTCATTCGCACTCACATCCAGTATCTCCTCCGCCCTCCTCCACAACTACTCCATCCACAACCTCACAAAGACCATTTTGCCCTTCAACAACATCCTATTTTCCACCCTGCTCCTCCTCGCACCAGCTTCGGTGTTCGCCCAACCTCTCAGGAGTTGTCTTTTCGGCCCCCGCAATCGCAACAGCTGCAATTCGATACGTATGCAGCTGCTGTTGCTACTGCTACTACGACTACTAGTACTTCTACTGCTGTCCCGAGATCGCCTGCACCTCAATCTCTTAAAAAGAGGTTTGATTTCTTCTTTCCCATTGTCATAATTCTACTTCTGCTTTTAGTGCACTACTTAACATTTTGCTAGTATCTTTTCGTTCGGCTATTAGGTATGTATCTGAATGATTCTATTAACATATATGTAAATTAGTGGACAAGTATTAAAACATTAAAACATATTAGTATTCAATCACAGTAAGATTATATTTTGTTAAATATATGAATTGCATATGATTTTACTTCTTGTAATTAGACTCAGAAAATGAGGTCGCAAGGCAACTTTCATCTCATAACTACATTTGTCCACTACTAGTAAGTTGAGTCTCGTAGTCTTGTCTTAGCATAGTAATTTTTTCTTGCTGAGAAGAAACTGTCAACTTCAAGAGATGCATCTCGTTGAGTATCTCCTTACATTTAAGAATCTCTAGCCTTGCTCCTTTTAGTTGATCGTGGATATTTTCATTCACATGATATCTTTAGGTTGATTTGGCTTCCTTTGTGGTCATAACAGTGTTGCGCATATGCGAGATGTGATGCAAGGCTAAAGTGCTTCGCTTTGGTTATGCGATGCAACTTAACTGAATCGCGCGCTTCTATGTGCTTTGAGCGCCTAAGCGATGTGCAAAAAGCGCGCTTTTGTTGACTGTGCTGTTGGCTGGTCTGTTTACTGGGTAGTTTTTAAGGAAACAAGTCATGACAAAGCCCTAAAACCGAAGTCAGCCAACAGATATACATTAAACGAACGATAAGATACAGACATACAAACAGATATACTGTATAAACACACTAACAATACAAGGCAGGCAATTGAAGGACAACGATATTAGGATATTCAGGATGAAGATTTTGAAAATCTTCAAAAAGAGCCTGGAGATAATTTTTAGTTATGTCAAGCTGTCTAACTATTGAGAAGACCAGAACCAATCTACATGGCTTGTCATTGATTCTCTATCTTGGTGATCATTAACATGTTTTATGGCAATTTAATTTGCCTATAACTTGTTAATTTATTTTTCTTGCATTTATTTTCAACTGTTATGCTCTTTTCAAAAAGTGTGCTTATCACATTCGCTTATGCTCCAAGAGGCCTTTGCGCTTTAGTGCGCATATCGCGTATAATAACACTGGGTCATAATGACCAATTGATAAGACTGTATTGCATGACTGTTTGTTGCCTAATCATAATCCTATAAATTATCAGTTGATATTTTAAATTCTATATTTCTCGGTTCTTGATAATTGATGTTGTCAAGTTTTACATTGACATTGTTAGCATTCACCTGTTTGGTTGCTATAGAAAATCTTTTGTAAATCTAGGTGTTAAAATGCACTGGAATTTGAAAAAAAATATCTGTTTGACCATCAAATGATGCAGGACAGGTCTAGGTAAAGGGTAAAACAGGGGATATAAGGGCCTGTTTCCTTAGAGAATCAGCAAACCACCCAATAAATCATCAGATTTCATTCATAATATTCATATTTTATCTCATAATAAAATATTACAGGAGATTATATAGATAGAAATTGCTTGGAAGCCAAGTAATTTCTTAAAAACTAAAAATTATCTGGATGTCATGTCATAATTAATAAAATGAAACAAATCCTCTTTTATTTTAAAACGATAATGTAGGATTGTAGGTATTATTAATTACAAATGTTTGGGATCAAGTTTAAACCATTAATCTCCTGCATCCAGAAAATAAGTTTTTCTATAAGTCATAATGAGTAGGCATGCATGTGCCTGTGTGTGTATTGATGTAAAATAAATCCAGGATCACCTAGGTGCTTATACAATTTATAGATTAGCAACAAGCTAATGCTTTCAAAAATAGCTCAAAAGTCATGACAATATAACACGCTCATACAAACTACATTCACGACAGAATCTTACTGTAATGACAACATAAAAGAGTTAAACCCACATATATTCACAAATGAACACAAAAAGGATAAGAAAACACATTTGTCAATTTAAAGTACTTACGGAACTATAACTAACCATATCTGCATTCCAAATTATTCTCTTATTATATTATATCAGTTTTTTTAATTTTGGTTTTTTGGTTAACCGTGGTAAATAACCGAAATACCGAATTGTAGAAATAGCCTTATCGAATACCGAACCAAAAATGTGTAATTTGGTTAATTCAACTGAAATTATTTGGGTTGTTCGGTTTGGTCGGTTAACCGAGACTGAATCGAATGCACATCCTTACTAAAGATCTGGACATAGCTGTAGAGGCTGGTGGTTGACGATGGCTGGTTATGGGAGTTGGTGGTGGTTATAGTGGCTGGCCGGAGACTATTGCTAGCTGCTGGGCAGCTGACGGTGGTAGGAAACAGCTACTGGTGGCTGATGGTGGTTTTTGGTGTTTGGGTGGAGGGATGGGGTTTAGGAAAAGGGTAAAACAGGTGGATAAGAGCAAGTCCAAGAGTGTCCTAGTAGTTGCCTTATAAATATTATAGAAAATAGTGTCCTAGTTATAAATTCTCAAATAGAATTCATAATATTCATCTTTATCTCATAATAAAATATTGCAACACAAATTCAAAACCAATTTAATTGTTTTATACGGCGCTTCATCAAGCGTAGGGTAGTAATTCTACAGAGTCGTCATGGGTTCTCTTCTCTATGTGCTGACCAAAACTTGTCCAGAACTAATGTTGAGAATAAAACCAAATAATTGTTATAAGCTACTTTACATTTCTTATATGGATGGAAGTGCATTTGTAATTACATATTTGTATTATCAATTAGTAAAAAGTAAAAATTGTATTATCTACTCCATCACAACTTATTTGGCTTGTTTGACCTTCCCACACATGTTTTAGCCTGTATACTAAGTTAGCCTTTTTCACAATTAGTCGTGTAAGTTTGTGTAAATATATATGTCCGAGGGGGAGGGAGCACAAATATATTGTACAAAAAAGAAACCTGTTTGTAGACAAAATAGAATTTCAGCCATGTAAATTGGACGGAAGGAGAAAGGTAGGAGTATGCTAGAATTTCTCGCTATTCGATTTGCTTAAAGGATATGGTCCAGAGGCAAAGATTTTGTACAGAGGGAGGGAGCACAAATATATTTTTCTAAAAAGAAACCTATTTGTAGACAAAATAGATTTTCAGCCATGTAAATTGGACGGAGGGAGAAAAGTAAGAGTATGCTAGAATTTCTCGCTCTTCGATTTGCTTAAAGGATATGGTCCAGAGGGAAAGATTTTTTCTTTGTTTGTTCTCATCTAAAACGAGTCTTATTATTCCAGTCTCATAAATTTTAATTATAGCTATAATAGACAGTTATCGATATTAGTCTTTTGTTACCATATATTTCAGATATATGGAAGTAGTAATTTAATAGAAATCTGGATGATTATTAGAATTGGTTTTCTTTTATCAATAAAATTGACTTATTATCCATGTTTTAGGATTCCTGTTTGAATAGTTCTAATTTACATTATTTTATATTACAGAGTACATTATTTTTAAACGTGTGTGGATATACGATGTGTTTAGGTTATATCCTTTATTTTTACTCTTTCTTAAGCTTGTACTACTTTTAGTAATATCAAGTTAAATATTTATAGTAATGTTTTGATTTGCCTATTTTCAATATAATAAGCTTTTTAGCATGTCTCGTAATTCATAATCTTAATCTTGATGTACTACTTCATAAGCTTATAGGCATCATTATACAAGCTTATCTTCATGGTTCTTATCTGCATTTCCCACCCTTTCTTATATTTTCTCCTCAGCAGACTTTTAAATGTTATCTTCTTATCACTCCAAATTACAAGTCGCTTGTTTGGTCGTTGATGTTTGTTATTGTCTCTTAGTGCTCAAAAGGTAAAGAGAAAAAGAGGCGGACCTGGTGGCCTCAACAAACTATGTGGAGTCTCTCCCTTGCTACAGCCTATCGTTGGTCATCCAACACTACCTAGGACTGAGGTTAGCACTTGTAACTGCACTTCTGTTTACTTCATATTGCTGCTACCCCTAAAACCTGTTTTATTTGATCCAGATTGTGAAGCAGCTGTGGATATACATCAGAAAAAATAACCTTCAAGATCCAAGTAACAAGAGGAAAATAGTCTGCAACGATGAGCTGCGTTTAGTGTTTGAGACGGACAGTACTGACATGTTCAAGATGAATAAGTTGCTAGCTAAACATATCATCCCACTCGAACCAACAAGTATGTTTCATTTTTTAGTTCCCCACTTTCTTAAGGTAATTTTACTTGTTACATGTGAAGTATACTCTTTGGTGCTTGCAGAGCCGACAACTCGAGTGTCGAAGAAATCAAAGGCCAGTGTTGAACTTGAAAATAAATGTGATAGTAAATGCACCGATGTTGTTCCAATTGTGATAATATCCGAAGAACTTGCAAGCTTTTTTGGTACTGATGAAAGGGAGATGTCACAGGCAGAGGCTTTGAGACAAATTTGGGAATACATAAAAGTCAACCAGCTTGAGGTTGGTAACGAGATAAGTGGTCTTGAGAGAGAGACTTGTTTACACCTCTTGAATTGAAGTTTTAACCTATCTTGAACATATGGATCTTAAGGATCTTTTTGTTTTGCGTCTTTTGTACTGGGAATCGTATGATTGTTAGTGAGCAAATATATTTTTACAAAGATAAAAGATAGATTAAAGATTACTATTTTCTTTAATTTTAGGATCCTTCAAATGCAATGGTGATACTGTGTGATGGGAAGCTTCAAGAGCTTCTTAAATGCGAGAGCATTTCGGCTTTGGGTATACCAGAGATGTTAACACGCTATCATCTATGCAAGAAATCGGATATGCAATCCCATTAACTGGTTAGTATTATCTGTTACTAATTCACATGCACTTTTTACTGAGGTTTATCGCTATTTTATAATTCTTTTATTGCTCCGGATATAGCTTTTCATTGCATTCACAACTAATGGTTTTGTACTAAGGTTTTAATGAACTTGTTGCATTGTGAGACATTCAATTCCTTGGAAAGGGCCCTCATTCATGCTTATAAGTTTCGTGGATTGGATTTATAATATCCGCCGTTCAAGTAATTTTGTTATAATCCTCCTAGGATGTGTGTAGAAGTATCCAAATAAACCCATAAAAGGAAGTCAAAAGCTAAAGATCCAAGTCATTTCCTTATCTTTAACGATGTAGTCAGCTGTGCTTATCATTGCTAACAGTGAATTTAAGCACTTGACCCTACTTAGTCGTTCTTTACATATAGCTCTGGTCTCTGACTTATGCAGTGTACATTACCAGAAAAACTTATGTTCCAAATTAGTGTTGCCAAATTAATTTGGCATGATATTATCTGTTGCAGGTTGAAAGACAAAATCACATATAGATGCATGATGTTGTAACTGACCTACTCTACTGGGGTTGAAAAGCTTCAGGAGGAATATTGTTTGTAATTTTATTTCTTTTTCTCTTTCGGCACTGAAGAAAGCAGGGAAAACATTAGAGGCTCCACTATAAGGATGTCGTCCTGCTGTGTGCTAGCAGGTAGTACAATGACGAATTGACTGTTGATACAGGATAGCAGTGTAGCTAGCTCAGGTGTTAATATTGTATTCTGGTGGGAGTTTCTGACCCCTTTAAAGATGTTTAGGAAAACAGATGGAAAATGTAATTAGATAATGCAGACCTTTGTTTTCTGATATTAGGCCAAGGGAATTATTATCTAATAGCAAGTATTTGAAGATTTATTGTTACTTGCAATGTCTCATCATTCCGGATTTGTGCTATATAATTGATGTACCACCATCTCAAATCAATATCTTTGCGGAAATGTGGTTAGGGTCTGTGTTCATCTCACAACTCCGCCAGTATACTAGCTGTGTTCTGAAGAGGACAATAAATGTAGTAGTGCCTGCCAGGGTAGCATTGACGGTATCGAACTTGCATCAGCACAAACCAAAAATGGCAACGCTCCAGTTTTTTCAGTTCAGTCATCCAATTACGGTCCTTGAATATTTTAATCTCTGGTTTTTAAATTAGTAATAGTACTAAAAATAAAACAAAAAATGACAGGGATCTATTGTTTTGTGTAAAACTTATTTGGAATTTAAACCGTAGAAAAATAAAAGAATTCGAACTCCAGGCATTTAGTAACGTTCAATAAATAGAAAGACGTTGATTTTATCCATTAAGACTTTTTAAAGGACTATGAAAAGTGATGACGGCCCTTTGTTTTGAGATACTCATGCCACTTCAAAAAAAAATTGCCGCACTCCATTTACTTAAAGAAAATTGAATTAATAGTTTTATGCCTTTGATCCCGATACTTTTTTCGAATAAGCTAATTAATTTGAGTTCCCACGAGGGACTAAGATCGCACGCTCAGATCATACTTCTTGATCTGTTTGTGTTTCTGACATTCGAAATCTCTTTATAATAACATATTTGGACAAAATAATGACCTCTTGCCGTTAGCCCACAAATAAGTATTTTGAAATTCAAAATCCTTGTTATCCCGTAAGTATAGAAATTTAGTAGTAGTATTGGGATTAGTCGGGAAAAGTATTCTTAAGATCGATAATTCTTTCTTTCGAAATATTTTTCAAATACAAATGTGATTGTGATAAAGGTTCGATAAAAATTAAAGCAGCTTACTAAAGACACAAATCACGTAAAGGGGTACTAGTACCAAAAATCAGGTATTATTGAACCAACAGGGCAAGAGTTTTTAATTTTTTCATGTCACAAAATTGAACAATGATTTTTTTTAACAAGATATACCTTTGTACATGTTTAAATTAAATATATTATCTGATATAAGAAGCCTAACAGCACTGCATTGTCTTTTCGTGATTCACGATTTTCATGCCACAACCTCAAGTCTAACGGCATTTTATATTTACAGAAAAAGGAAGTTTTTGGTCAAAAAGATTTTGAGATATTAACTTCTAAAATTCACGGGGAGCACCTTTTCACACGAACCTACAAAAAAAAATACACAAATATAACAATGAATAACAATGTCAATGACAAATAAAATATATGTGATTAAGAGTCACAACTGTGAGCAAAATATTAGAATATATTCGTTAAGAAGATAATCACCAGCATGTCTCGTTTTTAAGACGTACGACCTTTCTTACCCATCTGATACGACAAATTATGTGTCGTATGAATGTAACGCTGTAATTCATTCAAATCTTTTTATACGTCAAATTTACCTTGACTTGAATGCAGCGGTTTATCAAAATTTATAATTAAAAAATTAATCAAAATTTGATACATAATTTCATATTACATGTACACACCTCAAAAAATTTATAAGAGAATACCTATATACTTGGATAAATTCTACAGCGGAAAATATTAGCTGATATATATATATGCATACTCTAATTTATAGGTGCACAATTAATTAGGACCAAATTATCCACATTAGAGATGAAAGTAGATTTGAATTAAATATATATATAAGGATATGTTGGTCTCAATATTAACAAAAGATGTGCACCTATAAATTTTGAGTGTGCAAGTTCCCTAAATCTAGATAAATTCTATGTAAAAAATATCATATATTAAGGTTTGTTTTAAATACTTTTTAACTTTATTTTTGTTCAGAGTTTGATATAGGTTGTCGATGGTCTTTCTGGAATGGAATCAGTATAGTTTGTTTCAAGTTGATAATCCTTTTGATTTTTAATATTTGATTCTTTAATTTTTGGCACACAATATATTAACCGTATAGGCGTATAACTAAAATTAATATTATTTTTTTAAATTCTTTTAATATAAGTTTAGGATTAAAATTTTAATTGATAAAAAAGTTTTTAAAAAATAACTTTAACAATACGGTCAATACAGCTAAACATATATATGTTAAAAATTAAAACGTTAAATAATAAAAAAAATAGAGGAAATATTTTTGATTTGTTTGATATACTACATTTTTTTTCCATTGTCTATTCTTTTAGCTTACAACAACTTTTAAATATCAATATCAAGCTGAAATTTAGGGGCTGTTTGATAACACTTAATAGCCTCTTAATGGTTATTTTACTTATTCGGTCAGAGGTTTCTATTTTTTAATTGATTATCAAACGTGCTGAAAGAAAACAAAACGTGCTTTTTGGCTAAGCACCTAACCCCTCACTTATTCGGTAAGTGAGACTCTTAATAGGGTTTTTTCCATTATAGACCCTTAAACACCCGTAAATAGTATTTTCATTCTTCCCTGTTCTCTTATTTATGCGGCTGCTGCACTCCTCTGTTCAGGTACATATACTATTCTCTGCAAAGATTTATCGGTTAAGTTTAGCATATGGGTTTGTGTATGTGCATATTTAGCTAATTAACACTTTGATTGTTCAAGAATTAGAATATTTTGGTGCTTGTGTATGTTTTAGGATAGATGTCTATACCCAGTATCGAAAATCAATTAATTTGATGAGATATGTAGGAAACTAGAAAGAGTTTTACACCAACACTTTGATTAACACATAAACAACAGAACTCAAGTACAACTATTATATATTAACTATTATATATTATATGAGAGCGAGAGGGAGAGGGAGGGCGTATATTATATGAGATGCTTTAAGAATCGATTTTGTCACTGTTTGCTCTTGTAAAGAGGCTAGAGATCAAGGTAATTTGCTTAGTTGAAAAACCAAGGGACCAGATTTTTCGATGCATTTATACGCTATATTGAATTAGATATCCAAAAGAGGAACATGAATCGATAATTCCCTTAGCTTTATCCTTGTAAAAAGACAGCTCTTAAAAGTAATGCAACAGAAATAATCTTTGCAGAGAATCAATAAAATAGAAGAAAAATGACAGAAATTATTTACCATGAAGCAATAATGCAACATAAATGTTTGTGATGATGGAATCTTACAAAATAGAAGGAAAATGACGTTTAAAATTTTGAAAGTAAATCAAATTCAAATACTAAGCAACATTATTTTCTGATTCTAAATCCTGATGCACAAATAAGGACCCATATCTCATATATCTGTGATATGCTACTGGACAATAATACCAGAATGATAACTTTACTTAGCTACTGCACTTTGTAATGGTTGTGGTTTTCGTGGACGTAAAAGAATGCAAAGAAAAATTAAAAGGTCTAGGATGGTCGGCGTAAAACCCATTGTACCAACTAGCACTTGGAATTTTTTGTGAGAGTGAAAGTTATAGAGAAGCATGGATGAATCTCGATGACGATGAGGCTGAGAGCTGGGTCAAAATGATTTCGCGAAAGTTAGGTCTATCCGTTTAGATTTCATTGTACAGGCTATTTAGTTCAATTTTCTATGGACCTCTATGTTTAGGATTTACTATTAGATTTATTTTAGGATCTTGTTAAACTACCCAACTTGTTTATTTCTTTGGACCTGCATGTTTAATTTTTTCGCTAAATTAAATTATGGATCTTTTTAGTCAATTTATCAGTTTAATTTTATTTATATGCATGATTGTTGGACATCATAAAATTATATGTATTAATTTCATTTTTGTTTTATAGGTTGAATATGGATATCTATGATATATTGTTCTGCATGATGATATATTGTTATTTTTCTCGACATCGAAAATAAAGGAGACCAAGAAAAAGAGACCTTACTTCCGCTTTCACAGGACATGCTTACACATTAGAGTTGTTGAGTGGTCTAGGCACACAATGTCATGATTTGATGCGCTTGTCTTGGACTGCATATATTCGATTATGTGATCATTTTAGACAAAAGAATTGGTTAAATGATAGTCGCTATATTACGGTTGAAGAAAAAATGACAATATTTTTTTATAGTCATTGGACATAAAGAACGCTTTCGGGTGCTCAAACATGATTTTCAACACTCTTCTCAAACCATTCATAATTATTTTCATGAGGTATTAAATGGAATGATGGAATTTGCAAAAGATATTATAGTGCCAACCTCATTTGATCCGAACCCAGATGTTCCACGAAATCATAAAGCATTAAGAAGAATTTTCCAGGTAAATAAATAGTATTTATACTACTCCATTGATACGTTATATTTATATATCCATATTTTTATATTACCATTTTTTGTTGATATAGGGAGCGGTTGGTGCATTGGATGGTACACTTGTTCATTCAGTTATTCCTAATGATCAACAAACCTGTTATAGAGGAAGAGGAAGAGGTGAATGCTATCAAAATGTCCTTGGAATATGTGATTTTAACATAATTTTTACCTTTGTTTGGGGTGGTTGGGAGGGAGTTGCACATGATTCAAGAATTCTAACAGAAGTTGCATTTGATCCGGACGCGGGTTTTCCCTTTCCTCCACCAAGTATGTAATATTTTGTTTACTGTTTTTAGAGTATACAACTATTATTATTATTATTATTATTATTATTATTATTATTATTATTATTATTATTATTATTATTATTATTATTATTATTATTATTATTATTTAATATTTAAACTTATTTCATACAATTACAGATAAATATTATTTATGTGATGCTGCATATACAAACACAATAGGGTTTATGACGCCATTTCGAAATACAAGATATTGGGCAGCAGATTTTAATGGTCGTCGTCCTTTAACAAGACAAGAAAAGTTTAATCATGCACATGCACGACTCAGAAATGTTATTGAACGGGCATATGGAGTATTAAAATCAAGATTTCCGATCCTAAAACAAATGGCTCCCTATCCTTTTTCCGTACAAAAAGATATAATTATAGTTTATTTTGCGGTTCATAATTTTATTAGGATGAAGAAAATTGATGACACTTTATTTGCTGAATATGACAATGCAACAAGTTCAGACGATGAAGAAGAGGAAAATAGAAATGAAGGTCAGTTGAATCGAGAACAACACTATAGACAACAGTGGAGGACTCAAGGAGTGCAATATATGAATAATTTTCGTGATCAAATCGCAAATCAATTAGAAAGAATGTAGATTTCATTACTAGTTCTTTTTTCCTAAGTACATGTGTCACGTTGTATTAAATTCATTTTGGATATTTTATGACATTTTTTGTAATATTACATTTGAACTAGAGATTTAGAATTAATATTATTTTTTTCAGTTCAATCGCTGATCACATCAATCAGTATTGAATAAACAAGTTTGAGGGTAAAACAGTAAATATATCATCATTAAGATATTTTTACATAATTGTTATCAAACAGTAATTTTCTTTCAGTAATCTTTTCATTCAGATAAATTATTCATTCAGTATATTCAGATAATTTAATGATTCAGTGTTTTTAATTCAGATTTATCAAACAGCCCCTTAGTCGGTCAAAAAATATATACATACAGCTGATAATTGTAAATTATGTATGAGGTTGACAAATTTGTTTTTATGTATGATTTTAGAATTAAATAACAACAAAGTAAGATAAATACTAATCCAAACAACCCTGACAAAAGCCTAGCAATTCTATATTCCTGTTTGATCACGTCCGTTACCGTGGGCTGCAATTAACTTAATTTGTCGTTTTTCTTTTTGCAAATCAAGCATTCATATTCTATTTTCATATAATATTTTGAAAATATTTGTATATAGTTAAAAAACAAAATTAAGAATTATTTTCATAAATATGCCCCTAAGAATGTACTGAGGAGAGTTATTAATTTTTCATGCAAAAATTAATAAATTTTATTGTTAGTAAATTTTATTCAATAATTTCTTTTAATTTACTGATAATCAGAAAAGTTATTATGTTGAAAACCTATCAAATAAGTTTGATTAATTTGATAATTTAAAAAACGGGTTGGTCCGACCCGGAAAGGAGGGTTTACAATTACAATACTGGAAGAAAGCAGCGTGTGGGGTCAGACGAGAACGTGATCCGTTCTGCCAGCTGGACGGAGCTGAACTGACCCATGTTGGGTTGCCATCTAGCTGTCGTCCAATCAGTGTTTGGTAAGCTGCTGATCACTGCCCCCGCCTTCTTTTCTCTCGGCTTGGCTTTCCGTTCAAGCCATTACAATATTTGATAGAGCAGAGCCCAGAAATCGGACCGTGCCGAATTTAGGCCGAATTTTTTTTTAAAAAAATAAAAATTTTAAAAACAGGTTAGGTCGGTTTTTTTTTCTAAATTCAGGTGGGATCGGACCGGATCGGACCAAATTTCTTTAAAAGTAATAAATCCCGTTTAAACCCGCGGATAGAGCCTGGTAGGCCATTGATTTTTTTTAATAATTTTAATAATATTATTTTTTAAGTATTAATAAACGATTTTTTGCATTTTTTCGGATTCTATTTGTAAGTTTAGACTTTATTTATACTAGATTAAAACCCGTGAGATGCACGGTTGTTTTAATTATTATTATTTTATTATTTTTCTTTCAATTTTGCATTAGTTATAGTTGTTAAAGGAGTAAGTGATATTTTTTTTAACCCGATACCATTATATCGACCAATGAATTATCTTTTAATTTAATTTTTTAAGCCCAGATTAATAATATAATTATTTTCATAGCGTCAGTAGTATTATTATTCTATTTTAGCATGAACACCGTTTATTATAATATAGCATGAATATAATATATTTTATGGATATAATATAATTGTCCGTAATACTTTTGAAAAAGAGGTGTTATAGTTGTAAAAAATAAAAAAGATAACATATTTTAGTCAAAAAAAAATATTAATTTTATATTGATAGTATAAACATAGCTACCTATAATGTCTATATGATAAATATTATAATATCTATATTTAATTTTAATCAATTAATATTTTTATTGACAGTTATGGTAACGATTGTTTTAGAATTTTATTAAATAAAAATTAAATTAGTAGAATAAGTTGACATCAATATCAATTTAAATAATATATACCTCAATATTAATTAGAATTTAAATTGATAGAGAAAGTTGACTTTAATATCAATCGAAATGAAGTCGTTATGAATTAGTAAATAAATTTGGTCCTCAAAGTTGACTTCAATATCAATTATAATTAGAATTGAACAATTAATGATCTACCAACCAAAATTTTAATGTTTGGCTTATTATCACGTGCAATGCACACAATTTTTTCTAATATTTATTATCTTATTAGTTGCATATTAATAATTAAATTTATATTAATTTATACTTTTTAGAATAAACTGAATATATCAGATAGGACAATTAAACGATGATAATTAAATGAGAACGAATATAGTTAATGGTTATTAAGTAAGAACAATCAGATTAAAAAAAGGGTACGAACGGTGAGATACGGACGGGGTCGCATCAAGAATAGAAAGGTTGGGGTGTCGGGAGAAGCGGTGAAAAGGGTACAAGGAGGAAACAATTAAACTATCGATTTATTGTGTTTTAAAGAAAATATAATATAATATATAGTAAGGTTAATTCGGTAAATTCAACAGTTTACCAATGAACATGTACCATTATCTCGTGTGATTCAAGAATATCTTTTATTATATATTAATATTCTTTTTAAAATTTTAATTTGAATTAAATTCTTAAATTTGTTTATTTAAAATTTGTAAATAATATTATTTCGTGATAAATATATTACTACACGTATAGTTCCATGATCTTTTTAATAAGGGGTATTTGAAACATATAGTATTATTGTTTAAACGATATAATATTATTGATATTTGAATGTTTTGTTTACAAAAAAAATAATCAAATTTTAATTAAATGCTTAGTTTAGTTCAAATTTAAAGTACATGACAGTCATAAATTATTTTTGTTATATATTGGTCAATAATTTACAATATTTTTTTCTAATTTGAGATCCATTATACCAATCACATCCGACTAATTATTTGTAGTTTAAATTTTTTTTTTTTTAAGCCCATATCAATAGGATAATTTTGTTTTAGTCTCGATTAATAGTATATACGGATTTGTTTGAGTTGATCGAATTATAATTTGATTTTTACTTTAGCCCAACTCAATAGTTTATATTTTAGCCGTATCAATAGTATTTATTATTTTGTGTTCGCCCGAAGCACATTATATTAATCATAATCAACTAATTATATTTAGTTTGCTTTATTTTATCCCGAATCAAATAATATAATTTTGTTTTAATCCGAATGAAAAATATAAATTATTTTATTTTATAGAGACCATTATATCGAGCAATATATTAAATAATATTTATTTTATAATATGATTAAATAATTAAACTGCTTATAATAGTAAAAATTGTTTTAAAATTTATTTAAATAAAAATTAAATTAGTAGAATAAGTCAACTTTAATATCAATTAGAGTAATATAGATCTTAACAAATTAGATCTTATATTAATAAAATAAATTAAATTTAATATCAATTATAATAATATAGAGTACAATATGAATTGGAATTTAAATTTGAGGAGAAATTGACTTAAATATCAATTAGAATTAGAATTGATCGTCCGAACAACCGATTAACCAAACATTTAATGATTGTTTATTATAAAGTAGCATAATATTGATATATGTATATATAATTTTTTTTTCCTAAAATAAATAAAAAATAATCTTAAAAATAAGATTTTGGTTTTAAATTATTTATAAATATAATTATATTTAATATAATTTAGATTTTATAAATCCCAAGAGTTATGATATGCGAAGATTAAAATAATCATTGTAACGCCCCCAAATCCGGGGTCAGAGGATTTGGTCGTCACTATAAAACTTCAATCCAAATTAACCTGTTAAATCAATAAATAAATGCCAGCGGAAGATAATTATCATAAATGACCCCAAACTACTCCAAGATCTTTTAAGGTTACAGTTCTAGAAACAAGAATTCCAAATTCCATCAATAATTTTTCACTTTCTTTTAAAACTCTTTTTAACAAAACCAATCTCAAACGAATCTGCCTTATCTTAACTTAATCGTTGGCACTATATCCGATAGTCCAACAGGAACTCGATATGAGCTCAAATGTCCTCACATAGCTATACACACTCCTACACACTTTCGTTTCTAGTTTACTATAACATCAACTCTGATACCAACCTGTAACGCCCCCAAATCCGGGGTCAGGGGATTTGGTCGTCACTATAAAATTTCAATCCAAATTAATCTGTTAAATCAATAAATAAATGCCGGCGGAAGATAATTATCATAAATGACCCCAAACCACTCTAAGATCTTTTAAGATTACAGTTCTAGAAACAAGGTATCCAAATTCCACCAATAAATTTTCACTTTCTTTTAAAACTCTTTTCAATAAATTTCAACTCACAATTAAACCCACTAGTATAACTTCGAAATGAAGTATACTAGGCCCAAATAAAATACACAATTATAATATAATATACTATAAACAACTTTACACAATAAAACTTACACTAGATCGCAAACCCTGGACCAACCACCTTCCAAGAGCTTCTTCTTTGCTTCCTTGAATTACGGAGTTAAACAGCACGAGCTAATCCTCACTGGAGGTTAAATTTAAAAATAGGCAAGTATGAGCGAAAGAAATGCTCAGCAAGTTAATTATAACATATATAGGGTCATTTTGATATAAAACCGACATCTGCATTAGAGCAGAACATTTAAAATCATAATTGTTGAATCATAAAATTTTAGTTGAGGAATCCCAGAATTGATTCCTTAATTGTATTCAAACCATTTTGATATTTTTGAGCGAAATGCTTCAGCAATACTTTGAATCTTGACGAGAATAAAACTCGTAAAATAATGTTTACGGAAATATCGTAAACCACAACAACATGAAACAATGATTATGGATTGAATCATAAACTTTATCAAAACTCAACTCTTGATATATTTGCAAGAGCTTCAGAATTGTGTGTTTTCAAAATAGACTCTGGTAAAACTTTCATATCTGAGCAACGAATGCATCAGCTATCCATAAAACAACATTCAAGAAATTCCTAACTATTCAGTATCCATCATTATCGACTAAGTTTCCATAGACTTAGCCTGCTAAATCAGCCTGATAAGGACGGGTTGAATAATTAAAAAGATCCCAATTCATTCAAGATTCTAATTATCACTGAGCAACTAATGCTACAGCAACAATCTGAACTTCGAATTCATTTATAAACACTGAAATTTTCCGCAACTGAGTGTTAAGAAAGAATAACTTTAATCCAAAATAGAACAGTTGATAAATCATTTATTTTATGATTATCAAAACAATTTAGAAATAATATTTTAGATATTTAGATTGGAACCAATTATGCACTATGCTGTTCCTGATGATCAGTCACGAAACAGCACCGGTATCCCGCAGCCATACCGTAAATATAGGTACTACCCGTATCCCGCAGGCATACGGTACCTATAGGGCGCCAAAAAAGGCATAACAAGCCTCGTAAGATATTACACTTCCGTATTACACTTCTGTATAATAGCTCACGCTGGACCGGTGCCTCGGCCTCTTACGCAACCAGTAACCATCCAGTCTTAAAACCTTTTATTGGAAAAGGAGCCGAATCATTCGACATCCCAAATAATTTTACTCCCCCATTTACTTGGGCCGGAATACTCGCAACAAAATCATCTTTCTCAAAATCCAAAACATTTATAAATCCGGTAATTTGATATGTAAAATCACTTAGCTATTCTGAACCTAGAATATCAGATGAAAACTTGCATAAACAGAATTATTTAATTCATCGATATGTAAAACATTTATCTATCTTGAACTGAAAATAAGAAAAGCAATACTTGCATGATAAGATTTAAAATAAATATCACTTGAACAATAAGTGATGATAGGGATACTTGCCTTTGAGATTTTTAGCAGTTAGCACACTCGCAAACACGTATCTATTCTGACATTCTGTCTTAAAACCTCACCGTCCTTCTTTTCAACACTTGACTGATATGCTGCTCCTGCGATTGCTAGAAGCCAGATACCCAATACCATTCCATCTCATTCCTTATCCAACGTCTTGTCCCGATCAACTCGAGAGATCCGCATCTATAATGAAAAGATATAACTTTAATCGTCTAAACGATAATCACTCGACGAACTGCGCGTCAAAATCCTATTGTCTACCCATACGATTGCCCACACATAATTATATCAGCCAAACACAGGAATCTTGACCCACGTATGCACATAATTTACATAGCACGTAAGCACACAATCCACGTATCACATAATTCATATAACACAGGACTCGGTTCATCAGAAGGGTCGACTCGGTACGTTTAAAACGGAAATCGGGTCAAAAATATGATTTATCGATCAAAAATCGACTCAGAATGATTCGTAAAACAAGCGACCTTTCGAAACAAAAGAATTTGGGTCTTGAAAGTATTTTTAATAGAAGCAGAATATTTTTCCGAGTCTGTACGCGTTCGTTCCGTAATAAACTGATGAACAGTTTATTTATTATGAATTTTTGAACATTTTTCGGAATTAAATCGGGTCTCCGAATCATTTTATAACTAAATAATAGGGCTCGAACACTCGAAAATAATTTTATAAGAATTATTGAGCTTGAAAAATAATTTAAAATAATATTTTAAAGCTTGAACTATTTTTCGGAATTTTTAAATCATAAGAAATAATTAACTCGAATTAAATAATCAATTAAAATTCATTAACTAAATAATTTGGATTTATTTTCGAATAAAAATAAAAATAATAATCTTCAGAACTAAAAATAATATTTTCTTGGAAATCGGACAGCACCTCCTCTATTTCTCGGACTGCCAGTCGATATCATATCGACACAACCAACAACAATCAATACAATAATTTATATTTACGTGTATAAACACTCCAGAAATGAATAACACGACTACCTGAACCAAAACTCGGACCAAAAGTGACTTCTCCAATAATTTCTAAAAATTATGAAATAAATATATAAACACTAACATGCTATAATATACATAAGTACGAAAGCGGAATTTCGGAATCGTTACCCAAAATAAATTCTGATCAACCCGAAGAGAAAATCTGATGTCCGGAAAATATCTCCATAAAAATCCGAAATTAATAGCCATAGACATATACACGCTGAGATGCCATGTGGAGTAATCACCGCCTCCAAACTCTTTTTCTACGCCCCGAAAATAAATTAAAACGGAAATATAACGGAAATATGCCCCGCAAATTTTCTTCTCAAAACCTTGCAATATATATAACTATGCGTAGGTATCGAAGCGCTGATCGAGAGAAAGAAGAATATAAAGAAAGATAGCGAGAAAGAGAAAGAAAGAGATATAGTTAAACAGAGAGAGAAATAAAGAAACATACTGACTTCGTTATACGCCACTGATATTTTAATCACATCGCAATCCACTGTTGCTATTGGTAATTTCATCCAAAAATCCTACTTTTAAAGACAAAAACAAAACGATACGACTCAGTAATTAATAATACAAATAATCCTCAATCACAACTGAGTCCCACACAATTAATATTACATACAACACATAGCAGACAAAATATCCATCCAATCCCTAATATTACTAAACGAACTCAATTTACCGATATCAATAAAATGATCGGTTTTCAAATAAACTTTAGAAAATAATACATTTAAGGAAATATTTTCAGATATTAACAAGGATCGATATAACACTCAACAATTAGCACATTACCATTTAATAACACAAACTCGTCAAATAGGAATAAAATATCCATCATTTTATTCCTTCTAAATCAGAAAATCACATAAACATATTCAAATATTAATAATAATAATTCTGAAAATACGGGATATCACAATCATACTCTTTCTGAGGTTCTTCTTTAATCTTTCTAGAGCAGAGGTGTGTGAAGGAGAATTTCTTTATTCCTTTAAAAAGATAAACAATGATACAAATATAAATTCATTACTAAAATCGAAGCGTGTCCGCGTGTTCAAGACAATTCCATTGTATATTGTAAATCGGAAAAATATAGTTAATTCTATATAAGTATATAAATATTAAAGTTTTTTCAGTAAAATAAACGTGTACCAATAAATAGGTATCATACCAAAAAAATTTAAAGTTTCGCTTATTATATGTAGAAGAGAGGGGTTCTAATTCTTTCGAAGAGAATTGTATATATAATGGGTAACTAATTATTTTCAAAATATAGGATAATTATTTATAATTAAGGGTAATTATGTAAAATATATTTTGTGGGTAATTTGGTAAAATCAGTGTGTCAAGACTAAATTATACATAATTTAGTGAGTTTCGCGTGAGTTGTAAAATTGTCAAAATCTGATTTATAGAACTTAATATGAAATCAAACTAAGATTAAACAAATTCTGATGAGAAAAAAAATTGCTAAGAAATTTTATTCATTATATTTATTTCAATTTCAATTTGATATTTTTTTTTCAAGTCTTTCAAAGTACCGTAGATCTTGAAATCAATATTTAATATAGATTTTATAAATCCCGAAAGATATGATCTGCCAAGATTAAAAGAATCATATTCTTCTCAGGGTTCTTCTTTAATCTCTCTTGAGAAGAGGTGTGCGGGGGAGAATTCTTTGTACCTTGAAGAAGGTAAACAATGATACAAATAAAAATTCATTACCAAAATCGAAATGTGTCCGCGTGTATTAAGACAATTCCTCTATATAATGTGAATCGGGAAAATATAGTAAATTTTATAAAAGTGTATAAAAATTGAAGTTTTTTCGGTAAAATAAACGTGTACCAATAAACATGCACCGTGCCAAAAAATTTTAAAATTTCGCCTATTATATGTAGAAGAGAGGTGTTCTAATTGTTTCAGAGAGAATCGTATATGTAAAGGGAATCTAATTATTTTTAAATAGGTGTTCTAATTGTTTCAGAGAGAATCGTATATGTAAAGGGAATCTAATTATTTTTAAATATAAGGTAATTATTTATAATTTAGGGTAATTATGTAAAATATATTTTAAGGATAATTCGGTAAAATCAACGTGTCAAGACTAAATTGTACGTAATTTTTTGAGTTTCAGGTGAGTTGTGAAATTATCAAATCTGATTTATGGAACTTAATATAAAATCAAACTAAGATTAAACAAATTCCGAAGGAAAAAAATGCTAAGAAATTTTATTAATTTTATTTGTTTCATTTTCAATTTGATTATTTTTTCTTCAAGTCTTTCAAAAGACCGGTAAATCTTGAAATTAATATTTAATATATTAAAAATTCCATAAACCCCGAGTGATATGATTTGCCAAGATTAAAAGAATCATATTCTTCATATGGTTCTTCTTTAATCTCTCCAGAGAAGAGGTGTGCGAGGGAGAATTCCTTGTTTCTTGGAGAAGGTAAACAATGATACAAATATAAATTCATTACCAAAATCGAAGAGTGTCCGCTTGTGTTCAAGACAATTCCATTGTATATTGTAAATCAGAAAAATATACTCGCTCCGTCCCACAGGATTCTTTACATACTTTCTCCTCATACTTGACACACATTTTAAGGCTATTATAAAATATAGTTCTATAATATATTTTTAGAATTTTATTTTTCTGTGTAAAAGTTTAAATATTATATTTTTATTTAAAAGAAAAATATATTTAAAATTATTTAAGGAACCATACTTTACGGGAGACTTAAAATACGTGTCGATCACCCGTCCACAAATGTAAAGAATCCAGTGGGACGAATGGAGTAGTTAATTTTATAAAAGTATATTAAAATTAAAGTTTTTTTGGCAAAATAAACATGTAGTAATAAATAGGTACCCTAACAATTTTTGTTAAAGTTTCACCTATTATATCTAGAAGAGAGGGGTTCTAATTCTTTCAAAGACAATTGTATATATAATGGGTATCCAATTATTTTCAAAATATAGGGTAATTATTTATAATTAAGGGTATTTATGTAAAATATATTTAAGAGTAATTCAGTAAAATTAGCGTGTACCATTTTTTTTTAAAATGATAATATTTTAATTAAAAGTTAAGTTTTAGTTTTTGACATCAATGAACTTAAATTCTAAATTTGTAAAAGACTTGACTTTAATATCAAATATAATAATATAGAGTTCAATACGATTTAGAATTTAAATTGATAGAGAAAACTGACTTCAATATCAATTAGAATTAGAATGACCGAACAACCGATCAGTCAAAATTTTAATGTTTCATTAGATGGTTTTGACTTTTGCATTGTTTTAAGAACATATGGTTTTTGCATTGTCTTAAACGATGAGATTGTTGTTGTTGTCGAGAAATAAGGATGATGATGCTAAGTTATTTTTGTAAAACAATTAAGAATTTATGGAATGCTAAAGTCAAGGAGTTTAACAAAGTCTTTAAATAAAATATTAATTAAATAAAATAAACAAATAAGTAGCTGAAAAGTGTAATTTATTAGTTATCAGTGGTTATAATATTATTATTCTATTTTATTAAATAAACTTGTCCGTGATATTTAGAGAAGTTGTTTTAATTGAGAGAAATAAAAAAGACAACGTGTTATAGTTGAAAACAATTTTTTTTATTTTTTATTTCTATTATAATTCGATTACTAAGGCTAATAAAACTTTTAAGTAAAATAAAGGTAATTCAGGAAATTCAGCGTGTACCAAAAAACAGGTACCGTACCAAAACTTTCAATATTTCGTCTTTTATATAATAGTAATAGATAGATAGATAAATAGAAGATAGATAGATGATAAATAGATAATCAACATATATTAAAAATAATTGTCCATAATATTTTTAGAGAAAGATTTGTTCTATTAGGAGAAAATAAAAAAGACAACATGTTTTACTTAAAAAGGTATAGATTAAAAGAAATTACCTAAAATATTTGTAGAGAAATAGTTGTTTTAGTTGGTGAAAATAAAAAGGCAACATATTTTACTTACACGGGTAATTGGTTGGATATAAATTAAGTAAGAGTAATTGAGTAAAATATTAATTTTTTTAAGAAAGGGCAATTATGTAATTGAAGGAAGGACTGTAAAGTTTCGTATTTAATATAAAAATATAGATAGATAAATAATTCGACTTCAAAAATCAAATATTTTTTTATTTTATTTATGTAATTGAATTGTATGATAATGCTTACTTTAAGTATATTTGTCTTTACATTAATAGTAAAAATTATATAAAACAAATATTTTTATGTGGACCCGTACAAAATATATATTCTACAACTACTGGTTAGAGAGGTGGAGATGGTTTTGACTTTTGCATTGTTTTAAGAATATAGGGTTTTTGCATTCACTTAAACGGTGAGATGAGATTGTTGTCGTTGTTGAGTAATAAGGATGATGATGCTAAGTTGTTCTTGTAAAGGAGTTAAGAATTTATGGATTTATGGATTGCTAAAGTCAAAGAGCTTAACAAAGTCATTAAGTAAAATAATAATTAAATAAAATAAATAATTAAGTAGCTGAAAAAGGTAATTTATTAGTTATTAGTGGTTATAATATTATTATTCTATTTTATTAAATAAAATTTTCGTAATATTTAGAAAAGTTGTTTTAATTGATAGATAAAAATAGATAACGTATTATAGTTGAAAATGATTTTTATTTCTTTTTATATTATAATTCGATTACCAAGGCTAATAAAACTGTTACGTAAAATAAGGGTAATTCAGTAAATTCAGCGTGTACCAAAAAACAGGCACCGTACCAAAAGTTTCAATATTTCATCTTTTATATAATAGTAATAAATAGATAGATAGCATATAAGATAGATAGATAATCGACATATATTAAAAAGAATTGCCCATAATATTTTAAGAGAAAGATTTGTTTTATTTTGAGAAAATAAAAAGACAACATGTTTTACTTAAAACATGTATAGATTAAAAAGAATTGTCTAAAATATTTGTAGAGAAAGAGTTGTTTTAATTGGTGAAAATAAAAAAGGCAACGTATTTTACTTATAAAGATAATTAGTTATATATTAAATAAGCAGGGACAATTAAGTAAAATATTATTTTTTTTTGAAGAAAGGGCAATTATGTAATTGAAGGAAGTACTGTAAAGTTTCTTATTTAATATAATAATATAGATAGATAAATAATTCGACTTTAAAAATTAAATAATTTTTTATTTTGTTTATAATTGAATTGTAAGATAATGTTTACTTTAAGTATATTTATCTTTACATTAATAGTAAAAATTATATATATAAAATATATTTTTTACCATGGACCCGTAGAAAATATATCCGCGATAGCTACTGGTTAGAGGTGTACATGGTTTTGACTTTTACATTGATTTAAGAGTTTTTGCATTGTCTTAAACGATGAGATGAGATTGTTGTTGTCATCGAGGAATAAGGATGTGATGCTAAGTTGTTCTTGTAAAGAAGTGTTAGGAAATGAATAACACATATAGGGGGGGTGAATGTGTTTTACTGTTTTTGAGATTTTCTTGAATCTTTTATGGTTGAACAAAGTAAATTAAATCTTGTAGTAAAAATGTGTTCATGCAGAAATTAAGCTTGCATAAAATAAAGTACACAAATCTTCGAAATTCACTTAATTTTATATTAAAATTAAGAATGTTTTGCTACAAAATTTCTAGGCTCTTTGTTGATAAAGAGCTTAGCTTCTTCTTGAGAGTGTTACAAGATCTTCTATCTAAATTATTACTCTGACTAAAAGACCAGTGCTAACTTTATAATTCAGTTAACTTCTGGTTTACACAGTGTACAATAAAACATGCTATTAGCTTTTGTAAACAGTCACTTGTCATTTTCATTTATAGAAAAGTATATATTCTATTTTTGGATTAGCATATCTTTAGCATCCTGTGTTTATCTTGATCTTCCTTTGTCAGTTAATCTTCACCATTGATCTTGCATATTTTTTAAGCTGCTTTTTGTAGACTTGTCAATCCAGCTGTTTGGATTATTTGTTGATTGTTAATCTTGGATATTAAACTGATCTGCAATTTTGTATTTTGAGATTTTACCTCGATATCTCCATTTGGTCTATAGAGAACTTGACATCTCGATAAGTATATTGGCTTATCGAGATCTCTAATACTTTATAACAAATTTGACTTGTAGAGGTCTTCGAGTTCTCTATAAGAGAATTTGGCTTGTAGAGATCTCTAGTCCTCATATCTTCACTTTGACTTATCGATATCTCTGAGTTCTCTAATGGCTTATTGACTTATCGATAACTCAGAGTTCTCTAGTCAAATTTGACTTGTCGATAACTCATAGTTCTCTAGTGAATTTTGGCTTATCGATATCTCTGAGTTCTCTAGTGAAATTTGACTTATCGATAACTCAGAGTTCTCTAATGAATATTGACTTGTCGATAACTCTGAATTCTCTAGTGAAGAAATGACTTGTCGATATCTCCAAACTCCATGTCTTCAATTTGGCTTGTCGATATCTCTGTGAGTTCTCTAGAGCCTTTCCTGACTTCTCGATAAGTCATTTTGAGTTCTCGAATGACTTCTCTATAACACTAAATCTGTGACTTGTAGAGATCTTAACTTAGAATATTTTTCCTAAAACAGATTTATTCAACTCCAAGCTTCTTCATAATTCTTCTGAGGCATGATCTTCTTGATCTTCTTCCAGATAGAATTCTTAGGCTTGACACTGTTTATAGAAAAAGACTCCAGTCTGCTCCTTTGACATTTTTTACAGACTTTAAGAGTTACAAGTACAAAATATAAATTTAGATAACAATACAACCTATTTAGGGTTGACAAATTGTCTTAGTCTTGTTAAGGTACATGCATGTCTTGCACAACAATCTCCCTCAATTTGTGAGAAGATTGCTTAACAAAAATTCATGCCTGTTAACAAGACTAACCCCAAGTTTAAAATGATGGAAAATAAAATTAATACACAAAACTTGATAGAATTACAACTTTTGTACAACATAAGATTTACAAGGTTCTATGGTTACAAGTATCAGGTAAAGACAGTTTTTGTATATGCTTCTTCCCTAAGAACATCCTTGAAGTGATCTAGAATTTCAAGTTCTTCTATGATAGATGTTTCACTTAGAACTTCTACAAGTTTTTGTCTTCCTACCTTGGGATAACCATTGTCTAGCGAATCTATTCTAAACCTTGAGAATCCATCAGCTTTAATGTTTAGAAATTTCCCATCTTTAGAGATTCTGCTCATTCCTTTGGCCTTTAGCTCTTCTGATCTTTTTATATACATCTCTATTTCTTCATTATACTTCCTCCTTCTCTCTTCAGCTTCAGCTTCAGGCTCATTTCTTTTCTTTGTTTCCTCCCTTTCAATCATCCATTCAGCTAGAACTGATCTCCATGCCCTTGTAGCAGTATCCTTGTCCTTTAGAAAACTTATCACTCTCTTAATTTCCATGGGAGACAGAGAATCCATCAAGTCATTGCCAAGAAAAGTGAAAGACCCATCTTTAAAATAAATTCTAACTTCTCTTAGGGATACAACCCAAACTTTAACTATTTCTTCAGCCAGATGTTGGAAATAATCTTCATAAGAGGTGCACCAATTTAGAGGTAGAAAGTCAGACTCCTTAAAACAGTTCCAGATGGCCCTTTCAGTGACTTCTCCTTTCTTTGTAGGCTTGACTTTCTTAGGCTTTCTCCCAACATATTTGTGCTTTATTTTCAGTGAGGGTTTGGCTAAAGGTAGGGTTGTCATTTTCTTGAGATTAGTCTGGCTTGTGGTGATTGGAATTTTTAGGAAATAGTTGGCTGTTTGTTTGTACAGAAATTTTGGCTTTGAGGTTTGAGGTGGTTTCATGTTTGAGACAATTGATGTTAAAGGTTAGGATAAAGGTTGAGCTTGGACTGTTTGGATTTTTAGGGCTTGTTGTGTTTCTGAGCTATCATGATTCTTTTTGCTCCTCCTCTCACTTCTTCTCTTCATCTTTCTTATCATCCTCCTTCTTCTTTTCACCACCCTTGCTGCCAGATGGCTTAGTGGACTGACTTGGATTTGAACCAGAAGGTTTTTGATCATCTTTCTTCTGCTCATCATCATCCAAGTCATCCTCGTTGATTTGAGTTTTGGGCAAGTTGGCTTCAACATCATTCAAATACCTCCTCAACAGCTTTATCATCTCCATGTCATCAAAGTTCTTGTTCTTCTTGGTTTTTAAACCAGTTTATAGGATCATGATAAGCTTCTTGTTACTCATGATACACTGTTTGGGAATCTGAAAATGTTTGAATTGTTTGGTGTTTGGACATATGTATGCTATACCCTTACTTGGCTATAGATATGCTTCAGGAAAAGTAGCCACTTGAGCATTTCTCAATTCATTTAATAGCAAGGTATCTTCATGAGTTATAACTTTGACTTTGTTGATGAAGATATCCAACTCAGATGCCCTCCTTGAGACAAGGTAATTGAGGGACACCTGCATATATCTGTTTGTCCCTGAGTCATTTACATTGATCACTATCTTCTTTTGCAAAAAGTTGTCCTGATTGGTCATGATCACTCTTATGAAATTAATTGTCTTGTCCAGGGCCTTTTTGTATGTGAAGTGATTATTGTTGAGAAGCTTTTAGGGCCTTGAGTAGTTCATCAAATTCTCTGCTCAGACTAGGTCCTTCAGCAGCCCTAATAAGTCTCTCCATGTCAAAATCTAGTTCTTTATTCAATTTCTTTTCAGCACCCTGGACCTGCTGAGATGATCTTGATTGTGCCAATCTAGCCTCTATCTCCCCCTTAGTCTTGTTGGCAGGCATGAGGAGGGGAGTAGGGATTTCAGGCCTTACCTGTTCAGGCAGAGAAGGTAGTGGTATGTTGAGTTTGCCCAAGATGGCTCCCAGAGCTATAGAATTCTGTATTTGAAGATGCTTATGAGAGTCCACCAGGGTCTGGATGTCTGTTTGTTGGCTTTTGACAAGAGATGTCAGGGCTTGAACTTGTGCAGTGAGAGAAGAGTTGGAGTCTTGCAATGCTGAGAGTTGGCCTTGTAGAGATTGAATCTGTAGATTTGTTGAAGTAGATGCATGTTGATGAGAGCTTGATGTGGAGATAGCTGTAGATGATCCAAATGTAGCTTGCACAAATTTCTGAATCTCATCCATGACCAAAGGAGAAAGAGTGTACCTTGCAGTGTGCATCTGATCCAACTTCAACCTTGTGTCATTAGATTTAGTGATATGATTTTTGGACTTGATTGTGCAAGGCTACAAAAGAGTCCTTGAGTTGAGTTATACTTTTATCAACCCCAATGAGATCATATCTAGATATTTGTTCTGAGAAGGTTTTGAATTGATTTTTGATCTCAGTTTGAGAGGGAATGATTTCATCCATCTTTTCTCTTACCATCTTCCTGATTCTGTCTTCATGACCAGTCAATTTGACTTTAAGAGCTTTACCAAAAAGGTAAAAGCCTTGAGCTGAGTTTTGTGTACTTCTGTGACTGCATCATACACTTCTTGTGGAGTCAACGCCTTTGCATTGCTTCCAAGGATTGTAACATACTCTTCCCTAAATCTGGCCAAGACTTGATCCATCTCCAACACAAAATCTTGGGATAGCCATGCATCCACATTACCATCCTGTTCTTCATCATTTACAATCTTCTCCTTCTATTTTTCAACATCTTCATTGTAGGTGAGCATGATAGCCTGATAGTCTTGATTGCTCATATCATAAGTGAGTAGATGTTGAGATATGTTGGCCAATCCAGAAATCTGCTCTACTAGTAGATCATCTACATAAGTTGGTTGAGATCCAGATTCTTGCAACCACTGAGAGAGAATGTGAGGTTGTGAAGTAGATGGTTCAGAAACACCTGTGACTGGAGTCACAATTTTACTCACAGATTGCTCTGTGGTTATGGCTAGTTGTTGTTCCTCACTAGGTGTGGGAACCTCCAATTGAATTGGAGGGGATTTGACTGGGTTAATGCCATATGCACCAGTCTCAAACCCTTGCGTGTCTTGCAACACACTGGCACTTGAATATGCTATACTTGCCTCCCCTATGACATGATCATTGGCAATTGTACTCCTAGCATCAACTGCCAAGACAATCTCTGCTAGGATTTTGAGGGGAGTTGTCCCTACATGAGAAACCTCCAATTGAATTGAAGAGGATTTAGGTAGCTCTCTCTCAGGAGTACTACCCTCAAGCCTTACATTCTGTGAAGATTAATTGGCACATGAAGGTGCATTTTGAGTTTCCATGGGGTCTTCAGCGAAAACTGATGAATCCCCCATATTTGTGATGGTGTCATCAAGGTCTACCCCAGCTAGTATCCTCTCACCATCTAAATGAGGTGTCTGGATGGTGAGCAAGGTTTCTAGAACCAAGTCACTTGATTTTTGTTGCACTTGAGAAGTGGATTCAAGTGGAATTGGAAGAGATTTTTTTTAGATATAAGAGATTGTTGCTCAGTTGTGAGTGTAGGCTACTCCCCCTGAATAGATGAGGGAGTTTCAAGAGATGTGTCCTCATAATGTGTGCCTTCCTTATTTCTCCTACCATACACTTGAATTGCTTCTTGTGTAGGCTGTGCAGACTCACTACTGGTTGCTTTTATAACTGCATTCTGTTGGGAGGATGCAGAGGTGGCTTGAGTGGTCAGCTCAGTTTTCTTACTCCTTTTAGATCTCTTGACCAAAGGTGACTCTTTTTCAGCTTGATCCTCACCACTCTCAGTTACAACAGTTAAGATTGCCCCCTTTCTCTTCTTTTTACTCACCTCATCCTTTTTAGAAGATGAGGTGGTTGGTTGCCTAGCTTCTAAAGGTTTTGAAAGAATGGTTGCAGCTTGGGAAGATCCCTGTTGGTGTTCCTGTGCTTGTACTTCCACAGGTTTAGGGATCATAGCTGTGTTAGATTTTATGTTAGATCTCATGTCAGGCATATGATAAGGGTAAGTCCTGAATCTCTCCAACATGAATGGAGTGATTTTTAGACTTACTTTTACCTTATTCTTTGTAGTAAGTGAACCAAATATTATTTTGGAACTTGCTTACAATTGCCTATTTTTGTACTATCTATTCCATTCAATAAGTGTATGTCTGCTACTTTATTATTTAAAGTGGACATAATAAATCTAGAAAAGAAAATTTTCTTACCTCTAGTTGACAGGGGCATTGTTAGCCTGGTTACAAGTTCTTCCAGGATTAACAGACCAAAATTCAAGTGTCTGTTGTGGGCAATTGAATACACCAGCTTTTGCACAACACTTGAAATGTTGTCATACCCTATCTTCCTGCAAGTGAAGGCCCTTACCACAGAATCAACGATGAAAGACCACTCCTTTCTTAGATTGGTCCTGTTCAAGTTTGACAGGTTGATTCTTCCACCATAATTGATGAAGTCCATAAACTCAATCAGCTCATCAGGAGTTGGCACCTCCACCAGATTCTCAGTTGGCAACCCCAAAGCTCTATTCACATCTTGGTCATTAAATTCTATCTGTTGGCCTCCAATTGTGCATGTCACCATCATAGAGAGAGAGTTGTCATTCATATCAGTTCTCACTACTGCTGTAGTCCAGAATTCATGCAGAACATCCAGATACAGTACAAGATTTGCAGTCAAAGCTCCTGCAAGATAGGACTCAGCCAAAAATTTCACAAACCCCTTGAAACTGTCAGGAGCTTGGTTAGCATCAGTAAAAGCGAGATAGTTGGTTCCTTTCTCTGGAATAGAGGCTCTTGCAACACTTTGGGCCATTGTTGATTGATGAGAATGAATGGGTAAGAAATGTTTTTGAGAAAAAAGTAAAACTGAGAGAGAAATCGGTTTTTGCTTGAAAGGCTAGGTCACTTGAGATCTCGAAAATTGTAAGTATGTATATGTATCGAGAAGTCTGGTTTATAGTAAAAGCAAATGACTTGTCGAGAACTCAAAAATAGACGTTTGAAATTTTTCTATCGAGAAGTCATTTTAAGAATTGAAGTACATATCGAGAAGTCATTTTAAATTACTCTTATAGAGAACTAAAAATTGACTTATCGAGATGTCAAATAAATACCCAGTTTGTCCAAAAACTGACTGAATTAATTCCAACTTTTATTTGAAATAAATTCAAAATTAAAATTAGAATAAATTTTCTAAAAGTATTTTACCAAAATAATTTATTAAATTAAATTATTTCAGTTCTGAGATAAGTCAAAAATTATACTTGTAGAGAACTCTATGAATTAATACTGCTAGAGAACTCTATAAGGACTTATCGATAAGTCATATTTATGCCTATCGAGAAGTCACTCGAGAAGTCAATAAATTGACTTATCGAGAACTCATCCGAGAAGTCTTAAAATGACTTGTCGAGAAGTCAATTAGACTTATCAAGAACTCAGTTCTCTATATACTTTTGATCATTTTAATTCTGCCTTGTGTTAATTTTACATATTAAAAATGTAAATAAATAACTTAGCAGTTTACTTAGAATTTGAAAAATTCCAAGTTGAAAGTTTGAATTTTGAAAAATAAATATGCAGAGATTTCTGAAATATTTATAATTCATAATTCAGTTAATTTCCAATTAAATCAAATTAATTTTGATTTACTGGGAATTAATCTGCTGCAACACATCAGCTGAGTTCTTGCATTAGGATGAAGAATTAAGCATTCCAAATTTTCCTATAATTCTAGTGAAAGTTGCTTCATCCAAAGGTTTAGTAAAAATGTCATCTAATTGTTTTTCTTTTGGAACAAAAATGAGGTCAATGGTACCATTTGTAGCATGTTCTCTAATAGGCACATAACATCAATGTGCTTTGTTCTAGAATGATTAACTGGATTAACCACTATAGATATAGCACTAGTATTGTCACACATGATAGGAATTTTGTGTAACACTAGGCCATAATCCATTAGCTGATTTCTAATCCAAAGCACTTGAGCACAACAACTTCCTGTAATTATGTATTCAGCCTCAGCTGTAGAAGTTGATACAGATTGTTGTTTCTTGCTATACCAAGATACAAGTCTTTAACCAAGAAATTAACAGCTTCCACTAGTACTCTTCTTGTCAACCCTGCATCCAGCAAAATCTGCATCTGTGTAACCGATAGCTTCGAAACCAATTCTCTTAGGATACCATAATCCCAAGTTTGGAGTTCCATTCAAATATCTGAAAATCCTCTTCACAGCCATCAAATGTGATTCTTTTGGATTGTCTTGAAATCTTGCACACTGACATGTAGCAAACATGATGTCTGGTCTACTTGCAGTTAAGTAAAGCAATGATCCAATCATCCCTCTATTGCTTGAGATATCTACACTCTTGCCCTTTTTATCTTCATCCAACTTTATTGCAGTAGAAATATGTGTAGATGCAGGTGAACAATCAACCATACCAAACTTTTTCAATAAATTCTTGACATACTTAGTTTGGATGATGAAGATACCATCACTTCTTTGACTGACTTGAAGTCCATGAAAGTAACTCAGTTCCCCCATCATACTCATTTTATATTCACTTTGCATAAGCTTGGAGAATCTTTGGCAAAGCTTCTCATTTGTAGAACCAAAGATGATATTATCCACATAGATTTGAACTAGGATCATATCCTCACCATGTTTCTTGTATAGTACCTCTAGTAAAACCATGTTTCAGTAGAAATTCTGACAGTGTGTCATACCAAGCTCTAGGTGCCTGTTTTAGTCCATATAGAGCTTTGAGTAACTTGTACACAAAATTTGGAAATTCTGGATCTTCAAAGCCAAGTGGCTGTTACACATAAACTTCTTCTTCTAGCTCACCATTCAGGAAGGCACTTTTGATATCCATTTGATACACTTTAAAATTTGAATGTGCAACAAATGCTAGAAAAATCCTTATTACTTCAGGTCTTGCAACTGAAGCAAAAGTTTCATCATAATCAATTCCTTCTTCTTGTGAGTAGCTTTTTACAACCAACCTTACTTTGTTACTGGTAACTATACCATTTTCATCCATCTTATTATAGAACACCCATTTTGTTCCAATCATGCTTCTATTCTTTGGTGCAGAAACCAATTCCCAAACTTTGTTTCTTTCAAACCGATTCAGCTCTTCTTGCATGGCAGATATCCAATCAGGATCCAGTAAAGCTTCATCAATTTTCTTAGGCTCTACTTGAGACAGAAAACATGCATGTACACACTCATTAGCAGTAGCACTTTTAGTCCTCATACCAACAGTAGGATCACCAATTATTGCTTCTCTAGTGTGACTATTATCCGACTTTCTTGTATAAGTTTGTTGACTTGTGCCTTCATTATTTTCTTCATTATTGGTATGACTGCTAGATCCTTCTTCTCTTTCTCCCCCTCAGTTTGTGCTATCAAATTAAGGTGTTTGAGATGAGCTTCCATTTCCATGATTTTCTTGTTCAGTAGACTCTTCATTTGTCTTCTGTTGTGCATCAACTTAATCTTCCCCATCAGAATCACTATCAATGTTAAGGTTTCAAATGCAAGGGCTTCAACTTCATTATCATCAAGGCATTCCAAGCCTGGACACTTGTCATCATCAGTCATATCTGTGCTTTCCATAATCTTCTTTTGATCAATTACATAAATCTTGTAGGCTGTTCTTTCCAATAAATATCCCAGAAAAATTACTTCAAAGACCTTTGAGTCAAATTTTCCCAGATATTCAGAGTTGTCTTTCAAAATGTAACACTTGCTTCTATAACGACTCGTATACTTTTATATTATTTAAAAGTGTAATTATTAAATAAATAGTTAAATAAAATATGTGTATTAGTTTCGATCGCTATGTTTTGTTTTATTATGATCTCTGTGTGAATTAGGGTGTACCGGGTTGTTCGTGTAATTAACTATTGAGTTGTATTGAATCGTTTTCACTTTTAAAAGTGAATTTAGTGCAAATTTATTTGCATAAATATTGGAATGTCTCTAAAATTGTTTTTATGGCTTTACGATTACAATAATTATTTTTGGGATTTTATAAAATTTAGAAATCAATATTTCATCAATTATTTAGCCCTGTATGATTTTTTGATTGTATTTATTTGTAAAATCCGTATTTAGTTCCATAATTTTTTTAAAAAATTATGAAACTCATATTTATTTAAGTTTGAAATATTTCGAGAATTTTAAAATTATTTTGGGAATTTTCGGGATTAATTTCACCCGCAAGTCGATTCATTTAATTGCTAAAAGCGGGTATAAATTGTGTTTCAGAAATTATTTTAAAATTTCGAAATTTATGTTTTTATAAACTTCGGGATATTTGTAACATTTTAAGACTATTTTCATGATTTTATGAATTTGTTTTAAGTGCAATTCAGTTCTTTAATTGTAAATTTCGGGTAAGAGTTGCTCTTCAAAAATACTTTAAAAATTATGAAAATTTTATTTCAATAACTTTTATTTATTCGTGACATTTTAAAATTTTATTTGGAATTTTTAGGATTATTTTTATTCGCGCGATGTTCGTTAAATTTGTAAAACTAGGATAAAAGGAGGTTGTCAGAAAGGGGAAGGACATGTGTCGGGGTTTCCTTTTTTCCACAGAAACGTGGCAGCGTTCTATCGTTTGTTGTGTTGCTGTCAAAATAAAATAAAGGAGATAATCAATAAACACATACACAGAACCCCTGTTCTTCATCTCTTCCCCTCGATCTCTCTTGCTATCTCGCATCTCTTCTCTCCCTCTCATTCCCTATCTCTCTCACTTGGTTTCTCTAATTTCTCTTTTATCTCTCTCGTTTAATCTCTCATATCTCCCCACCTCTTTCTTCTTTTCTTATTCTTTTCCTCGGTTCTGTTATCTTCCCCGCTCGGTTCCATCTTTCCGGTGAGTCTCCGGCCGGTTATTCCGGCAACTCCTCCTGATTTCATCTCTGCTCAGATTAAATATATAGCTACATCTGTGCTTGTGTGTGTATACGTGAGCTGTGTGTGTTGTGTGTGAATTTAGTGTGTCTATTCTGTGTTGTATTGGGTGCGTGTGTGTGGTCGACGGCGCGTGTGACGCCCGTGACTTGTGTCCGGTTTGATTTCTGCGTTGCTTTGGTACAAAGAACTTCTATTTCTAATTTTTATTTTCTGCAGAAAATTGATTTGAGTAGTTCGTGATATAAATAATTTTGGTGCGGGGAAATTGGAATAATAATCGGTGAAGGTTCTCGATGGAAACCCAATTTATGCGGGCACCCGCGAATTTTTGCCGCCGTTCGCGATGACTCGTTACGAGCGAACGGTGGACTGTAATGATTATTATCTGAGTCCTAATTTCATAAATAAATATAAAATATGAATAAAAATTAAATTGGAATTTGGAAAATTATAGAATTTTGTTTGTTATGGTTGGGTTGAATCGGTGGTTGGGTATTGTAATTGGATTGTTGCTGCGACTGGTTGTTGTTGGTTTGACGTCGAATTGTTCGACGGGATAGTCCGATATATAAAGGAAGTGCTGCCCGATTTCCGGAAAAATTTAATTACGGAAATACGGGGGCATATCCAGTAATTATTGGAACGTCGAGCAAGTATAAATAAGTATATACATATATTTTGTACGAAACTTGATTGTATGTTGTGGTGAATATTTTTCCAAAATTAATAACCCTAATTTCGTGAAATAACGAGTATACGTATTCTTTGAAAGCGAACACCGAACCGATTTTCGAGATTGTGAACCCTAATTGTTGCATGTGTTATTATAATATAATTACGAGTCGGGTTTAAATATCGTTGGGTAGAATTGGTATCGAGGATATGTCAAGCATACCTAGACGTTTAACGTAGGGTATTTCGGCTCTGTAGGTTCTAGTCGAAGGACTCAAGAATTGATATCGACCTAAAAATAACCTAGTGATCAGTCGACAAGCGTAGCGAGGTTCCAAGCGAAGGACCTGAGCGTTGAAGTCAGATCCAAGGTAGTCTGATAGTAAGGCTTAAAAGCCGAGTGTCCAAGTCAGTCCAAGGTCAATCAGAGATAGTCGTAAGCTCTGCAAGGCAAGTACCCCTGACCATTCTTTTATGGTTCAGTACGTATGAATAACTAAATGTTTTATTCTCGTAATGGAACATAAACGTTATAAGTTACGTATCCCCTGTAGTTATAAATCAGTGTTTTCAAATTATTTTGGGGAAAAGTAATTTCGCAAGGTACCTATCTCGAATGAAATGATTTGCGAACTGGATTTTATATGTGTGCTGGTTAAATAAATGATTTTGAAAATGAGATAGGTACAAGGTTTTTGAAAATTGGATAAAACGGTCAGATATGGGATACATTGGGGCCAGAGTAGGCCTATTGAGGTGGCGTAAGAGGCTAATTCGGTTGCGCACAATATAAAACCGATTGAACAGGTTTATAGGATGGCAGAGGGAGCCGTCTGGTGTTGATAGCCTGATCAACTATCTTCACATATCCACTACGTATCTGATTTGGGTTTTGTGGTTCCCGTAACGGAACAAGTGGTTTATATAGTGGATTTGGAAATGAAGATAGCATGCTAAGATTTGACTCTGGTAATTATACACATCACACTACTGATGATACTGTTTTACAGAGCATGCTAATTTTGAATATCCAGTTTACGTATATTTTTACTTGAAGTGCAGCAAATTATAAATTCTGTTCCTATAACTATTTTATTGTAAATCATTTTACTTATTCATATAATGGTACTGCTGAGCAATTGATTGCTCACCCTTGCAGAATATTTTACTTATGTATTGCAGATGCCTAGGAGATTCTTGCGCGGTAGTCAGGGCAGAGTTCCAGCTCCTGTCGTGTTAGGCTCCTCTGAGGAAGTTGTGCTGGACCAAAGATGGTCTGTTGAGTTGCTGTGTTAGGTTAGCTGCGTCATGATGATTGTTGTAAGTTAGTTTGTGTTAGTTGTAATCTAAATCATACTTAAACCTGGAAAAGGTCTTGGTAAAGGGGTCATGGTTATGGTTAATTAGTGATTTAGATTATATTGTGTTTATTATTATTGTTGTTGGTGACGTCAACTCCTGATGAGGACAAAATCTTTTTAAGAGGGAAGGATATAACGACTCGTATACTTTTATATTATTTAAAAGTGTAATTATTAAATAATTAGTTAAATAAAATATGTGTATTAGTTTCGATCGCTTTGTGTTATTTTATTATGATCTCTATGTGAATTAGGATGTACCGGGTTGTTTGTGTAATTAACTATTGAGTTGTATTGAATCGTTTTCACTTTTAAAAGTGAATTTAGAGCAAATTTATTTGCATAAATATTGCGAATGTCTCTAAAATTGTTTTTATAGTTTTATAGTTACAATAATTATTTTTGGGATTTTATAAAATTTAGAAATCAATATTTCATCAATTATTTAGCCCTATATGATTTTATGAGTGCCTTTATTTGTAAAATCCGTATTTAATTCTAGAATTCTTTAAAAATTATGAAACTCATATTTATTAAGTTGGGAATATTCCGGGAATTTTAAAATTATTTTGGAAATTTTTAGAGTTAGTTTCACCCGCGCGTCGTTTCGTTATTTGTTAAAAAGCGGGTACAAAGTGCACCTTGAAAATTATTTTAAAAATTTCGAAACTTATGTTTTTATAAACTTCAGGATGTTTATGACATTTTAAGACTATTTTCATAATTTTCTGAGATTATTTCGCGTGCACTTTTATTCGTTAATTTCGAATTTCGGGATAAACCGGGTCTTAGAATCTTCGTAATTATCTAATGGTATACGCGTTCGATTTGCAGCTAGTGCTATGCTACGTGTTCAATTTCCCCTGCCTTATTCTCACACGTGGCTTGATAGAAAAAAATATAACACAAACAAATAAAAACACACACAACACAGATGCAGGGGGTTATGCAGTGAGGGGGGGGGCTCAATCGGAAGGTTGGGGGATCGATCTTCTTTTTCCCTTATCTCCTATTGTTGCTCCCCTGCGATTCTTCCATATTTCATCTCATATCTGTTCCCTGTTTTTCTGCCTTTATGCTATGGCTCTCCGGCGACTTCGCCGCCCGTTTTTCCGGTTCGATGGCTGAGTTTTTTCTTGCTTACATGTATATATATTGGGTATATGTATGTGTGTTGCTTGATTGCTTCGCTTGCTGCTGTTCTGTATTTTCCGGCTGCCGCCGGATTATATTCCGGCGAGGTGGCCTACGCGTACAATGTGTGTGTCCTGTGCTGTGTTGCTCGAATGTATACTTTAAGCTACTGCTGCTTGTTTTGATTTACTGATTAAATCTTTATTTTTGCAGAATAAATATATATAATTGGAAAAAAAATTGTGAAGTAAAGATATATTTGTGTGGGAATTTAATTCGTAATCGGCGAAGTTTCGCATTGGAAACCCGGGAAATTATCGGGTACCCGCGAAATTTTGCCGCCGTTCACGATGACTCGTTACGAGTGGACGGTGGACCGTGATGATATAATCCGAGTCCTACAATTATGAAAATAATAAAATATTATTAATAAATAAAAATAGGATATTAATATAAGTTGTATCGGTGTTGGGATTACGAATGTTGGATGGTAAACTTTAATGATTGGATTGTTGGTTTGTTGATTGTTGAGACGTCGAGTTGTTCGACGGGTAGGCCGATAAACAGAGGAGGCGCTGCCCGAATTTTTGGAAATTAAATTCGAAAATGCGGGACGTACCCTGTAATTATCGGAACGTCGAACGAGTATAAATAAGTATATACATATATCTTGTGCGAAACCTGATTGTATGTTGTGGTGAATGTTCTGTCAAAATCCAGTAACCCTAATTTCGTAAAATGACGAGTATACGTATTTTCTGAAAATGAACACCAAACCCATTTCTCGAGAACGTGAATCCTGACTGTTGGGTATGTTATTGTATTATAATAATGTATATAATTACGAGTGGGGTTTGAATATCGTTGGGTAGAATGGGTGTCGAGGATATGTCAAGCATACCTAGACGTCTAACGTAGGGTATTTCGGCTCTGTAGGTTCTAGTCGAAGGACTCCAGAAGTGAAATCGAACTAAGGATAACCTAGTGATCATTCGACAAGCGTAGCGAGGTTCCTAAGCGAAGGACATGAGCATTGAGGTCGGATCCAAGATAGTCAAATAGTAAAGCGATAAACCTGAGCTTCCGAGTCGGCTCAGAGTCGATTAGTAACAGTTGTAACGCTCTGCAAGGCAAGTACCCTGACCATTCTTTTATGGTTCAGTATGTATGAATAGCTAAATATTTTATTTCGTAATGGAACATAAACGTTTTAAGTTACGTATCCCCCTGTAGTTATAAATCACTATTTTCAAATTATTTTGGGGAGAAGTAACTTCGAAAGGTACCTATCTCGAATGAAATGATTTGCGAAATGGATTTTATATGTGTGCTGGTTAAATAAATGATTTTGAAAATGAGATAGGTACAAGTTTTTTGAAAACTGGATAAAACAGTCAGATATGGGATACATTGGGGCCAGAGTAGGCCTATTGAGGTGGCGTAAGAGGCTAACTCGGTTGCGCGCAATATAGAACCGATTAGTCCAGCTAGTTAGAGACCTAGCTAGTCTCTAAGTTCCGGAACAGGTATATAGGATGGCAGTGGAAGCTGTCCGGTGTTGATAGCCTGATCAACTATCTTCATATATCCACTAAGTATCTGATTTGGGTTTTACGGTTCCGTAATGGAACAACTGATTTATACAGTGGATTTGGAAATGAAAATGGCATGCTAGAATTAAACTCCGATATTTAGACACAGCACACTACTGATGATATTGTTTTACAGAGCATGCTAGTTTTTGTATCCAGTTTATACCTGTTTTACATGTTTCTAATGAATTATCAATTCTGTTCCTATAACTGCTTTACTTTAAACTGTTTTACTTGTTATTCATATAGTGGTACTGCTGAGCAAGCAATTACTCACCCTTGCAGAATATTTTATATGTATTGCAGATGCCTAGGAGATTCTTGCGCGGTAGTCAGGGCAGAGTTCCAGCTCCTTTCGTGTTATGCTCCTCTGAGGTAGTTGTGTTCAGACCAGATGAGGTATGTTGAGTTGTTGCGTTAAATTAGTGGTCAGGATTATGTAAGGTAATTTGGGTTGTGTTAGTTGAGTAACCTAAGTCATATTTAAACCTGGAAAAGGTCTTGGTAAATGGGTCATGGTTATGGATAATCAGTGATTTGGATTATATTGTGCTTATTATTATTGTTGTTGATGACGTCAACTCCTGACCCTGGAGTTGAGGCTGTCACAGCTATTTCCTCCAGACAGTCAACTCTCAATTACTTTCAATGACCAGGACTTTCTAATTACAAAAGCTACTGACAATCCACTGCCTCGGGACTTCAAATGAAATGTCAAAGTCAAAGAATCAATAATACGGGGAGGACAGGAGAAGAAAACATAGGTATGACTGAGAGCAACCATACAAGTACATAAGATGGCCAGTCCTAATACCGCACAGTTCACAATACATAACTTGGTGGTGTCCCACCAGACCCTTTTGTCGCATAGACAAATGGTCAATTCTTATGCATTGTTTGCCCCAATCAACCGATAGAATCACAGAGAAAAGAGACAATGTTTAAATAGAAATTTACAAATAGAAAAGAAAGAATCTGATTTGTAATGAGATGAACAGAACCCTAAGTAGCTTACTTCGGGTTCACAACTTTCTCACAGGGAAGATAAGCAACTTATGGAATAGTAAACAATTATTCCAGAAACAAAATACGTTTCAAGAAAGAAATAGAAGATGTACATCGGATTTCTAGCTATCTCAGAAATGATAATAGTAGAGAGGATTCATGATTCGATATTGAAGGTTGCGGTTTTAGAAAAGTTAACCCTGTGAAAAATAGGTTATGGTAGGAGATAAGAAGTCGCCTTGGGAAGAAAGGGTAATTCGGTGATTGATGAATCACTTGAGGGTGATAAGAAATCATCCCTGGAGGAATGGTTGGTTGAAATTTGGACCATGGTGCCTAGAGGAGTCTAGCATTCCTTAAGCTTGACTTGAATTACTAGTGGGTTCTGTGTAATTGGTGGCTGTTATAGCCGGCCAAGTTTCATTGTATACCAGATTTGTGTTAATGAGGTAATAGAGTAGTGACGGGAAATGGTTAGTTGCTGTTGTATTGAGGAGTCATGCTACGGTGTTAGTTCCTTTGTATTTTAGTTATCCTGAACTGTTATTGATTCTGCTACTGTCATTGTTGCTATGATTGCTAGTGCTATTAATCTAGATTTCTTTTGTACATGGACCCCGATATTAAGGACCTGGGTAATTTATTGGGGCAGCATTTTCCTGTTACATGTGCACTGTTTAAAAATGGTGATATTTTGTTAAATGTTTTGTTATGTTTTAAATAAACTTATTTATATGTCTCAGGAAAATGCCACCTAAGAAGCTACCCAGTCTAAAGAAAATAGTAGTAGTTTTGCGAAGGGTCCAACTATAAATGAAATTCTAGATTTGTTGCGCCAGCCGTAGCAACAACAGTTGCAGTTAATCTAACAGGTTTAGTGGCGGTAACTACTATTGCAGTAGCAACATCAAGGAGTAAACCCAAGTGTTTGTTTCAAATCTTTTCAGAATGTTAACCCTTCTAAGTTTAAAGGTGAACCTAATCCAGTAGCTGTTGGAGCATGGTTAAAAGGAGATGGAGAAAGCTTTCAATTTTGTCCAAGTAAGTGAAAATTTTAAGACTGAGTATGTAAATTACTCCTTAAGGAATGAAGTGAATTATTGGTGGGAATCAACCAGAGCGTTAGAAGGGAAGGCCCTGTTTCATGGGCTAGGTTTATTGAATTGTTTTTGGAATGGTATTTCCCAGATTGTGTGCGGAATTGAATGAAAAATTGAGTTTCTAGAACTGAAACAAGGTGGAAGAAGTATGTTGGAATTTGAGGCCAAGTTTACAGAATTGGCCCGATTAGTTCCTGAGTATGTAAGTACGGAGAGTCAAAAGGCAAGGAGGTTCCAACAAGGGTTGAAGCTTGAGATTCGCAGAGGAGTTGTGGCGTTGCAACTCGAGACATACTCCTCTATGGTTTAGGTCGCCCTGGTAATGGAAGGTGACCAGAAGTTGGTTGTTAAGGAAGAGAATGATAAGAAAAGGAAGTCTGGTGATGCTAGGGACAAGGCAGATCAAGAAGAATCTAGTCAAGTATTGTAGAATCAGTTTGGCTGAAATAGGAGTAAGTGATTCCTGAGACAGAGTTTTTCTCAGGCTAGGTCTAGTGCTACTTCAGTTGTTTCCACTCCAGCTCAGTCAGTCAAGTGAGCAGTGGATTGCAAGTCCTGTGAAAAGAGACACAGTTGTACGTGCAAGAAGAATGCACGATGTTTCAGGCATAGACATAAGGTTCATTATGTATCGGAATGTAATCCAGGAAATCAAGGAGTTGTGGAACGGGTATTCAAGGTACTACATCCCAAGGGCCAACATCCAGCTCAGCTAGAGATTGAACTTTCAAAAGAACCAAGAAATGAAGCATTTAGAAGTTGGACGTAGTTGCAATTGATCTGTCACCCTCCGAGCTAGAGGGGTTTGATGTGATTTTAGGATTGAGTTGGTTGTCCTGTATTATGGCAAGGAGTGGTTTCATAAGAAGCAAAGTATAAAGTATACAGAAGCCGATAGTAAGGTAAGTTTCTGGATGCAGAAGCAATTTAAGACGTGACTAGCACATATAAAAGATAATAATAAGAAAGTACCTAAGTTGAAAAGAATTCAGACAACAAGTGAGATTCCAAAGGTTTTATCAAATGACTTATCAGGATTACCTCAGAACATAAGAGATAAATTCTCAGTGGTTACTGTACAGAGTCAGGCTGGTGTCAAAAGCCCCGGATCTTATGAACCAGTAGGAGTCAAGTAATTAGTTAAGGAAACTTCAGAATCGGGAAATGAAAGAATAATGAGACAAGGTGTATTCTGTGTTGTGTACCAATGTGGTTTATAGGAAAGAAGAATGAACGTATGAAGATTATGTGCTGATTATCAGAAGTTGAAAAGTTTGAGTAATAAATAAATACCCCGGAGTGTCTGGAGGAAAATGGAACGCAATAATTAGTTGGTAATTGTAAAAGGTATGAGAAGGAGGAAAGTGAGCATACCAGTAATGATGTAGAGAAGAAGAATGGAATTATGAGGTTGTGTAACGATTATCGGGAGTTTAAAAAAATGATAAATAAGAATAGGTAACCTCCATAAAGAATTGGTTACTTATGTGACCTAATTCAAGGAGTGTGTGATTTCTACGGGATTGACTTGAGATCCAGCCTGAGGATATATTAAAATTTACGATTAGGATGAGTTATAAGCCTTGCAAGTTCTGGTGATATTATGCGAAGTAATAAGTGCATTACTTATCTATAAGGAATCAAGGAACATGGTGTATAAGGAGTATTTGGATGGTATGATGGTATTTATTGATAACATCCTCGCCCATCTAAGGGCTAAGGAAGGTCAAGTTGAAAGCCTAAAGAAATGTCTGCGAAAGGTTGAGAAGTAGCAATTGTATACTAAGCTTCAAAAGTATGAGAATTTGATCAAAATTGATTATGAACTATGGTTGTTTAAGTGACTACCCATCAAGAAGGGTCCATTCAGGCATAGATGTCTTGAGTAGAAAAGAAAATTGAATATTAGTAAGATCATTGAAGAGTTAGCGGAAGAATGGAAGAAGTTAGAAATTGAAGATTCAAGTACCTGGAGGTAATGAGGAATAATTGCATGAGATCACATTTCAGTCAGAAGTAATGGAAGGAATCAAGAAGTGTTAAGAAGAAGTTATGTATCAAGAATTGGATAGCTTAAATGGAAAAAAAAAGTTACACCCAAAAGGACAGTAGAGGTATGTTTGGATTTTCCCGCTAGAGCATGAATTTTAATGTGACTAAGCTGAAGAGTAAAATATAAAGAGAAGCCCACACTCCTAGGATCCTATTTACCTGGAAACATTCGGGTGTACCAAAACACGACAAAGAACTGTTGGGCAATTGTTGATAAGTCAATGAAGTCTGCATGTTTCCCTCTAATTAATGAAATGTACCCTTGGATAAGCTAACAGAGTTGTATTTGAATAAAATTATGACAAAGTATGAAGTCCCTATTCTTATTGTGACTGATTGAAACCCAAGGATTTACTTGAGGTTTTGGATGAGATTCCAGGAATGTTTGGGGATTGAGTGAAATATAAGTACCACTTGCCATCCCCAGACAAATGGTAAAAGTGACAAGACGATTCAAATAATAAGCTATATTAAGAGTATATATTTTGGAATTTAAAAGGGAACTGAGGTAATCACCTACCATGGATTGAGTTTCTATGATAATAATTACCCTGTTAGTAAGAGAACACTACTTTACGAAGTGTTGTGTGGACATAAGCGTGAGTCCTCCCTTTATTAAGAGAAAGTGGGAGTAGAGGTATTGTTAAGTCCTGAATTAATTTAGTACATCAAGAGTGCGGTGGTGTACTCGGGAAAGAGTTGAAACAACTCGGGATATACAAAGAGAGAAAGCGGCTTTGCATCGAAAGAATATGAACATATAGAACGAGGATCGTGGTATATGCAAAATTTTTACCTCAAAAGAAATTGATTAAGTTTGAATAGAAGGGACAAGTAGAGTCCTAATTGTATTGAACCATTCGAGGTATAAAGAAATATAGGTAAAGTTGTCTATAAGTTGGTATCATCGCCGCAGTTGCAGTATATATATATAATATGTTATACGTGTCAATATTAAGGTGATATGTATTTGATTCAGAATCAAGTCATTGATTGGGAGCCAAGGGGCTCTCATCCGAATTTGTTCTGCGTGGAATAATCGATCCAAATCCTAGATCGTTAAGAGCGAGTCCTTAGTGATGAATTTATGTTTATAGTGAGTATGCGATAAATAAATCCTCAAGTAGAAGAGTCTACCTGGAAGTTAGAGTCAGATATGCTTGACAAATATCCTCACTTGTTTAGTTAGATCAGATTCCGAGGACATAAACTTTTTAAGGGGGGAAGGATATAACGACTCGTATACTTTTATATTATTTAAAAGTGTAATTATTAAATAAATAGTTAAATAAAATATGTGTATTAGTTTCGATCGCTAAGTGTTTTTTTATTATGATCTCTCTGTGAATTAGGGTGTACCGGGTTGTTCGTGTAATTAACTATTGAGTTGTATTGAATCGTTTTCACTTTTAAAAGTGAATTTAGTGCAAATTTATTTGAATAAATATTGGAATGTCTCTAAAATTATTTTTATGGTTTTACGATTACAATAATTATTTTTGGGATTTTATAAAATTTAGAAATCAATATCTCATCAATTATTTAGCCCTGTATGATTTTCTGATTGTATTTATTTGTAAAATCCGAATTTAATGCCATAATTTTTTTAAAAAATTATGAAACTCATATTTATTTAAGTTTGAAATATTCCGAGAATTTAAAAATTATTTTGGGAATTTTCGGGATTAATTTCACCCGCAAGTCGATTCGTTTAATTGCTAAAAGCAGGTATAAATTGCGTTTCAGAAATTGTTTTAAAATTTAGAAATTTATGTTTTTATAAACTTTGGGATATTTGTAACATTTTAAGACTATTTTCATGATTTTATGAATTTATTTTAAGTGCAGCTCGGTTCTTTAATTATGAATTTCGGGTACGAGTTGCGCTTCAAAAATACTGTAAAAATTATAAAAATTTTATTTCAATAACTTTTAATTATTCGTGAAATTTTAAAATTTTATTTGAAATTTTCGGGATTATTTTTATTCGCGCGATGTTCGTTAAATTTGTAAAACTAGGATAAAGGGAGGCTGTCAGAAAGGGGAAGGACACGTGTCGGGATTTCGTTTATTCCACAGAAACGTGGCAGCGTTCTATCTTTTGTTGTGTTGCTGTCAAAATAAAATAAAGGAGATAATCAATAAATACATACACAGAACCCCTGTACTTCATCTCTTCCCCTCGATCTCTCTTGCTATCTCGCATATCTTCTCTCCCTCTCATTCTCTATCTCTCTCACTTGGTTTCTCTAATTTCCCTTTTACCTCTCTCGTTTTATCTCTCGTATCTCCCCACCTCTTTCTTCTTTTATTACTCTTTTCCTTGGTTCTGTTATCTTCCCCGCTCGGTTCCATCTTTCCGGTGAGTCTCCGGCCGGTTATTCCGGCGACTCCTCCTGATTTCATCTCTGCTCAGATTAAATATATAGCTACATCTGTGCTTGTGTGTGTATACGTGAGCTGTGTGTGTTGTGTGTGAATTTAGTGTATGTATTCTGTGTTGTGTTGGGTGCGTGTGTGTGGTCGACGGCGCGTGTGACGCTCGTGACCTGTGTCCAGTTTGATTTCTACGTTGCTTTGGTACAAAGAATTTCTAATTCTAATTTTTATTTTCTGCAGAAAATTGATTTGAGTAGTTTGTGATATAAATAATTTTGGTGCGGGGAAATTGGAATAATAATCGGTGAAGGTTCACGATGGAAACCCGATTTATGCGGGCACCCGCGAATTTTTGCCGCCGTTCGCGATGACTTGTTACGAGTGAATGGGGGACCGTGATGATTATTATCTGAGTCCTAATTTCATAAATACATATAAAATACGAATAATAATTAATGATTATAATTAAATTGAAATTTGGAAAATTATGGAATTTTGTTTGTTATGGTTGGGTTGAATCGGTGATTGGGTATTGTAATTGGATTGTTGCTGCGACTGGTTGTTGGTTTGACGTCGAATTGTTCGACGGGATAGTCCGATAAATAAAGGAAGTGCTGCCCCATTTCCGGAAAAATTTAATTACGGAAATACGGGGGCATATCCAGTAATTATCGGAACGCCGAGCTAGTATAAATAAGTATATACATATATTTTGTACGGAACTTGATTGTATGCTGTGGTGAATATTTTTCCAAAATCAATAACCCTAATTTCGTGAAATGACGAGTATACGTATTCTTTGAAAGCGAACATCGAACCGATTTTCGAGATTATGAACCCTAATTATTGCGTGTGTTATTATAATATAATTGCGAGTCGGGTTTAAATATCGTTGGGTAGAATTGGTATCGAGGATAAGTCAAGCATACCTAGACGTCTAACGTAGGGTATTTCGGCTCTGTAGGTTCTAGTCGAAGGACTCAAGAATTGATATTGACCTAAAGATAACCCAGTGATCAGTTGACAAGCGTAGCGAGGTTCCAAGCGAAGGACCTGAGCGTTGAAGTCAGATCCAAGGTAGTCTGATAGTAAGCCGATAAAGCCGAGTGTCCAATTCAGTCCAAGGTCAATCAGAAATAGTCGTAAGCTCTGCAAGGCAAGTACCCCTGACCATTCTTTTATGGTTCAGTACGTATGAATAACTAAATATTTTATTCTCGTAATGGAACAGAAACGTTTTAAGTTACGTATCCCCTATAGTTATAAATCAGTGTTTTCAAATTATTTTGGGGAAAAGTAACTTCGCAAGGTACCTATCTCGAATGAAATGATTTGCGAACTGGATTTTATATGTGTGCTGGTTAAATAAATGATTTTGAAAATGAGATAGGTACAAGTGTTTTGAAAACTGTATAAAACGGTCAGATATGGGATACATTGGGGCCAGAGCAGGCCTATTGAAGTGGCGTAAGAGGCTAATTCGGTTGCGCGCAATATAAAACCGATTAGTCCAACAGGTTAGAGACCTAGCTAGTCTCTGAGTTTCGGAACAGGTTTATGGGATGGCAGAGGGAGCCGTCTGGTGTTGATAGCCTAATCAACTATCTTCACATATCCACTACGTATCTGATTTGGGTTTTGTGGTTCCCGTAACGGAACAAGTGGTTTATATAGTGGATTTGGAAATAAAAATAGCATGCTAAGATTTGACTCTGGTAATTATACACAGCACACTACTGATGATATTGTTTTACAGAGCATGCTAATTTTGAATATCCAGTTTACGTATGTTTTTACTTCATGTGCAGCAAATTATAAATTCTGTTCCTATAACTATTTTATTGTAAATCATTTTACTTGTTATTCATATAATGGTACTGCTGAGCAATTGATTGCTCACCCTTGCAGAATATTTTATTTATGTATTGCAGATGCCTAGGAGATTCTTGCGCGGTAGTCAGGGCAGAGTTCCAGCTCCTGTCGTGTCAAGCTCTTCTGAGGTAGTTGTGTTGGACCAAAGATGGTTTGTTGAGTTGCTGTGTTAGGTTAGCTGCGTCATGATGATTGTTGTAAGTTAGTTTGTGTTAGTTGTAATCTAAATCATACTTAAACCTGGAAAAGGTCTTGGTAAAGGGGTCGTGGTTATGGTTAATTAGTGATTTGGATTATATTGTGTTTATTATTATTGTTGTTGGTGACGTCAACTCCTGACCCCGAGTTAAGACCGTCACAGCTTCCAAATACATGAAGATGCTTTACAGTAGGCTTTCTTTTAGACATGACTGAGTAAGGTGATTTGCCATGTGCCTTGTTAATGAGATATATGTTCTGAGTGTAACATGCAGTGTTAACAACTTCTTCCCAAAACTTGTTGGCAACTTGGCATCTTGCAACATTGCTCTAGCAGCTTCAACTAATGTTCTGTTCTTTCTTTCAACTACTCCATTTTGTTGAGGTGTTCTGGTAGCTGAGAATTCTTGAACAATGCCTTTGCCTATGCAGAATTCACTCAATATTGCATTTCTGAATTATGTTCCATTATCAATTCGTAGTTCAGTATGTTTACCTTAAGAAGCTTTGCGTTGATGTAAAGATGGAGGTCTTTAATAGCGATCCAAGAACAACGAGCGGAGATCCTTAGCAGCTGCTCCTCAAGTGTGAAGTACTCCACCGGTATCCACCAAGAAAACGATGTAATGAAGGAGGAGGAGGTGGAGAGAATTAGGGTTTTGTAAATCTTTTGGTTGAGGCAAAAATAGAGTTTATAATAGTATATTTATAGGCAAAATTTTCAGCTGAAAATTTTCCCATAAAATATTATTATTATTAACCCTTTATTATTCTCACTAATAATTTAAACACCTTTTAATTATTAATCCTTTTTCTAAACTCTTTAGAAATAATTCTCTCACTTGATTTAATTTTCAAAAATTAAATTCTTAATTAATAATATTAAGAACCTTTTCTTAATTAATTTATAATCAATTAAATCTCATTTAATCAATTATTAAATTTTCCAATTAATTATTTATTTCATAAATAAATAATTATCAGCCATTATTAATTAATTCCTCCACCATTAAATCATTCTCTTTTATGGTGTGACCCAGTAGGTTCAATATTAAGCCGGTAATAGAAATAAATAATAATAAAACTATTTTATCATTATTTATATAAATTCTATAATTCATTAAATATGATTAATTAATTAATCATATTTATTCTACATCGTGAGGGATACTTCTCAGCATATCGCGACTATCCGGATAATGCGAATTCACTGCTTAGAATACCAAGAACCTATTCAGTGAGTAGTTACCGTACAATTAATTCCTTCTACCCTGCAATGTCATGATTAAATACAAGGCATGGAACTTGTGTCAAGCCTATCTTATTTAATCACTTGCTTTCCCCTTTACTATGCTTAGTTCTATTTAATGTAAATTAGAAACTCCTTTCTAATTTCATTCACTCTGGCCAGAGAATCCTGAACTAACATAAGTGGATCAACATTGAACATTCTCTTCCTACACTGGAAGGGGTAGATCCTTTATTGATCATACACTATCTTTGTGTACAAATTCCTATACCCAGTAGAGCCCTTATAATTGTCCCTTGAGACTAAGAACTAAACCAAAGCATAGTTCAGTGTACACAAGATGACTATGATGACCTCAAGTCTAAGGATACTTGTACAACTATCACTATGTGAACAACTGCTGACACGTGAGTGAACTCCATCAGTTGTTCAACTGTGTGAGTCATGTTCAGTAAACTTATTCTATAATAAGCACCTACATACTAGCTATAGTGTCACCACACAAATGTCTATGAGAACAGACATCCTTCATAATGAAGCAAGAATAGTATGTACCGATCTTTGCGGATTATTAATTACCAGTTAGTAATCCTACGACCAGGAACTATTTAAGTTTAGAGTTATCATCTTTTAGGTCTCATTATTATGATCTCATCACAATCCATACAAAGCTTTACTCTAAACTGTGGTATATCTTATTTAAACATTTAAATAGATAGAGCCCGCAATAAAAGCAAAACAAGCCTTTTATTAATATCAATGAAATCAAAACAGATTACATAAAAGTTATTCCTAAATCCTCATACATGATTGGACTTAGGACATATCTCTTTCAATGCCTTGGTGTAGAAGTAACAAATTCCATCCTTATTTGTTGAGTCTAAGTCTGCAACAAACAAGCTTCCTTTCCTTGCTCCTTTCAGAGCAACTTCACCAGTTTTCTTGCTGATAAAAGTGCATTCTTCCTTGTTGAATAAAACTTCAAAACCTTTATCTGTAAATTGGCTAACACTTAGAAGATTCACCTCAAGACCAGCTACCAGTGCTACATCATCAATGACAATATTTTCAGAAATAATCTTGCCATATCCCATTGTGAATCCTTTGTCATTGTCTCCAAAGGTCACCAAAGGGATAACTTTCTCCTCAAACTGTGATAGCAGGGCTTTATCACCTGTCATATGCCTGGAACATCCACTGTCTATGATCCAGATGACTTTCTTCACTTTGCCCTGCACACAATGAGTTTTAGATGTGTTTAGCAACCCAAGCAGTGTTGGGTACTTTCTTCTTGTTAACTGATTTAGCAGAAGTAGAATGAGTAGTTTCAGATAAAATAGAGTTCCTTGACTGTTGGACATTTTCCCTCTCTGTTGTAGACCCAATTCTTCTTTCTTTGAGGTTTACTCTCAGTTTGTGGCAACTTTCATCACTTATAGTTGCAAGAAATGCAGTCAAACTTGTCACAAAAGGAGTAGGGATCATTTGCATTTGCTTCATTGTATTTGCAGGCTCCTTCAGTTGGCTTGCTAACTGCCTTTTTACAAAGGTGAATTATATGATTCACAGAGCCACATTTTTCACATTTCTTTCTTGGACCATCTGCAATATAAGAAAAAATGTTGCTTTTATTTATCCCTATTTTCACATTTCTATTTTTATTTTTCTTTCTTGCATCTTAAGTTTTGGTTTTTTTAACTTGTGTCTTGGGACTTTGTTTGTCCATGAGCTTCTCTTCAGTATTGAAGGAATGAGTTGATTCTGCAGTTTTCTTTTCTTTGTCCTCATCAACAATTTCTTGCTTGATAATCAATTCTTCTTCACTGAAGTTGACTTCACATGCCTTGAACATAGGTGACACAACCTTTTTCAGCATAGCTGGCACATTTTCATTAGTTGTTGCTTTTCCTTTGTCACCTATCTCTTTCTTCTTGTTGTTCAAGGCATCATAGTCAAGATCAATAGCAAAATTTGCACATGGTTTGTTTTTCTCATGGTATTGTCCAACCAGCTCAGATGCATTTCTGAAAGACTTCAACTTCACCTCATTCTTTTCCAGCTTTTCCCTTAGCACTGCTTCAATTTCATTTGCACACTTGAGCTTGTTCTTGAGATAAACATTCTCTTGCTTTACAGCTTCAAGCTCCACCAAAAATAATTTAGTTTCTTGCTTCTCACTTTCAAGCTTCTCATTTATCTTTGTTAATCTGCTAACTTCTTCATTAGCAACAACCATTCTTGTGTGAATGTGAAATATTTCTGTGCTCATCTTCTCTACAGTTTCCTTATATTGAATCATATTTAAATCAATGGTGATAAGAGTTGGTACCTGTGATTTAGATGAGGATGATTCTCCTTGCTCCAAGGCCATGAGTGCATAATTTCCAAATTCTTCATCTTCATCATTTTCAGAGTCATCCCAACTTTTACCCTCTACAATATAAGCTTTGCTTTGATGTTTCTTCAGAAGAGCTTTATACTTTGCTTCTAATTCAATATAAGCTTTATCTTCATTGCTTTCTTGGGTTTCCTGCATTCTGTAGCAAAATGGCCCAACTCATCACAGTTGTAGCACCTTATCTTAGATCTGTCAACAGATCCAGTTTTATAACCATTCTTGCTATCAGAAATGTACTTCCCTTTTCCTTTCCAGGTGCTGTCTTTGTTGAAAGACTGTCCTTTACTCTTGAAAAATCTTGGCTTCTTTACTCTAATGTTAGAGAATTTTCTAGCCAAATAAGCCATTGACTGATCTAGCTCATCCAGTTCATTAAGAGTGTAGAACTCATCTTCTTTCATTTCGAGAAGGACTTGTTCATGTGAATCATTTGTTCTTTGCTCACTTGTTGAGACAACTAGAGTTTGAGATCTTGGCTCATCAATAGATGTTTGGCTTTCATTGACAATTAAAGCACTTGAGCCATCTACAACATGTCCCTGACCAGATCTCAATGATTTCCTTTGAATCATTTCTAGTTCATATATTTTGAGAATTCCATATAGAACTTCCAGGTTATTCTGCTCAAGTCTCTCCCTTCCCTGATTGCTGAAATTTTCTGTTCCAAATGATCAGGGAGAGTAAGCAAGAACTTCAAGTTCACCTCTTCAGCTTCATAGAATTTGTCATGGAGCTGCAAGTCATTTATTAGCTTGTTGAACCTTTCAAACACATCTGTTATACTTTCCTTTGGCTTGGCCATGAAACCCTCATACTTTGAAATCAGTATCCTTCTTTGATTTGATCTAACTTCCTCAGTTCCCTCACAGAGTATTTCAATTTTTTCCCATATTTGCTTGGCAGTGTCACAGTTGACAATGTTATTGTACATCACATTGTCAAGTGACTCAATCAATATCAATTGCACGCCACTATCCAGAGAAACTTTCTCCTTTTTAGGCTCATAATACTCAGAAGGATCTTTTGGAGCATAATGAGCTGGAATGACCATATCACCATCTGTTGATTCTTCAACTCTAACCATAGGAATGAAGGGCCCGTTTTTGAGTATTTGAATATAGAGTGGATTGGCCATTATGATAAACAGCAACATTTTATTTTTCCAAAGAGTTTAGTTAGCTTTGTCAAAGGTAGGAATTTTGATGCTACTGATTTTCTGTGTATTCATTCTTCCAAGATCTTGAATCTGTTTACTTTCAGATTTTGCTCTGATACAACTTGTTAGGAAATGAATAACACACAGAGGGGGGGGGGGTGAATGTGTTTTACTATTTTTGAGCTTTTCTTGAATCTTTTATGGTTGAATAAATTAAATTAAATATTGTAGTAAAAATGTGTTCATGCAGAAATTAAGCTTGCAGAAAATAAAGAACAAAATTCTTCAAATTCACTTAATTTTATATTAAAATTAAGAATGTTTTGCTACAAAATTTCTAGGCTCTTTGTTGATAAAGAGCTTAGCTTTTTCTTGAGAGTGTTACAAGATCTTCTATCTAAATTGTAACTCTGACTAAAAGACCAGTGTTAACTTTATAGTTCAGTTAACTGCTGGTTTACACAGTGTACAATAAGACATGCTATTAGCTTTAGTAAACAGTCACTTGTCATTTCTATTTTTCGAAAAGTATATCTTCTATTTATGGATTATCATATCTTTAGCATCCTATGATTATCTTGATCTTCCTTTGTCAGTTAATCTTCACCATTGATCTTGCACATCCTTCAAGCTGCTTTTTGTAGACTTGGCAATCCAACTGTTTGGATTGTTTGTTGATTGTTAATCTTGGATTTTGAATTGATATGCAATTTTGTACTTTGAGATTTTATCTCGAGATCTCCATTTGGTCTATAGAGAACTTGACATCTCGATAAGTATATTGGCTTATCGAGATCTCTAATACTCCATAGCAAATTTGACTTGTAGAGGTCTCTGAGTTCTCTATAAGAGAATTTGGCTTGTATAGATCTCTAGTCTTCATATCTTCACTTTGACTTATCGATAACTCAGAGTTCTCTAATGGTTTATTGACTTATCGATAATTCAGAGTTCTCTAGGTAATTTTGACTTGTCAACAACTCAGAGTTCTCTAGTGAATTTTGGCTTATCGATATCTCTGAGCTCTCTAGTGAAATTTGACTTATCGATAACTCAGAGTTCTCTAATGAATGTTGACTTGTCGATAACTCTGAGTTCTCTACTGAAGAAATGACTTGTCAATATCTCCAATCTTCATGTCTTCAGTTTGGCTTGGTGATATCTCTGTGAGTTCTCTAGTGCCTTTCCTGAGTTCTCGATAAGTCATTTTGAGTTCTCGAATGACTTCTCTATAACACTAAATCTGTGACTTGTAGAGATCTTAACTTATAATATTTTTCCTAAAACATATTTATTCAACTCTAAGCTTCTTCATAATTCTTCTGAGACATGATCTTCTTGATCTTCTTCCAAATATAATTCTTAAGCTTGACACTGTTTATAGAAAAAGACTCCAGTCTGCTCCTTTGATATTTTTACAGACTTTAAGAGTTACAAGTACAAAATAAAAATGTAGATAACAATACAACTTACTTAGGGTTGACAAATTGTCTTAGTCTTGTTAAGGCACAGGCATGACTTGCACAACAAGAAGTTAAGAATTTATGAAGTTATGGATTGCTATAGTCAAAAAGCTTAAAAATTCTTTAAGTAAAATATTAATTAAATAAAATAAATAATTAAGTAGCTGAAAAAGGTAATTTATTAGTTATTAGTGGATATACTATTATTATTCTATTTTATTAAATAAAATTGTCCGTAATAGTTATAGAAGTTGTTTTAATTGGGAGATTAAAATAGATAACGTGTTATAGTTGAAAACAATTTTTTTATATTATAATTCGAATACTAAGGCTAATAAAACTTTTAAGTAAAATAAGGGTAATTCAGTAAATTCAGCGTGTACAAAAAAATAGGTACCGTACCAATATTTTTAATGTTTTATCTTTTATATAATAGTAATAGATGTATACACTCTTAATTAGAATTTAAAACAATTTTTTCATATTATACCTTAGATTAGTTTAGATTTTTAAATTCATATATCGGTAATTCGATCTTAATATATTCAATCTGGGACTTTTATTCAAAATTATAATAGAAATTTATGACTTTTATTCGAAATTATATTCAATTATAGAATAATTTGGATAAAACATAATTTTTTCAAAGTTATATTCGAATATCAATTAAAAATTACCACAAAATCCGGGCTTTTATTAGGTCTGAACTTGTCGGGCTGGGATTTTATCTCGATTGGGTCGGGCTTTTGTCCAAATCAAGCCTAAATCTGGATTGGGCTTATATCTGGGCTTTTACTGGATCGAGCCAGGGCAAATTTTTGGGAAAATATGTGGCACGTTATGGTCCGCGGGCCGGGCTGTTTTCGGATAAATTTTTTACCGGATTTTTTCCGGATCAGATCGGATGGGCTTTTTGGATTCAGAGTTTTTTGTCCATCTCTACATAGGAGCATACTAAATAAGTAGTCTTTGATTAAACATGTTAAAAGATTTGTTTTTTTAACATTTTTATTAGATAATTGAAATAGTTTGGTTGAGATAACAATTAGAAATTAATAACCAAATTAAGAGGACCGATATTGTATATGACAATTTAGGTCATATTCCGAGTTGTGTTCTGAAAATCAGGTTAAATACTGATATCAGGTACAACTTGGAAAATTCACAAGCGCACCACGGACCCCGAAAAAATTATGTTTTGTTGGTTAACTTAATAGTAGTACTTGATCTTATAAACTGAATTTAAGTGCCAAATAAAATTGTGTGTTACAACCTCCAAAAGCTCAACAACTTCGAGTCCAGAGTCCTTCAATATCTCATTTGGATCTCATGGATCATTTCAATAAGCTCTTTACGTGGTTCATCTTTATCTGGGATTAACGTATGAATATGGCCTTTTTGGTTCTTCTTTATTTTGCAGTTGTTCAAAATATTTTATTCCTCTTTTTGAATCATCCAGTAATGAAGATATTCTTTCGATTTTGAGTTTTAACATGACTTACTCTTCTTTCATTATTTTCTCTGAGCCCTGGCTAACTTCCTTAACTTCTTAGCATCATTAATTTTTTTCTTATTCTGGACTTTTTCAGCTGACTTTTTTCTTTGGCATCTATCCTTATCACCAATTCGGTTAAAGACAAACATCTGAGATTGATGTAACTCGATGGAGTTCTCTGAGTATATTAATATTTTCTGCTTTATTATGCACTTTTCATTGTATAATGTAATGGCCTCGACCAATTGGACTCCAATAAGGTGTTTTGTAATGTGTCACCCTCAAATCCGGGATCATGTATTTAGGTCATCATGGTTCAATTTCTAAAGCACATATATTGGAAAGCATGATAATTAATAAAAATTATAAAACTGAAGACCCCAATTCATAACAACACACGAGTAATAATCTCAAGAAATCAATATTATGTTATTAAATAATTATAAGATACCATTATTACAATCCATGATAAAATTTTACGGTTATACTACTGATATAATTTTTACAAGAAACAATGATAACAGTTCCAAAATTTGAGTTTAAATATACAATCCATATTAATAATAAGGCATACATTAATAAGTTGAACTCCAATCTAACTTATCATGTTTGTCTCGAAATATCTTAAATAACGTTTTTCATTTAATGTCTTACCAGGGGTGCGGTAAATGCGCACCATCCATCCTAACTGTTGTGTTGATGTTGATATTTTATTTTTGTGCGAATTATTTTTTTTAAAATAATTTAGATTATTATATTTTTATTGAAAGATAACAAAAATAATTATATTTTTTTTGAATTTAAATTATTGTGTAATTTCATTGTATAACGATAGAGTTATTGAGGGGCATGAGTGGAGGGTGGCTTGTCTTGTGGTCCTTGTCTTCCTCTTTTGTGTCTAACTAGCTCTATAGCTCGTGCGAGGCACGAGCATCCACTATTTTAAATTTTTTTAATATTTGTTTACATGCTTGTTAAATAGATATAACATGTTGTGACTTATGAGAAATTAATTTTGTGTATGCAATGAGCTCTATTGTAAGTATGAGCTTCTTCGGGTTATATATTCCATAGCCCGTGACGTTTTCTAAACTCATGTATGGACCATCTTCTTATTACATAAATAAAGTATATGTTATGTTGTGAGATTATCTTTTTTCTAATTTTTGATCGAATAACATATGTATAATATTCGTAAATTATGTACTTTGAAGTGTTTTGAATTTTGGAATTTTATAATTGGTGCCATCGAGTATGGACATTCATAATTATTTTACAAGATCGTGTTAATCGATTAAGAAAAAAATTAGTTCATTTGCTTTAGTTGCCTTAATTTCTTATTTTGGGCTTGCAGTATTCACTGTAACGATTGCCAATCTTTTTCACCACACATGTTAAAAATGCGAATGAATTGTTATTATAAAAAAATAACTAATGTATTTTGTTAAAAGTATGATAAGTGAGTTACATGATTGTTGATCTTGACGGGAGTATATGTTGTGATACCGATGATCTCATGAACGGGAAGTATGTGTAGTATTATTAATGATTCTCGAGTTTGTTCAAATATTTTCTTATACTAATGAAAGTTCTATATTTGTTATATCTAAATATGTTTGAAATTTTTTAGCAGTACATCACATTTAGCCTTAAAATTCAGTCAGATCTTCGTTTGTATTTAGTTTTCACAATTTTATGATAAAGATACTTTATTATAATAGTTCCTCGTATTATCATAATAAGATAAATATATACATATATAGTTAATTTAAGACAATGAAAAAGTAATAAATATACGTAATAATGAGTCATACTAATTAATACATGCATATTAAGTTAGATACAATTAATACATGTATATTAAATGAAATAATTTTTAACATACAATTATGATGGGTTATTTAGTAATTTTAATAGAAATAAATTCTCATCCAACCCCCTAATTGCTCAATACATGCATATTAAGTTAGATACAATTAATACATACATATTAAATTAAATAATTATTAAAATACAATTATAAGAGGCTATTTAGTAATTTTAATAGGAATAGATTGTCTCATCCAACCCCCTAGTTGCTCTATTATATATATAAAAGATTCATTGTATCTAGACATTCTTTTGAAGCCTATATAAAGAGGAGCTAAGTTGAGAGTTTGACACACACATTCTATCATTTTTTCTTTCTTCTTTCCTCTCTTATATCACCCATATAGAGCTCTCTTCTTATATTCTTCTTGTATGTATATTTTGCTTATATCTGATATGAGCTTTATTTTTCTGTATATCTCTTGCACCATACTTCATTTCTATAAGGTAAACCACTTTCTTTTCTTCCTGTTTAGATTGATACCAATACTTTCTATTAGTATTTGTAAACGAGTTCAACATCAATCATCCTTATTTTGGTGTTTGAATATTCTTAATTAGACAATTATTTGCTTAAGGTTTTACAAACCAGTAAAATCTCATCTTTTTCGGGTATATGTTTTGAGAAAAATTATTTGAGCAGTTAAGGGTGTGGAATTAGCGATAATTTTGGTGCAAAATTTTATCGCATAAAATTTAAATTTTCTGGGCTGTTTTATCCTGAGGACAACGTGGTAAGGTACAACTATGGTGCACACTTCAAACAGAACCACAAAACGTATTAAAAAAAGCGCGCTCCGTGACTCAACTCAAAAAATTTGGTAAATTCATTTTTTATTTAGTTTTATGCAAAATAAATTTCATAAAAATAGTCCTATTAATTTTTCGAAAAAACTTTTTTTTGTGAAGCGTAAAAATATTACTACATTTTTCCCACCAATTTTAAGACGTTTCAGATATATTTTTATGGTTAAATATATGTTTGTCATGTCAATCACATATTATTTGTATGATTTTATTATAGATTTATTTAAATATTTTATTATCGCATATGTCGTGCATAATTTAGTGCTCACGATTCATGTATCTTATTTGTATTGCCTTTTAGCTCAATTTTGGTTAGCAAATTATATAGTTTATAATAAAATTAATATAAATGATAGTTTGCTTAGTTACTTTATTCTTGAAAAGACGATTAAGAATATGTGGGACATCTTTTGTAAGATGTACTACAAGGATGTGAAGGGTATAAAGAAATATTCGGTGAGCTAATATTTTCAGTTCCCAATGACTGATGTGAAATCAATATATGCGCAATCTTACGAGATTTTAAAAGTAGTACCTGATAGAAAATTTATCGAAAAGCCACAACCAACTAAAGATGACATCAAACAGTTTCTACGAATATGCGACGGGAAATATGTATATATAGCAAACAAGTGCTATGTAAGATGTCAAACTCCATCACAATCCAATTCATCTGAAGAAGCTTTTGTTGCTATGAATACGAAGATCAACTTGGTGGACGGAATATATAGATGGTAGATAGACACTGGTGCCATGCTCCATGTGTGCTATGACCGTACTGTATTCAAAACATACTTGGTCGTCGAAGATAAAAAGGTGCTACTAGGTGACTCCAATATTGTGATTATTTTCGGCATTGGAGATGTGGAGCTTAAACTTACCTCTAGAAAGACACTCTTGTTAAAAGATGTCTTGCACACTTCAGAGATGATAAAGAATTTTGTGTCTGGGTTCTTACTTAATAAAGTGGGATTTAATTATATTATAAGATCTGATAAGTATACCATTACTAAAAGTGGCACCTTTGTAGGAAGTGGTTATGCCGTTGGTGTGATGTTTAAACTAAATGTTGAAGTTGTTAATACTTCTTCTTCTTCAGTTTATACCTTATCTCATTATAATTCCTGACATAATAGCCTTTATCACATTAATAAATGAAATATCAAAATCATGAGTGACTTGGGATTAATTCCCAAATGTCTATGACTGATTTTGATAAATGTGAATTTTGTAGTCAAGCAAAATCACGAAGATTCCTCACAAATCAATAAAAGTTAATAAAGGATCTGAGCAACTAGGTTTAATACATATTACATATGTGAATTAGATGGAATTTTAACCTGAAGTGGAAAAAGGTACTTTATAACTTTTATTGATGATTATTCTGATTATACTTTTATATATCTTATGAGAAAAAAATGAAGCACTTGACATGTATAATTTGTTTGTGGCAAAAATTGAGACTCAATATAATAAGAGGATAAAGAGACTTCATAGTGATAGGGGATCTGAGTATGAATCAAGCTCCTCCATTGAATTCTATGACTATCAAGGAATCATACATGAGAGAACTGCTCCTTACTCACCAGAAATGAATGGTAAAGCTGAGCAAAAGAACATAACTCTTAAAGAATCAGTGGTAACCATAATGTTGAATTCTGGTGCTGCATCTCATTGGTGGGATGAAATCTTACTAAAAGTATGTCATGTACTGAATAGAGCACCTATATTAAGAATTAAGATTTCTTCGTATGAGATTCTAAAGAATAGGTAAATAGATATATCCTATTTTAAGACTTGGGGTTGTTTAGCCTATATTCGAATACCTGATCCAAAGAAGATCAAACTAGCAAGTAGATCCTATGAGTATGTTTTTGTAGGATACGCTTTTGGGAGATGGACTTATAGATTATTTAATTTAAATGCAAAAGTTATAGGGGAATCAGTTGATGCTAATCTTACGAAGACAAGTTTCCATTTAAATTGAGGAATAGCGGGGGCGCATCTACTAGTGTCACTCCTTTACTAAAGGAGAATGAACACAATGAGGATTCTAATTTCGAACTGAGAAGGAGCAAGAGAGCTAGAGTTACCAAAGAGTTTGGTCTCGACTTCTATGCTTATAATCTTGAAGAAGATCTTACCGCTTTTTAAGAAGCCATGATCTCTCTAGATGCCAACATGTGGTAAGAAGCTATCAATGATGAGATGGATTCATTTGAATCCATTAGGACATGGCATTTGGTTGATTTACCTCTTGGCTACAAGCCAATAGGATATAAATGGATCTTTAAGAAGAAAATAAGACTTGATGGTACTATTGAAAGGTACAAGGGGCAACTAGTGGGCAAAGGTTTTAAGCAAAGAGAAAATGTAGACTTTTTTGACACATTTTAACCGGTCACTAGAATGACATCCATTAGAGTCTTGATTTCTATAGTCGCCCTCCATAATCTAGTTATTTAGCAAATGGACGTTATGTTGTGCAAGACATGCCTATATAATAACAAGACTAAGTCATATTGACAATCCTAAGATTTAGTTATTTGATAATTAATTTTGTATTATGTATTGTATTCTTGAGTCAATAAAAAGGATAAAAGATTAGACTGGAGGATTTTTCTATAAACAGATTCTAGCTAAGGAATTAACTCTGGAAGAAGATCAAGCCATGATCATGCCTCAGAGAAAAGTATAGAAGCTCGGAATTGAATAAAGTTGTTTTATGAAAAATGTTCTAAGTCAAGATACCGACAAGTCACAGATCAAGTTATATCGAGAAGTCATTCGAGAAGTCCAGAATGACTTATCGAGAAGTCCATAATGGCTTATAGATGTTAGGCCCATAATCAACTGTAGAGGGGGGGGGGTGAATACAGTTAATACAATCAATTCGATAAAGCTTCAACAGAATCAACAGTTTTTATATTAAATGATAAAAACTTATTACAAATGTACTCTCTTGAAAGGACGAACAAATATCCTTGAGAGATGCTAGGTTATGCGCATGAACCTAATATGTGCTTTATATAGATCACAGCTACACAATGTATAAGGAATCATATTCTATTAATAACAAGGAAACCTATACAATGCTTCTGAGATAAAGTCCTTCACTGCCTTCAGTTCCTTTTTTTTTCTTTATCGAAGATCAACTGATGTGACAAATATTGATTACATCATCTGTTGACATCATCATCCGTTGATGTCATCAACATCCGTCGATATAAGTTCAGATGTGAACTTCTGATAGTTTTTGCTTGATATCATCAATTGCTCCTAACAATCTCCCCCAACTTGTTCATTATGGAAATATGGAGAAGTTCCAATTGATGATGTCAAAACTATCTAAATGCAGGAGTCAAGTATGCATATTCAATCTTGCTTAAGTGAATATCAGACTTTACTCTTCTTCCTGAACTACTTCTTTAACTTGAGCAATGTCAGAGGTTAATTCCAGTTCTTCAGCTCAGAAAGCTCCATTAATCTTCCTTTTTTGCTGATTTCTTCTTCTTCACATTTTTCTTCAGTATCATAAGCTTGAACTACTGTATAGATTGGATCTATTAGTATTTGGGATTTAGTTTCCTTAGATACTGTTTTCTTCTTCGTAACATCTTTAGCTTTAGACTTTGAAATCTTTGACTTTTCTCATATCTTCTATTTTCCTTTAAGCTTCATGTCAGTAGTTATAGTAACTTGTGATCTGAGATCTTCTGCCTAACTGATTTCCCTTATAACTACACCTCTGGTTCGTCTGTTAGAAGGATCTTCATAAAGTACTTGAGAAATAACAATAATATCAACATTTGCTGTCTTTATGGAATTCTTGAAGTCTTCCTCCATTTGCCTTAGCTGTTCAAGATCAACTCCAGGATTTTCTTTTGCAAATATTCTTCTACTTACCTCAGAGTCAAATAATTGAATCTTTGGATCCTTGTAGAACAAAGTTGACTTTCTTCCTTTAACTTTCAGAGTTTGAAAAAATTGACTTGCATTTTTGTAGTCACAGTTAAATATTCTACTCCTCTTTCATTCCTCTTACTCTCACCACCTTATCTAGATTAAAATCTAGTGATTGCTTATGATATTGCTTTTTTATGAACCACTAACTCCAACTAGCTCTTCACATTTTCTCTTTTCATTATCCTTCTGTCCCCCTTATTACCTCCATCAGGATTTTCATCATCAGTACTTGTCAGTGTTAGATGTTTGCATTTAGATTTAACAATTTTCTCCCCTTTTTTTGCATCATCACTAAGAAGTAGAGAAAGAATCAGCTCCATTGAATTATGTACTTCTGTAAGTTGAGCAGACATTTGAGCTTGTTTAGCTTCCAATCTAGCTTGACTGGCTTCAATTGCAGTTTGCCTGACAACTATTGGTGCAAGTTATTTCTGAATTTCCTGATGAGTAGTCAGCTTTGAAGCAATCAAAGATTCTTTAATCTAATTGATTTGAGTAGTAATTGCTTCATGAGCTGTGTGTAAGGATCTGACAACTAAAGTTGATGCTTTCAGATGATTGAGTATATCAGGATTTGTAATATTCTGTTTTGCTGTTTCCAGATATGCAACAGCTTTTGTTCTGGAAATAGGATATGTATTATCTTTCCAATGAGCATTCTAGAGATTATCAAAATAATCCTTTTATTTCGTAGCATCTAACTCTTTCATTTTCTGTTGTCTTACATGTATAGGCATATCTTCAGGGAAGAAAAGATTATCCTCGGGATCTATAATAGCATTAGAAAAATTAGATTCTTCACCATCATTAGATTCTTCAACAACAACCGGATTTTGCACTAATTGTGGAACTTCATCATCAGCTTCAGCTTGTAGAATAGAATTAGAAATTGGTGCAGTATGTGATCTAGTAGCTTCAGAAGCTTCCATACCTTCAACAGTTAACTCCACATCTTCAAGTATTGAAGATAAATAAATTGGAGCTTCGAGATTATCTTCCAGAACTTCAATTCCTGTAACATGCCGTGGTGATTCTGAAATGGATGAAACTTTATGAATGGGCTATTGTGCTTATACATCTTCAGCAACAACATGTATTATCTCAGGTGATGGTAAAGTAGAGTAGATGGACTGTTTTTCAACAAAAACATGGATTGTTTCATGTGGTGGAATAGTAGAATGTATGGACTGCAAGAAAGTATCAGTACTTAGACTTGTAGGGAGATTAATAGCCCTTGATACATTAGAGTTTACTTGAGGTTCAACATACAGTTGTTCATCATCTGTTTCTTTAGTACTCTGAGCACCTGCAAACATATAGCAATTAAAACTTAATCTCTCGATTCTTTTTAGTCTCACTACTCCTCACACCACACATCTCATGACTTTTAATAGTCAGAGCTTCTTCACAAGGATTACTAAATCCTATCTCACATCTACTCTCCTTTTTCCAGGAAGGATCCTGCCTCTCTTAAATTCTGTTTCTCTCTCAATCTTTTCACACATCTCACAGAAAAAGGCTAAGAAAGATTGTCCTACAGAAATAAGAGGTGGTTAAAGAAGGGTGATCTGTGGTCATGCAACTAGAGGTAGTCCTTAAATAAGGTCTAGAAGTAATCATACCAACATGATTTATATCATGCAAAATAAATACTGAAAAGACTGAATCATTATTTAGAATAAATGATGATAAAGTAATAACAATATTTATACCTTGTGAATACACAATTAAGCTCACAGTTAATATTGTGGTTATGACAGTTATTTTTCATCAATAATGAGAACCTCCATTTGAATTGGAAAGGATTTGATCAGGTTATTGTCATGTACCATGATCTCAAACCTTGTTCTTCTTGTAAAGAACTAACACTTGAATGTGTTTATTGAAAGCTATCACAGAGTCTTCAGTAAAAACTGATGAAACCTCTGTGTCTCTATTAGTATCATTAAGATCTACCTCAGCAAGTAGTCTCTAACCAACTAAATGTTATTTCTAAGTGGTGAGCACAATTCAAGAATTATGTCACTTGATTTTTGGCAACATTTGAGAAAAGAAATCAAGTGTTTCAATTGTGAGAAGAAATTTAAGATTTAAGATGTGTAATGTTAAGAAATGAGTGTGAACAACTTTCTTGATGAAAAAAGAAAGTTTCAAAGAATTTGAACAGAATGTAACACTCAAAGATTATAATTCTTGTAAACTCAGAATTAAAATCTTTCATAAATTCCTTCTTTAATAACAGTTACCTCATGCAGTTTTCTCAATCTGTACTAAAGTGATCACATGAACTTAAACAGAGATTGTGCACTACTAAATGTTAGGTCTTTAATCAACTGTAGGGGGTGAATACAGTACAATTAATATAATCAATTCGACAAAGCTTCAACATAATCAACAATTTTTATATTAACTGATAAAAACTTATTACAAACGTATTATCTTGAAAGGATGAACAAATATCCTTGAGAGCTGCTAGGTTATGCGAAAGATCTAACAATGTCGCAATATGTTAGGAATATGCTGTGTACTTGATGTTAACTCAAAAAAAACACCAAGTAAATTTTAATTAAGTGATTTTGTAGCTTTTAACGGATGATCATTTCAACATCTGTTGAAAGAGTAGCTTACGTACAATAAGATTAGTAGCACATTTCTGCATACCTAAATGGCTTAGTGAACTAGATGTTGTAGAATGTTTAAGTCATGTTGACTACTAGATTGATATGCAAGATAGGGTGGTGAATTGTAAATATTAGATGCCTTGTGATCTTGTATAAATGAAATAGAGGTAACTGCCAAGAAGACAGTCTCAATGGATGATTTAAAAAGCTTCAACGGATGATCAACATTAGTCTCGACGGATGATCAACCAGAGTTTCAAAGGATGATCAAACAGATTTCCAACAGATGATCAATCTAAGTTCCAACGGATGATCAGATTTAAAAGAGCAGTTGATAGTGACTTGACAGTCACATGCGTTGATTGTATCATGGAATGTGAAAACTTATTTGCAGGATTTAGAGAACAAAGAAGCATTTCCATTTCCATGCTAAACAGAATATATTCAAAGATGCTGGAAAGAGAAGTGTAGCAGCATGAAATTAGACTAGAAATAGTTTGTCTTATTATCTTGTCTTTATGTCATGTAAATTGGTGATATATAAACCAAGGGTAGCAAGTTGAATAGTATTCAAGAGAGTTAATAAGCAATTACCAGAGGCAAAATTTATGAAGAATTTCTCTGTTCTTGTATTTCAACTTGTAAGCAGCTGTGAACAATTTTGTTACACAGAGTTCTCAACTTAATATATATCTCTGGTAGAAAAAGTTCAATCTACCAGAAAGTTTTGAAATACTTGTATTTGATTACTTTGTGATTTGATTTCTTTACTACTTTCATTTCGCACCATTGCTAAATCAAACACAGTTATATATTTATAATAGAAATGCTCTTAAAATTAAAAAGAAGCCAGAATTACATTCAATCCCCCCTTCTGTAATTCTTGTTTAGATTATTTGGGAATAACACAATGCATATAACGTGAACCTAATTTGTGCTTTATATAGAGCACAACTACACAATGTATAAGAAATCGTATTCTATCATCAACAAGGAAACCTATACAATGCTTCTGAGATAAAGTCCTTCACCTCCTTGAGTTCCTATTTCCTTTTCCTTATCGTAGATCAACTGATGTGACAAATACTGATTTCATCATCCATTGACATCATCATCCGTCGATATCCTTATCCGTCGATATCATCATCATCCGTTGATGTAAGTTCTCATATGAAATTATGATAGTTTCTGCTTGATATCATCAATTTCTCCTAACATTGAAGATATCTGAAGTTAAGCATGCAATACTAATTTAGATATCAACAATTAAAAAGCATTTAAGCACACACAAGATAGTAAGCAATTATTTACTTAAAGAAACAAAGAAGACAAAAATATTTTCATTAATAATAAAGACGGTGAATACAAAGCAGAATCGTAAAATAGTCCTAACACATGCCAGAAACTATCCCATCTTCAACTTCTTCAGGGCTTCTTGCTTCTTCATGGCTCAGCGATGATAAATTTCTGAGATAGTCCTTTCAAGAGAAATGATGTCCTTTTGTAACTCAAGAGCTTCATGTAACGACTGGGAAATTTCACTTTTAATATATCGTAATAAAAATAAATAATGTGTTTTATTATGTCATTTATGTGTACTTAGCTATAAAACCCTAAATGCTATGTGTTACGTATATTCAGTATTGTCGAGGTATTTTATGGGTATTTATCAGATATTTTATTTCATATTTAAAGCCTTCATATAAAAAGTTATACGACCCGAACTATATTTTAATAGCTGATATTTCAAATAAAATAATTGGCTTTATTTTCCTTAGATAGGCTTGTACCTTCGCATTATTCTGAACATCTATATATTTTATAAATTTTCTCGTTTCGCGAAAAATGACTTTTCCGGGCCCCATTGGATGTTAAAAACCCTACAAAAATCACATTTTTTTAATGAAATTATAGGACTTTCAAATATACCATTTCTTTGTATTATTGAATTATTCAAAATTTTTGGGAATTTTTGGCATATATATTGCATATATTAAATATTTAAAAATTAAAAGTTAATACTCAAAAATTATGAAATTAGGGGCCAACTAATTTTAAAAGGTGTATAATTAGGGCCTTAATTTTAATTAGGAGTATTATTTACTTACTATAAATAGTTTAATTTTTATTTAATTATTATTAATTAATTATCAAAAATCAGAAAAATACACAAATTCTCTGAAATTTGGGTCGAATTTTCGGGTTTGGGTTGCACAATTAAACGTTGATTTTGATCTGATTTCTGCACCAAATCGAGTGATTCAAGTACTCAAATTAAAGGTTTTGATCTGTTCTTTCTATTTTTGATATCAATTTCATGTTTTAATTCGTATATTTTGATTTTCGATTTCTAGGGTTTATGTTCGAATTAGGTCTTTTCAATTCTAGGGTTATTAGGATGATTTGATGATTGATATAGCTTTATATGATGATTTCTGATCGATTCATGGTATTTAATTGAACAAAAGATTCCTGGATAAGCATATTCGATTTCTAGGGTGATGTTCAATTTTTGATTTATACGTTTTTGAGTTTAATGAATATTTGGTTCCTGAGATGTTAGGGATTTGATTGTAGAGTTCATAAGCTTTGATTTGAACTATAGAATGTGAAGTTTCATGTACAGAATCGTTAGGTTGATGTTTGGCCGGAGTTGGAGATTACGGGATGTTTTTGGTTCGTTCTGGCCGGAGTTAGATTGCTAGGATGATTTGGAATTGAAACCCTGTGAAAAACACAGCAACTGGTGTTGTTTTTGGCCTGAAAACGGGTGGCTGAATTCTGGGCAAAATCCGGCGTGTTCTTCACGACCCCGATTTTGACCCGTTTGACCCGTTTATAGTTAAGTCACACAACACTATAGAAGGGGGTTGAATATAGTGTTTATACAATCAAATCGATTTCAACACAAGTATGTAACAAATATCAAGTATATTCAAATAAACTCTATTACAATCTCTCTCAGTGATGAACAATATCACTAAGAGCTGCTAGGTTACAATGTATAATCTTCTCGATAATGATAACATATATAGTGTAAACCCTAAGCTGTGTTTATATAGTACACAGTTACAAGATATATTCTAATTGATATGGAATATAATTCTATCTCCTAAAATATATCAATCAGATATCTTCAACAAGTCTTCTAGTCCTCTAACTCTTCATGCATATCTTCTTTTGCTTTAGTCCATATCTTGTCCTGTAAATCAGCCACATTCCTTATCTGAAGCCTTCCCACACTTAAGTCCTGATATATATTTTCTGACGCCTTAAGTTCTGATATTAAGTTCTGACTTCAGTAAATTCTGATTTCAGTAAGTCCTGATATGTCCTGTTGTTAAGTTCTGAAAACTAAACACAAATCAGATTAGACATGACATCTCAAATATATCTAACAATCTCCCCCAACTTGTAAATTATGAAAAATATTTATGTTAATAGATTTGATGACGTCAAAAACATTTTAAGTACAAATACAATAAGAGTTTAATAAGACAACTAACTACAACTTACAGTCCTTGTAGCTTTTACCAATCTTACTGAGTCAATCTGAATCCAAAGTGATTCCTGACAAAGTTTGATATCAGCTTTTCTCCTTTATTCCTCAGGACTTGAGCTATTGTAGTTTTGACTTGCTTCAATTCTTCATTCTGACTTCCAATCTGGTAGATTGCAGTCCTAAGTGCTGAGATATGGTTTCTTTCCAAACTATCACCAAGTCTGATTACCTTTGGATGAGAAGAGTCTTCATTGTAGCACAGACATTTCTCTTTCAGAATCACTTCAAGTTTAGCAGAATCCTTCTTCATTGGAATTTCATTTCCACCATCTTCAACTATTGTGGTGCCCTCCAAACCCGGGTTAGAAGTTTGAGGTCCACACACACACACACCATATTTATAACCTGCTTATAACAATAATAAAGATAATAATAATATGCAGTGACCCTACTTACCAACTACCACAAACTGCAACAGGTTAAAGTATGTACACAAGCCAGACACACACTTATATTACAAACCGTTCAAATCCCAACTACTCAAAACTCAGAACTAAGTATTAAATATTATTACAAACTTTTACAAACTTAAATTATCTCAAAAGATGCCTATTAGCTTAACTCGATCAACCTGAACCCCTAGCTCTCACGCTGGACCGGGGATCCTCGCTATCAACTGGTTCCTTCTTAACTGGAAAAGAACATAAACAACATCGCACAAATGAGCTAACTAACTCAGCAAGTCACAATGACAAAATTGAGAATAATGATCATCAAGTAAAAAGGGTTATGATATCAAGTGAACAATGAATTATGATTTAGAATTGGATATTATATTTTTATTTAAAAAAAACCAAGGTTAGGCTGCTGATCAGTCACGCACTAACCCCGAGCAAAGCACACATCACTGCTTTAACTACTGGATCCAAGGCACACATTGGCCTAACTTGACCATTAATATGGTCTGACCATGAATCTGGCCCATAATTTTATAAAAATAATCCAATTATAACATAATAACAAAATAAACAATGTAAAGCAATAAACAGAATCATAAACAACATTGGATGTTCGATAATGAAATGGTTTCAATCTTCACAAGGATCAATATGGAAATTTCCAAGCTTAGATGTTATGTAATGAAAGAATTAGATAGCAAAGCAATCAACATTTCAAGGTTACAAGGATTTGGTCTTTCAAAGCATAAGGTACAATGGTTTGAATATGTTAGTGATTCGGCTCAGTGTTTGGTATTTAGTTTGTATGTATTTGTGGAGTAGTATCGTATATTTGTGGTTCGTATTTGGGTGTACAACAATCAATGGTTTAGAAAGAATAAGGTTTACGGCTCAAGATCAATAACTTGAATCAGGGTTTAGGATTCAGTGCTTCAAAGCACTTGCAATATAGAATAGGATTATCGATCAACTATAATATATCTCGAGAAAGTTCAGAACACTTGCCTGGTACTAGCTTGCTATACTATACTAACTTCCAATCACAACCGTCTTACTCCTCGACTATCTATTTCCCTTTCCTACGCCTTGCCTCTTCGGCTCACATATCATAAGCATCTATCAATATTCAATTCATATGATTCTATTCGACATACACTTCTATCTACCCTTCGTTTCATCCAAATCCGATTAACGGATTGAAAGTTACGCTATAAATAAGTAAACATCGAACATATAGATCGACAGTCAAATAACAAGTTACATATAACACATAACACGTCAAATAATCAATGACATATCATTTATAAAGGAGTCTCGGGTCATAAACAGGCTTTCAGGTATTTAAAATGATTTTTAAAACATTTTTCAGGATTAAAACGGGTCATTGGATCAATTTCAGAGTAATAAACAGGGTTCGGTTGGACAAATCTGGCTTCAAAACAATTTTATAATAATTATCGAGCCTTGAAAACAATTTAGAATAATATTTTAAAGCTTGAAACTATTTTTCGGAATTTTTAAATAATTAAATCTAATTAAATAATTAATTAAAATCAATTAATAATTAATTAAATCAATGTTAGGTCACACACACTGTAGAAGGGGGTTGAATATAGTGTTTAGCATAATCAAATCGGATATAAGAACTCAAGTAACAGAAAACAGATTTTATTCAACACAATAAACTCTGTTACAATATGGAAATGTCCTCTCTCAGTGATGAGCAAATTATCACGAGAGCTGCTAGGGTTACAAAGAATAATAACTTCGATAATGATAACACTTATAGTGTAAATCCTGTGCCTGTGTTTATTTACTATACAGTTACAAGATAAATTCTAATTGATATGGAATATAATTCTGCTTCCTAAAATATATCAACTAGTTATCTTTTCTTCCAAGTATTCTATTCTTCATAGAATTCTTTCTTCATGCATAATTCTTTTTGTCTTAGTCTCGATCTTCTTTCCTTTCAATCATCCGCCTGCCTTATCTGAAAGTCATCTTAAGTCCTGATATTATATCCTCATAAATATCTTCTGATAACTTAAGTTCTGATAACTTAAGTTCTGATATCTTAAGTTCTGTCTTCAGTATAAGTGCTGATTTCTAGTTAAGTACTGATTTGTCCTGTTAAGTAAGATCTGAAAACTAAACACAAATCATATTACACATGACATTATCAAATATATCTAACAATATCCCCCAACTTGTAAATTAGCATAATATACAAGTTCAACATATATTTGATGACGTCAAAAACATTAAGTACAAATGCATGAGAAATTAACTAGATAACTACAACTTACAGTCATTTCAGCTTTACCATCTTTAACTTCTGATAACAGCTTCAGTCTGTGTACACTTCAGAATTTAAGCAGTTGTAGATCTTTGACTTGGCTTCAATTTCTGATCTCTTTGATATCAGGAGTTGTTCTGAGATAGTTCTTCAACAAACATCTCTCAGCATATTCAAGTTCATTAACCATCCTCCTTTTAGCATTTATCAATTCAGCTGTATCTTCACCAGTTTGAAAAATAGCTGCTTTGAGATCATTTATCTTAGCTTTTCTTATCTCCTGATCTAGTCTTATCAGATATGCCTTGTTAGACTCTAGATTGAATTCCACAACTTTATAACCCAGAAAAGTAGTTATAATCTTAGCAGAGTTAGGCTTCATTTCGACAATATCACCTTTGTGATCTCTGTACTTGGGACAGTATGTGCTGTTAGACTTTACAGAATAAAGCTTCTTCTATCTTTGAATTTGAGACTTTAAATACCCTACAACACTATCTGTTAATCTGTCTTTCACTTGAAGTAGGAATAGAACATGTTCCAGTTCCTCAAAATACTTCAGTGGTATAGCATTCTGCTTAATCTGGTATACCCTTCCATCTGTCATAAAATATAACAAGATATGTTCTTTCAAAAAGGTATGGTAAACCATTTGTACAGATTCAAGTCGATTCAATCTTTCAGGAGTTGCTCCAACACCTGGTTCACTTAAGGAAGTTGGATCATTGGTAGTGTTATGTACTCTTCTTTCATCAGAACTACCCAATCCAGATTTATCTCTTGCTTCCTTTCCTGTAACAACTCTTGCTTCAAAACCACTTGTTGCAGTCTTCAAAGTTTGAGCCTGTTTAGCTTTGGTGAATCCTGGTAGGAGTATCTTTGAAGGTTTAACATGAGCAATATCAGAGGTTTCCTTTTCCTTATCTTCTGATATCAAGCCAACTTGAGCTATGTCAGAGGTCACTTGCTTCGCTGTCATATTAGAACTTACTACATCTTGACTCTGAACAACATGAGCCATGTCAGAGGTTGTTTGAAAGATCTTCTTTTGCATCAGAGTAAGATTAACATCTTCTTCTTCATCAATTATTTCTTCATCCATGACTGGCATATAAACCTTTACAGGTTCATCAACTTTTTCTTTGCCCTTGAACCTTGGATCAATTTCCACTTGTGATTTGGCTTTGGTTGCCTCAAAACTTGTTCTTTCCTTTATCACAATACCCTTAGGCTTTGGAAATTTCTTTTCAACAACAGAAGCTTTAGATTTTGTCTTCACACCTTCTGCTTTGAGTCTAGCTTCTTCTTCCTTTAGACTCTCAAAGTCCATTCCTGGATTTTCTTTAAGAAATAACTGCTTTGAAATTTCTTCATCAAGTTCCAGATGTTCACCAAAACTTATCCTTTTACCAGTATCAGAACTTATTCTTCTCCCAGTATCAGAACTTGTTCCTTGACTTGTAATTCTAGCTTTACTTGATGAAAATCCTTTTCCTTGACCTTGACCTCTACCCTTGTTAGAGTTTCCCTGGTCATCATTTCCATCATCCTTTCCTTTCAGTGTCTGAATAGATTTGCATTTGGACTTAATCACTTTCTCCCCCTTTTTGGCATCAGCATGTAAAAGAAGAGAGATAAGCAATTCCACTGAGGATTGGATCTCATTGAGTTGATTTTGGTGAGAGCTTGATTCTTCAGAATTTCTTCAATTTGAGTTTGTCGCTTCTCCTGAGTTTTCTCAATGTAGGCAATTCTGTCAAAGGCTGGCTTGAAAAATCTGTTCTTTTCAAGTTTCACATTCATATCTTGCTGGATCAAAGTTTCTTGAATTTTATTCACCTTGGCATGAGTTGTTGAGTGTTGACCCTGAAGGTGCCTAGTACTCAATGCAGTAACTCTCAGCTGTGCATTGAAATCATCATTTATCAGCATTTCATCAGCTTTTGCCAGATGCTCAGCAAGAATCTTTTCAGAAGGAACAAAACTAACTGTGTTCCATTCCTTAGTCCACTCCTTTCCTCTAGGAGTTTCACTCCAAGGTACTGGTGCTTCCCCTGTAACAAACTTCTTAACTAAATCAGCTTTATTAACTGTTTGTTGAGGTGCTTATCCTGATGGACCAGCTGCATCAGCATCTAAATTAGCAGCAGCTTCACCAGTAGTTTCTTCATTGGCAGCATCAGAACTTGTAGATCCCGTAGTATCATCATCCTCTAATAAAATAGCAGTATGTGAGGCTATAGAGGCTTCAACATCATCTTCTAAATTCTGATCTGCAGCCAGGTTCTGATCAACATCCAAAATTGATGTTGTTGGTGGAGTGAGTTGAATTGGTGGAGCCTCCAAGTACAAAACCTCAGGCACAATCAAATAATGAATATCAATTTTAGCACTTGTACCTGGTTCTTCAGTATGTACTGGATCAACTATAGGTGACATAGGAGGTGTAGGAATTCTGTCTTGAGCAGTTTCTTGTTGTGCAGAAGGAAGTGATTCAATAACAATTGGTTCTGTTGAGATCAGAGATTCCTGATCCCCTTCCTTAGCTGCTTCCACTACATCTGAATCTGACTCAACTATGTCCCTGTGAGCTCTATATTTTTTTAATTTCTTCAATGATGGAGACACTGTAGGAGCTTTATCATCAGAATTTAACTTTCTAAGCCTTTTTAGGGGCCTAGAACTCCCAGTTTCAGTATCTTTCTGAGACGAAACCTTCTCAGCTTCTACAACAACAGGTTCTGATATGGGAACCTGTTCCTCAACATCTGATTCATCTCGCAGAATAATTCTCCTTCTCTTCTATTGAGTCTGAGGTACTTTCTTAGTCCTCTTGGGTTTGGAAGATGAAGGCTGCACTGTAGGATCTGAAGGTTGATGTTGAGAAGTTTGAGGTGTTTGTGTAGAGGTGGTAGGTGTTGATGGATGAGGTTCTGATGGTTGAACATCAGGATATAGTTCAGTGTATTTAACTGGATCGTAGGTTATTAAGGCTTGTTTGACAGATAAAGGAACTAGGAGGGGTCTTAACACAACCTTCTTATTATCAGTAGATAATAAGTCATTAAAAGCTCTTTTAGCTAGTCTGAATGATGAAATTAATTCACTAGCTGATTGGGGCTTATCATCACAACAAAAACTATAGATAAGCTGACATAATCTAGCAAAGTAAATAATATTTCTATCTTCTGTCATTCTATCCCCAATAAAACCTAAGACAACACTTGCATAATCAAAATCAGTTTGATTTATGAGAGCATACCCGATTTGTTGGCTGAATATGTGGATTGCATCGAAATTAGAACATTTGTTTGCAAAAGCCTTGGTTATGCAGTCAAAGAAGAAACTCCATTCCCTCCTTATGTAGGATCTCTTCAACTGACCCAGCTTGGCCAATGTCCTCTCATACCACAGACTGGCCATCATGTTTTGAAGAACTGGCTCTTCAACAGTAGAATAAACACAGTTCTCAAGCAGCTACAGTGCTTGTCGAACCGTAGCCAATGTCACGACATGCTCATCCTCCCCTGATGAAAAATAATACTTGGGGACCCTTGAGCACCACCATCATCATATACCCCGCTTTTCCAGAACTCCAGCACTTGAGTACCAGAGACTGCATCAGGTTCGGTCAGAGTGTACCCAATATCAGTACTAGCAAGAAAGTCCTGAATGAAGTGAAGTTCTGATGGGGCTTCTGACTTGCTAAGAATAGCGGAGAAGTTATTAGGAACAAACTTAGCTCCATCAAAAATTACGTCTTTTAGTGCCATCTCTGTAAGAAATTAAGTGAATAAGAGAATGTTTGCAAAGTGTTTGTAAAAAGTCCTGAAAGAAAAACAACTTCAGAAAATAAAAGAGAGAGAGAGAGAGAGAAAAAGTAAAAGAGATTTAGAATAGAAAAGGAAGTAAAAGATTAGTAAATCTTTTATCTCTCATATATATACTCTCTCCACTCAACATTTGTATTTTTGAAGCATGGGATACACTTTACACCTGGCACCATGTGAACAGTCAGTAAGCGGTTAGAAAAAGAGTTAATGGGCACGTAAAATAAGCAATAATTACCGTGCACATGCAGTTTTTCAGGACATACACGTTAACCACTAACCCATAATGATTATGACTGTTTTATCTCTTATTAACCAATATTCTGTAAAAATATTATCATTCAAGTAATGACCAAAAATAAACCAAGTAAATAAATACTGCCATGTCAGTATCAGATTATTATCAGGATTTAAAAGTCATCAGAATATGGCTCCTTAACTCGAAAAGTGAATGTGTATTCCTGTAATTCTTCATACAAATACTGATATGGTTTCATCAGAACTTAATCATCAGAACTTCCATCAGAACTTGTCCTCAAAATTATGGAATCTGACACATAAACTGTTCATCTAAAACAACATTTATCACCACGGTAATTTTCATCATTTATATGGAGTGTATGTGTGTGCATTAAGCTAAATATCAAACAAAGAGTAAAGTCTGATTCACTTCAGTACATCTTAGAAATAAGGCATAACTAAGAACTTTACTCAAAATCTGTCATTATTCTGAAGTCTACTTTAGAATGAGTTCATTCATGAGTCCACCTCAACTGTTTTGTGCTCATTTTATGCATCTTTTGAAATTCTATTTTATAGTGGCTTCTCAGTGTAAGTGAGTCACGACTGCTTATCATAATTTATGCTACTATCAGAGTATTTCTCCAGTAATCATAGAGTGTGAAAAGTCACCAAGAAAATTTTATTTTGCTTTTCTAATGCATATTACTTAATACCAGCAATGCACTTGGGTCTTACCTTCCACATTTTTACTCTAGATCTCAAAGGAGTACTTGATTTTTATTTCTTTTTATTTCTTTTTCTTTTGATAAGTGAGGCTTATAAGCACTTAGTACATCCACCAGATTTACTAATATCAAAACTTAACAGATAAGAAGCATTATTCTAGTTTTTGACTTAGTAATAAGATACACAAAGTAAACTTAACTAAACTCAATATCAGAATTTGCTTGTGTTAAAAGATTTCCACATAAACAATTACTTCAAATATGGGATCTTTAGTATATTAAAGACTACTAGGTCAGCATCCAGCACAGTTATCCTCATTGGATTGAATAGTCACAGAAACATTCATATCACTATCAGAGTTTAGAAATTCACATCAGACAACAATCATCACTTAAGTAATTTTCAATTTAAGCACATAATACACAAAGACAGTAATATCTGTAAATACTGATCATAAAGTCTGATGTATCAGAACATAAACTAAGTAGATTTAGAGAAAGAACCTGAAACCATTCCAAGTTCATTTACCAATCTTGTAAAAGTAGCTTCACACAGTGGTTTTGTGAAGATATCTGCTAGTTGTTGATATGTTGGAACAAAATGCAATTCCACTGTACCTTCATCCACATGTTCCCGTATGAAGTGGTACCTAATGCTGATGTGCTTTATCATTAAGTGTTGAACTGGATTACCTGTCATAGCAATAGCACTTTGATTATCACAGTAAATAGGGATTTTAGAAAATTCTAACCCATAATCCAGTAACTAATTCTTCATCCAAAGAATCTGTGCGCAACAGCTTTCTGCAACAATGTATTCTGCTTCTGGAGTTGATGTGGAAATTGACTTCTGTTTCTTGCTAAACCAAGAAACCAATCCACCTCCAAGAAATTGGCAGCTTCCACTTGTGCTTTTCCTGTCAATTTTGCATCCTGCAAAATCTGCATCTGAGTAACCTATTAGCTTAAAGTCTGATTCTCTAGGATACCACAATCCCAGATCAGCTGTACCCTTAAGGTACTTGAAAATTCTTTTCACAGCTGTTAAGTGAGGTTCTCTTGGATCTGCTTGAAATCTTGCACAAAGACAGGTAGCATATATGATATCAGGTCTACTTGAAGTTAGATAGAGTAGAGAGCCAATCATACCTCTGTAATCAGTAATATCTACTGATTTACCAGTATCCTTATCCAACTTAGTTGCAGTGGCCATAAGAGTGGATGCACTTGAACAATCTTGCATTCCAAACTTTTTCAACAAATTCCTGGTGTACTTAGATTGACAAATAAAAGTACCTTCTTCATTCTGATTGACTTGAAGGCCCAGAAAATAGTTAAGTTCTCCCATCATACTCATTTGATATCTTGACTGCATCAGCTTGGCAAACTTCTTACAAAGTCTGTCATTTATAGAACCAAAAATAATATCATCAATATATATTTGCACTAAAAGTAAGTCATTTCCATGGTTGAGGTAGAACAATGTTTTGTCAATAGTCCCTCTGTTAAATCCACTTTCCAGAAGAAACTGAGCTAAAGTCTCATACCATACTTGATAGAGATAAATAAATTATGATTGTATAATTAAATACTGCATTAATTATACAAGCTATGGGCTGCTAGGCCCAATAAAAAGATATATGATACTCAGACCAGAAAGGTTAAGCCTGATGGACCAGATCAGGCCTGATGGAATAAAAAAGGCCCAAAAGCCCTGATTATTAATTAATTACGAAATTAATTAATAAGGGACAAAACAGATGTTGAAAAGAGTCCCGATAAGAATATAAATCCTTGGAGATTAGCCTCAAGGGGACCTAAAAGGATAAGGAATCAATTTCCTACTATCTAGGACTCCAAAGTCCATTCTAACTATGAGACTTGCCCACCAAGTCTCCTATACCAAGTCCAATTCAAGGACTCCCAACATCTATATAAGGGGTCTCACCCCATAAATCAGAACTACATTTTTTGGCTTGATTCTCTAATTCACAGAGATACGTAGGCATCTCGTAAAGGCAGAGTTAAGCTACGAAACACGAGAGCAGCCATTAAAGGCCTTGAGCTCCCGAATCTCAGTAATAAATACAGCAATTATATATACTAGTTTTAATCCATAACATTTGGCGCCGTCTGTGGGAAAGCAACAACAACCATGGCAAAAACACGGAGAACAATTGGAGCTCTAGAGGAAGGAACACCATCAGAGACAACCCAGGTGATTTCATCAACCGTGGAGGTTCCTCCCCATTCAACTTATGCATCTACTCAGGGGGAAGCCCAGACAGGGGCAACTCATCCTCAGCCACAAGGGACAACTCCCCCGACTATTCAAGGTACGAATCCTCAAGTTCAACAAATACATATACCTGTGAATTCTCGACCCGTCGGGTATGAATATTCAACTATTGTTACCACTAACCCCCCTTATGGGATGCCCCTTCGCCCTGAGGTTGGAGGAAGCGGATATGCTAGGCGAGGCGAAGCACGAGGGCAGTCACCCCCCTATATACGAGGTTTGGGTCCTATTCCTGAGGATCGGGAATTTTCTGGTCCTTATACTGAGAGAGACTCCGAATCTTCGGATGATGAAGTGGCCCCGAGAAGGAGGCGTCCTGGAAAAGAGCCAATGACCGATGGAAGGCAACGCCCCCAAAGCACCCCAGGGGCGAATCCCCAAGAAGTGCAGGAAAGGATCAGGGCTCATGAGGCTGAAATCCAAAGGCTGAGGCGTGATTTGGAGGCTCACCAGGCCACCAGACCCGAGATATCTCCTAAGGGGAGAAATCCTCCTCCTGTCATAGACCTGGATGGTCCGGTAAGAAGAAGGGCTGTTGTCCCAAGAACTGATCCGAGCAATCTCCTTCCCCTTGGAGATCCTGATGATCCAACTCCACCCTTCACAGAAGAGATAATGAATGCCCATATCTCAAGGAAATTCAAGATGCCCACTATCAAAGCCTATGATGGCACGGGAGACCCCGCTAATCATGTTAGGACATTCTCTAATGCACTGTTGCTGCAACCCGTGAATGATGCTATAAAGTGTCGGGCCTTCCCTCAAACCCTGTCAGGTATGGCTCAAAGATGGTACAGTCGCTTGCCCCCAAACTCTATTGGATCGTTCAGAGAGTTAAGTCAGGCTTTTATTAAGCAGTTCATCAGTGGAAAAGTCCATGAGAAAAGTTCAGCATCTCTTATGAGTATTGTGCAAGAAGCTAAGGAATCCTTGAGAGATTACCTGAATCGTTTTACAAAGGAGGCTTTAAAAGTCCCAGACCTTGATGATAAGGTAGCTATGATAGCACTGCAACAAGGAACTAGGGATGAGTTTTTCAAGATGTCCTTGGCCAAACGTCCCCCTGAAAATATGTTGCAGCTCCAAGAGAGGGCAGGGAAGTATATCAAGGTTGAAGAAAGCATGAGGAAGACCGTAGTAAGTAATGAGCCCACTGAAGGCAAGAAGCGGAAAACTGATCTGGAGTATATCGCTAAGGATAAGTATCCTAAAACCGAACAAAACCCTGATTCAAACCCCAAGAAGGGAGGACCTGGGCAAAAGTTCACCGAATACGCTAAGCTGAATGCTCCCAGAAGCCAGATCTTGATGGAGATCGAGAAAGATCGAGATGTTCGTTGGCCTAAGCCCTTGAAGGCCGATCCAGCCAAGCTAGATAAGAGCAAGTATTGCAGGTTTCACAAAGATGTTGGCCATGACACCGATGAGTGTAGGCAATTGAAAGATGAAATTGAGTTTTTGATTCGAAAAGGAAGATTGAACAAGTATACTGGAGATGGAGGGGATAGAAATAATAATGGAAGGAAGAACTTTGAAGATCGTAGGAGGGACCAAGACGATCAGGGGCGAAACCCCCAACCTAGAGGACCAGTTATAAACACCATTTATGGAGGGCCGAGACCTCGAGGGCCTGTGATAAACACGATCTTTGGAGGTCCAACTGCTGCTGGATTGTCCAAAAATTCCAGAAAGGCATATACTAGAGAGGTTATGCATATTGTTGGAGAAGCCCCGAAGAGGGCCAGGACAGAAGTAACATTGGCTTTTGATGATTCCGACCTAGAGGGTGTGAAGTTTCCCCATGACGACCCGCTGGTCATAACGCCGATAATAGGAAATAGCCCGGTTAAGAGGGTCCTTGTGGATAATGGTGCTTCTGTGGATATCTTGCTCCACGACACCTTTCTAAGGATGGGGTATAACGACTCCCAGTTGACACCAACCGACATGCCGATATATGGATTTGCTGGAGTAGAATGTCCTGTGGAAGGGATAATTAAATTGCCAACCACCATAGGTACGGAGCCAAGGCAAGCAACGCAGATGCTGGATTTTGTGGTGGTAAAGGCTAGTTCAACTTATAATGCTATCATGGGGAGAACAGGGATACATGCCTTCAAGGCAGTCCCCTCTTCCTACCATTCAATCATGAAGTTTCCCACCCGAAACGGGATTGGAGAAGAGAGAGGAGATCAAAAAATGGCTAGAAGCTGTTATGTGGCCTCTTTGAGGGCAGATGGAGTCGGGGGGCAGGTTCTTCCTATTGAAGATATGGATGTTCGAGAAAATGATGAGAATAGAGGAAGGCCAGCAGAAGAATTGGTTTCGGTTCCTTTAGATCCCAAGAATCCTGAGAGGATGACTTTCATTGGAGCCACATTAGAGGAGCCCCTTAGAGGGAAGTTAGTGAAATGTTTGCAAGAAAATAGTGATGTGTTTGCATGGTCAGCAGCTGATATGCCAGGCATAGACCCGGAGTTAATTACTCACAAGTTAAACGTGGATCCAAGCCGGAAGACAGTAAAACAAAAGAAAAGAAATTTTGCCCCGGAAAGACAAGAGGCTATAAAGCAGGAAGTGGAAAAGCTCTTAGAGGCTGGTTTCATTGAGGAGATTCAATTTCCAGAGTGGTTAGCAAACCCTGTAATGGTGAAGAAGGCTAATGGAAAGTGGAGGATGTGTATAGACTTCACTGATCTGAATGATGCATGCCCCAAAGACTGTTTTCCGCTGCCTAGAATTGATACTTTGATTGATGCCACCGCTGGACATGAAATACTGAGTTTCATGGATGGGTTTAGCGGATACAACCAGATCAAAATGCATAAGGATGACATTCCAAAGGTATCATTTATCACTGACTTTGGTGTTTATTGTTATCTTGTTATGGCGTTTGGTCTCAAAAATGCAGGAGCAACCTATCAAAGGTTGGTAAACAAAATTTTTAAGGATCTTATTGGTAAGACTATGGAAGTCTATGTTGATGACATGTTAGTCAAGAGTCTAGTAAAGACTGATCACATAACCCATTTGAGGGAAGCTTTTGAGGTCCTGAGGTACCACAAGATGATGTTGAATCCTACGAAGTGTGCTTTCGGAGTAGGATCTGGAAAATTCTTGGGATTGATGGTCTCAAAAAGGGGAATTGAGGCTAACCCCGATAAAATCAAGGCGATCCTGGACATGGAACCACCAAAAACCATCAAGGATGTCCAGAAGCTCACAGGGAGGGTCGCTGCGCTAGGACGATTCATCTCCAAGTCAGGAGACAAGTGCTTGTCATTCTTCAAGTCATTAAAGAACATTAAAGACTTTGTATGGAGTGAGGAAAATCAGAAGGCATTTGAAGAGTTAAAGTTAAAGAAGTATATGGGCCAGGCCCCGTTGTTGGCCAAGCCAGTCCTGGGTGAAGTTTTATTCTTGTACTTGGCTGTTTCAGAAAGCGCCTTGAGCGCGGTGTTGGTTAAGGAGGAACTGAAAGTCCAGAAACCCGTATACTATGTCAGCAAAATTTTGCATGGTGCCGAGTTGAATTATTCAGCCATTGAGAAATTCGCTTTAGCCTTGGTAATGGCTTCAAGAAAGCTGCGTCCTTATTTTCAAGCTCACCAAATTGAAGTGCTAACAAATCAGCCACTGAGAAATATCATTCACAGTCCCAAGGCAAGTGGGAGACTGATTAAGTGGGCAATAGAGTTGGGAGAGTTCGATCTCAAGTATAATCCACGTATGGCCATAAAAGCCCAGGCACTAGCTGACTTCGTGGTGGAATGTACCATACCCAACCAAGAAGTCGGGGGGCAGGAAGATACCACACCTCAAGACAAGGGAGTCGACAATGGGGACAAGGAGAAAGAATATTGGGTTCTCTATTTTGATGGAGCATCAAAAACAAATTCCAGTGGAGCAGGGTTGGTTTTGCAAAGCCCTGATGGATTCTTAATTGAGTATGCCATGAAGCTAGACTTCCCAACCACAAACAATGAGGCAGAGTATGAAGCCCTGATTGCTGGCCTTGGTCTAGCTGGGACACTTAGAGTCAAAAACTTAAAGGTCCGTGGAGACTCGAAGTTGATCATATCCTAGGTAAAGGGAGAATTTGAAGCAAGGGATGATACGATGGCAAAGTATGTTCGCCTAGTAAGGGCTGTGATGACCCAATTTAATGAATGCCATGTTGAACACATTCCAAGGGAAGAAAATGCTAAAGCAGATGCGCTATCAAAGTTTGCTTCATCTGAGATTGAAGAAAGTTCAGGAAGTGTGTACTTCCGTGTTTTGAAGACACGAAGCATAGATATTAAGCTTGTGGCTCCCGTAGGCTTGGGGACGTCATGGATTGATCCCATCAAGGCTCACATTCAGACCGGTTGGTTGCCAAGCGATGCAATTGAGGCACGGAAGTTAACTGTTCGAGCACTAAGGTACTCTTTGATAGATGGGATTCTATATAAAAGATCTTTCGTGGTTCCTTACTTGAGGTGTCTCAGGCCCGATGAGGCACGCTTAGCTCTTGAGGAAGTGCATGGAGGTATTTGTGGGCAACACTTGGGGGGCAGGGCCTTGGCTCATAAGATAACTCGTTTAGGCTTCTATTGGCCAGAAATGATGGCTGATGCCAAAGAATATGTAAAGAAGTGTGATCGTTGTCAGAAGCATGCACCAGTCGCCAGACAACCCCCCGAGATGCTGACCTCTATCAACTCACCTATTCCCTTTGCTATGTGGGGGATGGATATTCTAGGGCCTTTTCCTATGGCCACAGCACAAAGGAAGTTTCTGATTATAGCCATTGATTATTTCACCAAGTGGATCGAAGCCAAACCTTTGGCCAAAATCACAACTAAGCAGGTTGCACAATTCCTGTGGGAAAACATTATGTGCCGATATGGAATTCCCCGTATCCTCGTCACTGACAATGGAACACAATTCAACAACGAGGAATTCAAGAAGTATTGCGAAGAAAATGAAATTGAGTTACGGTTCACCTCTGTGGCTCACCCGCAAGCCAATGGGCAAGCGGAGGTAGCAAATCGGATAATCCTGGATGGACTAAAGAAGAGGATCGAGAAGTCAAGAAATAATTGGGTAGATGAGATACTTCCAATATTATGGGCCTACAGGACTACTTGTAGAGTCACGACAGATGCAACTCCTTTTATGTTGGCATATGGGGCGGAAGCAGTAGTTCCCGTGGAGATATCACATTCCTCTCCAAGGATTCAGGCTTTCGATGAGAAAGAAAATGAGGAAGGGCAGAGATTAGCCCTGGATTTAATTGATGAAGTGCGAGATAAAGCACATGCAAAGATAGTAGAATATCAGAAAAAAGCTTCATTCTACTACAACCTAAGGGTTAAAGAAAGGTTTTTTAAACAAGGCGATCTAATCTTGAGGAAGATAGAAGCATCTGGTGTAGGACAAAAAGGGAAGCTTGCCCCGAATTGGGAAGGGCCGTACAGAGTCAAGAGTGTTCAGGGTAGAGGAACCTACAAGCTGGAGACTATGGATGGTTTTGAAGTCCCGAGAACTTGGCATGCACAAAACCTGAAGGTTTACTATGTGTAGGGCAGTTGGATACGATTCTCACTTGTCATGATGGAGAGTAGGTTGAAAAGCACCTTGAAGCTTTGCTTAGGATTTATATGTCTTATTATGAAGTTTATTAAGACTTGTGTAAGGGATGAATCCCAAACAATTTTTGAAGCTCAGAGAATTTTTCGAAATATGTTTGAATCTCTATGGCATGACAATTAAATTAGATGCATGATATGAAAGCCCTATAAAAAGGCCCAATTCAAAAAAAAAAGGTTAAAACTTGTTGGGCCTGGAAGTATGTCAAGCCCAGATAAGGGCCCCAAATATTCAAAGCCCAGCACCCGGGGTCCAAAAACTGGAAGAAAATATATATGAGTATTATCTTCAAAAACCAGAAATAAGTCCCAAATCCAAAAAGGATTTGGATAAATGAAGGCCCAAAAATAAGGCCTAATCCTACTTGAGTTAAAAAAAACCCAATATAGGGATCAATAAATCAGGCCCAGGGTCAATACTAAGTGCCCAATTAAAGATCAAAGCCCAGAAGGGCCCAAGTTGAAACCCAATACAAGGTTTCATAAATCTAGCCCAGGTTTAGGGCAAAGATCAACCCAATAAGAGGTAAGCCCAGAAAAGGGCCCAATTAGCAGAAAATTAAATGGCCCCAAATTAAAGACCAATTTAGGGTGGACCAAAGAAGCCCAGTTAAAAGTAGGGGGCCTAATACAAAAAGCCAGTCAAAAAAGGGGAAGGGCCAAGGTAAAGACCTGGTTTGGAAAAGGCCCAGGGTCAAAAATAAAGTACCCATAAAAGAATTCAGGCCCAAATCTTAGGCTCAAATTTGAGATTGGAAAAAATCCAGCCCAGACTTAGGGCCCAAATCAAATATATGGAGTCACAGAAAGTAATATATCCCAAATCCCAGACCCAATTCGATCAGGTTTCATGTTGTATTCATCGTCGAATTAGTTGAGATCGAAAAAGCTTCGACCAAGGCTAGAAAAGGAGGTTAATTCGGTCAAAAAATATTTATCTAGACCAAAAATATTCCTGAGGAAATAAACAAGCCCAGTTAAGGGCCCAAGTGTTTGAAAGGCTCAGCAAAATGGCCCAAGTTAAAAAAAAAAAAAGGCGGGAAGCCCATAAGATTTGAATTTTGAAAAGATTTAAAATCAAAGTTCATTGAATGAATCAAAGCTCGAACAACCTCCAACAACGCCCAGGAGACAATATTCCTAGGCGCTGTTGGAAGGATGTCTCCTAGGCGGGGGTCAACAACGCCTAGGAAGTATGGGACCTCCAACAACGCCCAGGAGACAATATTCCTAGGCGCTGTTGGAAGGATGTCTCCTAGGCGGGGGTCAACAACGCCTAGGAAGTATGGGGCCTCCAACAACGCCCAGGAGACAATATTCCTAGGCGCTGTTGGAAGGTCGTCTCCTAGGCGGGGGTCAACAATGCCTAGAATGCATTATGCAATAAAAGCCAATTTTCTGATTATTTAAGAAAATGGGCTAAAAGTAAGAAAATTGCTGAAAAATTCCAAAAAATAGGGAAAAACAAAAGCAAAAATTCCCAGAAGATCAGGAAAATTAAAAAATAATTTTCAATAATTATTTTTAATATTCTTGAAAAATTAGGGGAAAATACCTGTGAGTACCAAAATAAGGAAATTCCTTAAATATTTTCTGAAAAATATTAATAAGGAATAAATCCAGAAAATTAAAGGATAAATCCCAGAAATAAGGGAAAAAATCCAAAAAAATAAGGAAATTCCTTAAATATTTTCTGAAAAATGTTAATATTTTCAGAAATAAGGAATAAATCCAGAAAATTAAAGGATAAATCCCAGAAATAAGGGAAAAAATCCAGAAAAATAAGGAAATTCCTTAAATATTTTCTGAAAAATGTTAATATTTTCAGAAATAAGGAATAAATCCAGAAAATTAAGGATAAATCCCAGTAAATTAGGGAAAAATCCAGAAAATTAGGGAAAAATCCAGAAAATTAGGGAAAAATCCAGAAAATTAAGGATAAATCCCAGAAATTAAGGGAAAATTCCAGAAATTAAGAAATTAAGGGAAAAATCCAGAAATTAAGGGAAAAATCCAGAAATTAAGGATAAATCCCAGAAAATTAAGGATAAATCCCAGAAATTAAGGGAAAAATCCAGAAATTAAGGGAAAAATCCAGAAATTAAGGATAAAATCCCAGAAAAATAAGGAAAAATCCCAGAAAAATTAGGGAAAATCCCAGAAAAATTAGGGAAAATTCCAGAAATTAGGGAAAAATCCCGGAAATAAGGGAAAAATTCATGGAAATCAATTCCTAAATAAAAGGAAAAATTCGTTGTAAACGTGTAGGTCGCTCCACACTTTACGGAAAAACGAAACCCTGTAAGGGAACAAATAGACTTAACTTCTGCGAAACCTATTCAATGTTTCCCAAAAGTTGGGGGCAAATGATAGGGATAAATAAATTATGATTGTATAATTAAATACTGCATTAATTGTACAAGCTGTGGGCTGCTAGGCCCAATAAAAAGATATATGATACTCAGACCAGAAAGGTTAAGCCTGATGGACCAGATCAGGCCTGATGGAATAAAAAAGGCCCAAAAGCCCTGATTATTAATTAATTACGAAATTAATTAATAAGGGACAAAACAGATGTTGAAAAGAGTCCCGATAAGAATATAAATCCTTGGAGATTAGCCTCAAGGGGACCTAAAAGGATAAGGAATCAATTTCCTACTATCTAGGACTCCAAAGTCCATTCTAACTATGAGACTTGCCCACCAAGTCTCCTATACCAAGTCCAATTCAAGGACTCCCAACATCTATATAAGGGGTCTCACCCCATAAATCAGAACTACGTTTTTTGGCTTGATTCTCTAATTCACAGAGATACGTAGGCATCTCGTAAAGGCAGAGTTAAGCTACGAAACACGAGAGCAGCCATTAAAGGCCTTGAGCTCCCGAATCTCAGTAATAAATACAGCAATTATATATACTAGTTTTAATCCATAACAATACTCTTGGAGCTTGCTTAAGGCCATAAAGTGCTTTATCAAGCCTGTAGACATGATTGGGAAATTTGGGATCTACAAAGCCTGGAGGTTGTTCAACATATACCTCTTCTTCCGATTCTCCATTGAGAAAAGCACTTTTCACATCCATTTGAAAGACTTTAAACGTCTTGTGAGCAGCATAAGCAAAAAATATCCTTATGGCTTCCAATCTAACAACTGATGCAAATATTTCATCATAATCAATTCCCTCCTGTTGAGAATATCCTTTTGCAACCGGCCTTGCTTTGTTCCTTATAATTATGCCATCACTGTCAGTTTTGTTTCTGAACACCCACTTTGTACCAACAACAGACCTGTTCTTTGGTCTTGGCACTAGGGTCCATACTTTATTTCTTTCTAATTCATTTAACTCTTCTTGCATTGCTTGCACCCAATCAGTATCTTGAAGAGCTTCTTCCACTTTCTTTGGTTCAGTCTGAGAAAGAAAAGAATGATAGAGACATTCATTTGATGTAGCTATTCTAGTTCTGACACCTGCATCAAGATTTCCAATAATTAAGTCAGGTGTATGTGCTTTAGTCCACTTCCTTGCAGATGGAAGGTTATCTCTAGAACTGGATGCTCCCCCATGATCCATGCTGTCTCCATCAACATTTTCTGATGCTCCCCTGAAATTGTGCTCTCTGAGTTAGATCCTTCAGTATGCTCCCCCTGCACAGGTGCATCTTCCTTTGGCGTAGTCACCACATTTTCAATAACATCAGAGTTTAATCCATCAGAGTTTGTAGTATCAGAATTTAGACTGTCAGGAGTTACAGAATCAAAATTTAAAAATTCATTTTCAAATCTCAGCTGATCATGATCATTGAAATCTTCAAGTCCAGTAATCTTCTTATCATCAAAAGAGACATTGATAGATTCCATGACAACCCTTGTTCTTAAATTGTAGACTCTGAAGGCTTTTGTAGAAAGTGGATATCCAACAAAAATTCCTTCATCAGCTTTTAGAACAAATTTGGATAGCTGTTCGGGATGAGTCTTAAGAACAAAACACTTGCATCCAAATACATGAAAATACTTCAGATTTGGCTTCTTTTTCTTCACCATCTCATATGGTGTTTTTCCATGCTTGTTGATAAGTGTTGAATTCTGAGTAAAACAAGCAGTCTGCACAGCTTCAACCCAAAAGTAGGTTGGCAACTTTGCTTCATCAAGCATAGTTCGTGCAACTTCAATAAGAGATCTATTCTTTCTTTCAACAACTCCATTTTGCTGTGGAGTTCCAGGAGCAGAAAATTCCTGCTTTATTTCATGGTCTTTGCGGAACTCTTCCATGATCAAATTCTTGAAGTCAGTGCCATTATCACTTTTTATGATCTTCACAGAATCTTTGACCAATTTATCCAGTTGCTTGACATGATCAATCAAGATAGATGCAATTTCACTTTTTGTGTGCAAGAAATACACCCATGTGTATCTGGTGAACTCATTCACTATGACAATAACATATTTCTTCTTTGCAATAGACATGACATTCACGGGACCAAATAGATCAACATGTAGTAGGTGATAAGGCTCAAGAATTGTTGATTCAGTCTTGCTCTTGAATGAAGATTTTCTTTGTTTTACCTTCTAACATGAATCACAAAGGCCATCAGGAGCAAATATTGATTTTGGCAGTCCTCTCACAAGATCTTTCTTGACTAGTTCATCTATATTGTTAAAATTTAAATGAGAGAGTTTCTTGTGCCAATCCCAGCTATCTTCCTTTAATTGACGCTCTACTCAACAGACAGATTGCAGATGCATCAGTACTTGTTGAAAGCTTGGCTTCATAAATGTTACCATGCCTGTATCTTTTCAGAACAACTTTACTTGTAGATTTGCTTACAACTTCACAGTGTTCTTAATAGAAATCCACATGATAACCTCTGTCACAGATTTGACTCACACTCAGCAGATTGTGTTTAAGTCCTGAGACCAGAGCTACTTTTGCAATAATGACATTCCCAAGATTGATATTGCCATATCCCAGAGTTTTTCCAATGTTGCCATCTACATAAGAAACACCTGGGCCAGCTTTCTCCATAAAGTTTGATAGCAGGGCTTTAATTCCAGTCATATGTCCTGAACATCCACTGTCCAGAACTAGGATGTTTTTCCTGTTGTCCTACAATCACAAAGACCACTAATGATTAGTTTTAAGGACCCAGACTTGCTTGGATCCTTTGGCCTTTTTAAGTTTGTTAACATTTGCAGCGGATTTAGCATCAGAGTTTATGTTAACACTTTTCTTATCAGAATTTGCAATATTAGACTTTGCATCAGAACTTACACTAGAAGGAATAATGCTAACTTTCTTTACAGAAGGTTTAATTTGATAATAATCATAGTACAAACTATGATATTCCTTACATGTATAAATGGAATGCCATAAACTACCACAATAAAAACAAGGATTTTGTGGCTTATATCTAACATAATGACTCTTAACTCCTGACTTTGAAGGTAAGGAGTTTTTGTTCTTATTCTTCCTGTAAAAAGAAGCCAAATGGTTAGAGTTTCCACAGTTATGACATATTTTTCTAGGAGCATTAGGAACAGGCTTATAATTGTTACTTTTGTTCACACCTTCCTTTCCATTCCTATTTTTCCTTGGTGGCTTTACCTTGTTTACATTCTTGACATCTTTCAGCTTATGCTTAAGCTGCTTCTTAGTCATTAAGCCTATGTTAATTTTCAGTTGGCTTATCCTGTTTAGGTTTATCAGAAGTTACTTTCTCCTTAACTTCTGATTTCTCAATATTAGACTTTACAGTTACAAACTTAATAGGATTTACCTTTGGTTTTTGTTTAACAACTATAGGCTCTGTTTCTATAGTTTCCTTACTGTTCTTATCATCTCCATAAACTAAGCCCTCTTTCCAGTTTCCACTACTAAGAATATCCTGAGTTGCTTTACCAGAGTTAGTCCAAGTCCTGATAATCTCTCTTTCCTTTTCTAACTCAGTTTTTAGAGATTCATTCATTTTTAGCACTTCATCCCTAACATAAAAGGCATCATCTCTATCTTTCTGAGTTTGATGGAACATGACTAACTCTTTTTCTAAATAAACATTCCTCTTTTTATAAGCAAGATTTTCAGAAGTTAATCTTTCACATGTTAAAGTTTGATCTTTATAACTAATGAACATGGTTTTAAGATATCTTCTCAACTCAGTAATATCATCAGTATGAAAGGCATAAGTAGTTTGAGGTAACTTTAAGTCAGCAGTATCAGAACTGCTATCAGCATTTGCCATCAAGGCATGGTTTTCCTCATCCTCAGAATATGAAGCATCTGACCAGCTTTTCTTCTTTGTGACAAGAGCCTTGCCTTTGTCACTCTTCCCTTTTCTGCAATCAGGAGATATGTGGCCTTTCTCACCACAGTTGTAGCATTTAACATTTGAGTAATCTCCTCTGTCAGACTTTCCTCCTTTGCCTTCAGATTTTCTGAAACCTTTCTTTTCAGAACTTGCACCTTTCCTGGAAAACTTCTTTCCTCTCCTGAATTTCCTGTATGCAATCTTTGTGATTCCTTTTACCATAAGAGCACACAGCTTCATCATCTCTTCATCAGGGTCTATCTCAGGTATACTTTCAGTTTCTGAGTCATCATCACTATCAGAACTTGATGACTCAGTATCAGACTTTATGATGAGAGCTTTTCCCTTGCCTTTCTTTGAGGCAGCAACTTTGGGACTTTCCTCCTCAGCCAGAAAAGCAACTGTCCTTGACTTTCTTCCATTCCTCTTGCTTCTTTGTTCCATCTCAAGTTCATGAGTCTTGAGCATCCCATAAATTTCATCAAGAGTTATTTCATCAAGATTATAGTTGTCTCTTATTATTGTGGCCTTCAAATCCCATCTTTCAGGAAGTGCTAACAGGAATTTAAGATTTGAATCTTCAATATCATACTCATTGTCAACTAGTGACAAATCATTCAAGAGTTTGACAAATCTGTCATATAAATCAGTTAATGACTCATCAGGCTTTGAGTCAAAGTGCTCATATTCTTGAGTGAGTATAGTCTTCCTGTTCTTCTTAATTGAATCAGTTCCCTGACACCTTGTTTCCAAAGCATCCCATATCTCTTTTGCAGTCTTGCATTGAATTACCCTGTTTGACATGACATTATCAATGGCACTATGCAACAAGTGTCTTACCTTTGCATCCTTTGCAATCGATGAGATATCTTCAGCAGTGTAATCACTTTTCTCCTTTGGTACAGACTTTGCTGGCTGACCTGCAACTTCCACAGAGAGTTTGGTTGGCATATGCGGTCCTTCATTAATCCTGTCGAGATATTCTGGATCTGTAGCTTCCAGAAATATAGCCATCTTCACTTTCCATATGGAATACTCAGAAGGTTTCAACATGAGAACTCTTATAGTCTCATATCGACTATGGGTTATGGTTTGTGGAGGTTCTTCAGTTTTGGTGGGCTTGGTTGGAGTTTCTTCTTCAGACATGATTGTTTTTAGATCTTAAATTGTATGTGTGTTAACAGATCTGCTCTGATACCACTTGTTAGGTCACAAACACTGTAGAAGGGGGTTGAATACAGTGTTTAGCACAATCAAATCGGATATAAGAACTCAAGTAACAGAAAACAGATTTTATTCAACACAATAAACTCTGTTACAATATGGAACTGCCCTCTCTCAGTGATGAACAAATCATCACGAGAGCTTCTAGGGTTACAAAGAATAATAACTTCGATAATGATAACACTTATAGTGTAAACCCTATGCCTGTATTTATATACTACAAAGTTACAAGATAAATTCTAATTGATATGGAATATAATTCTACTTCCTAAAATATATAAACTATTATCTTTTCTTCCAAGTATTCTATTATTCATAGAATTCTTTCTTCATGCATAATTTTTTTGGTCTTAGTCTCGATCTTCTTTCCTTCTGAATGTCATCTTAAGTCCTGATATTATCTCCTGATAAATATCTTTTGATAACTTAAGTTCTGATAACTTAAGTTCTGATATCTTAAGTTCTGTCTTCAGTATAAGTGCTGATTTTCAGTTAAGTACTGATTTGTCCTGTTAAGTAAGATCTGAAAACTAAACACAAATCATATTACACATGACATTATCAAATATATCTAACAATCAATTAATCAATTAATTTTCAAATTAATTGACCAATTAATCAATTAAATATTAACTGAACTTAATTAACTAATTAATTCAGATTTATTTTTGAATTAAAAATAATTTTTAGAATAAAAATAATAATTTTTGGAATTTTCAGAAATTAAAAACGAATTTTTATAATTAAAATAAATAGAAAATATGATTTTTAAACATTTTTAAAAACAGAAATCCTAAATTTGCAAGTTTTGGAAAGTTCAGGGACTGAACTTCATCATTTTCAAAATAACAGGGGCTAAAGTGCAATTTTGCACCCCCGTCACCGGAAAACGTCCTGTCTCGCCGGAGACGACGTTCCCGGAATCCTCACACCTCCACAAGCTCCAGATTTAATCTACAATTCACCAGGAATCTAACCATACCATTCAATCACACAGACAACCCCTGAATAGGCCGGAAAATTGCCAAGAAGTTTGCCGGTTTCCGGCGAACTCGACGAAAGTTTCAAAACACAACTCCCTTCGATTTACGAATCCTCTATTAACGAACTATATACCAATCGATTGCAATTTTCATAAGGAACACAACCCACTATAATTCAATAGCTAATAACCCCTAGATCAAAAAGCCCTAAATTTTAATTAAGAACATTCATATGGGTTATAAACCCTAATTTCAAAATTTGAAAATCAAACTCAATTTTGAACATGTTATTGAACCCCAAATCAGACATATGACATATGAAAATCATCAGGAAAATAAGCTCTACAACATGCAATCATCAAATCATCCAAACAATCATCCGAACAAAAATTCATATTTTTAATTAAAATAATTCGAAACTAAATAAAATTATAGAAAATAACCTTGATTTCTGCAGGTGTATGGATCACAGATTCTGATAGAGCTCGTCAAGACCTTTGTTTTGGTTACTCAAGCTTTCCAAACTGAATTTAATAACACCTCCAAAAGCTTGTTTGATTCTTGAAAGTTTATATGAATATATAGATTTTCTCTATAAAATTATAAAATTACTGTTTGCAAATGATTTTCGATACGAAATAAAATTCGGTAAAGGCTATTTATAATTACGGAAAATTAGTATCCCGTTGGATCATTCCAGATATAGAATGATACGTTTATTTATAAAAACTGATCCAAACAGTACCGGTTTTCGAGATAATTATCCAAACCAGTACAATTTGTACTGCGGTCTTGGTCTCAGCACCTGGTTACACGTATTACGAGGTGATAATTGTGATAGTTTAATAAAAAGATCCCGTTTATCAAAAATACGAGTTTTATTAATTTACCGAAATGAATAATGTATCGAAAATGTTATGCCAGGACCGGCGCAGGACAAACCGTACGCCGGATCGAAAAAGTCGAAATATGGAAAATGCTCGGAATATTGCAATTAGGTTAGGAAGGAGTTTTCGGAAGAGTTCCGGGTTATAAAAACGTAAAAACAGATGACGTCGGTTGGTTCCCGATTGTATAAAATAGTTTTTAAATACTCGGAAAAAGATTTTATAAAATCCATATATTTCCTATAAAATCATAAATCAACATAAAAATAAATATGAAGATATGACAATTATCTATATTTTATTTTGGACATATAAAAATTAAAATACTCAATTAATATTATTTTTAAACATCCAAACACATTTAACAATTAACAAATAATTCACATAATAACTACTGAACATACATAATAATTAATAATTACACGATTTATACCAGATATTACATCCTTCCCTCCTTAAAAGGATTCTGTCCTCAGAATCTCCTAAGAAAACAAATGAGGGTACTTTGCTCTCATATCGCTTTCTAACTTCCAGGTTGACTCTTCAACCTTTGGGTTCCTCCACAATACTCTTACTAAATTTACTACTTTATTTCTCAATACTTTTTCTCTTTCCTCTAGAATTTCTATCAGACTCTCTACATATGACAAATCTTCCTGAAGCTCTATTGGCTCATATTCTATTACATGCCTGGAGTCTGGATTATACTTCTTAAGCATCGATACGTGAAAAACATTGTGAATGTGCTCCATGTGCGGAGGTAACGCCAACTCGTGAGCTACTTTGCCAACGCGCTTTAGAATCTCAAAAGGTCCAACGTATCTTGGGCTCAGTTTTCCTTTCTTTCCAAATCTTGTTAATCCCTTCCACGGTGATACTTTCAGTAATACCAAGCTTCCTTTTTCGAATTCCATATCATTCCTTGATGGATCTGCATACTTCCTTTGACGGTCTTGTGCTGCTATCAATCTCTTCTGGATAACTTCAACAACTTCTTTTTTCTGCTGTATTAATTCCGGTCCAAGTATTTTGCGTTCTCCTACTTCGTCCCAATATACTGGAGATCTACATTTGTGTCCATAAAGGGCTTCATAGGGTGGCATCCCAATACTGGCGTGATAACTGTTATTGTAAGCAAATTCTACCAGGGGTAATGCTCGTCCCAACTTTCTTTGAAATCAATAGCACAAACACGTAACATGTCTTCGATTGTCTGGATTGTTCTTTCACTCTGGCCGTCCATATGCGGATGGTAAGCCGTACTCATATTCAGTCTCGTTCCCAAACATTCTTGAAAACTCTTCCAAAATCTCGAATTAAATCTCGGATCTCGATCGGATACGATAGACACAGGAACTCCATGACGAACTACAATTTCCTTCAAGTACATATGGACCAACTTGTCGAGTGAAAATCTTTCATTTATAGGCTGAAAATGAGCTGACTTGGTAAGTCTATCCACGATAACCCAGATGGCATCATGATTAGCCTTTGTCCTTGGTAATCCAACTATAAAATCCATGGAAATATGCTCCCACTTCCACTCTGGAATCTCCAATGGCTGTAGTAATCCACTTGGTCTCTGATGCTCTGCTTTAACTCTCTGACATGTATAACATCTGCTAACCCATTCCGCAATTTCCCTCTTCATATATGGCCACCAAAAATTTTCCTTTAAATCTCTGTACATCTTGGTACTCCCTGGATAGATTGAATACCTTAAATTATGAGCTTCTTGTAAAATTTCATTCTTCAACTTCGTCACTGGTGGAATCCAAATTCTAGAAGAAAATCTAAGAATACCTTGATCGTCCTTTTGCGTACACAATTCTGCACCTACCAAATAATTTATATCCTGATCCATTACCTCTTCTTGACACTTCCTTATCTTCTCTAACAACTCCGGCTGGAAAGTCATACTATACATTTTCGCTTCATCAGGCTTGCAGACCCTAATCTCCAATTCCAGTTTCTTAAATTCCTTATATATTTCTTCGGGTACTGATAACACATTCAACATTTCTTTCTGACTCAACGCGTCCGCTACAACGTTTGATTTACCGGGATGATAGTTAATCATGAAGTTGTAATCCTTAATCAATTCTAACGATCTTCTCTGTCTCATATTAAGCTCCTTCTGTGAGAATATGTACTTCCAGCTTTTGTGATCCGTATAAATCTCACATTTTTCTCCATATAGATAATGTCTCCAAATTTTCAAAGCGAAAACTATGGCTGCTAGATCCAAATCATGAGTAGGATATTTCTGTTCGTGTGGTTTCAGTTATCTTGACGCATACGCAATCACCTTATCGTGCTGCATCAGAACACATCCGAGTCCTTTATGAGAAGCATCGCTATAAATTATGAAATTTCTTTGATCGTCGGGAAGTGACAAAACAGGTGCCGTGATTAATCTTCGCTTCAATTCCTGAAAACTTTCTTCACATTTATCGTTCCATATAAACTTTTTATTCTTCGCTGGGTCCACTTTGATTCCTTCATTACTGACTATGTATTCTAAGAACTGAACTTCCTGTAGCCAAAACTCACACTTTGAGAATTTAGCATATAACTTCTTTTTCCTTAAAATTTCCAAAGCTGTTCTCAAATGTTCTGCATGATCCTCTTCTATTTTTGAATAAATCAAAATATCGTCTATAAACACAATAACAAACTTGTCCAAGTATTCCTTGAAAATTCTGTTCATCAGGTCCATAAACGCTGCCGGGGCATTAGTCAATCCAAAAGACATTACTAAAAATTCATAATGTCCATACCTCATCCTGAAAGCTGTCTTCGGTATATCTTCTGGATTAATCTTTAGTTGATGATATCCCGATCTTAAGTCGATCTTGGAGAAGTACTTGGCTCCCTTAATTGGTCAAACAAATCATCAATTCTGGGTAACGGATACTTGTTCTTGATTGTAAGCTTGTTGAGCTCCCGATAGTTGATGCACAGTCTCATGCTTCCATCCTTCTTCTTGACAAATAATGCCGGTGCACCCCACGGGGATACACTGGGTCTGATTACTCCTTTTTCTAACAACTCTTGCAATTTCTTCGCTAGTTCCTTCATCTCAACGGGCGCCATTCTATACGGGGCCTTGGAGACTGGTTCTGTTCCAGGTGCTAAGTCGATCACAAATTTCAATTTCTCTGTCTGGAGGAAGTCCTGGTAACTCATCAGGAAACACGTCTGGAAATTCATTAACTACTGGAATATCTTCAAGTTTTACTGGCTCCTGACTTCTATCAATCACATATGCCACGAAATGCTCGCATCCTTGTCGTAGTAACTTCTTGGCTTGAATCATCGTTGAGAATTTCTTTACCTGCTTCTGGCCCTTAAACGTTACTATCCTCTCGTCTGGCGTCTTTACCATTTCCTTCTTATTTCGACAATCTATCTGGGCATCGTTCGACAATCTATCTGGGCATCGTGCTTAGATAACCAATCCATTCCTAAGATAACGCCAAATTCTCCTAACTTAAATGGTATCAAATCTACACAAAACTTACTACCAGAAATCTCAATCTCACATTTCCCACAAACTTGATTAACAGATACATGTTCTTGATTTGCTAATTCCACAGTCAATATTTCATTTAAATACTCAACTGGACAATTTAACTTACTAACAAAATCTTGTGAAACAAACGATCGAGTTGCTCCTGAATCTATTAACATTTTGGCACATAAAGAATTCACATTAAGCGTACCTGCCACGACATCAATATCCTGGATAGCGTCCTTTACAGACATATCAAAAACTCTAGCCCTTGGAGTCTCATTCACTGCTGGGGTAGATCCCATAATCCTTAATGCATTACTGACTGAGGATGGTGTCTTGCAATCCCTGGCTATATGTCCTGGCTTCCCACATTTAAAGCACGTAAATCCAATAGCTGGAACCTTCACTGCTGGATTCCAGATAGGCTGATCCTTGTTTGCTGGCTCTCTCGCTGGCTGATTTCGGCACTCCCTCGAATATTGCCCTTTCTGATTACACTTAAAACAAACCACATTTAACTTATTACAAACTCCTCCATGTTTCTTCCCACATACCTGACAATCTGGAAAAGTTAACCTTAACTGATTCGGCTGATTCACATTGGCTGGACAGTTGCCCTGGCCTCCGTTGCCTGCATTTTGTCTCTTGAAATTAAAATTTCTCTCTGGCTGAAACTTGACTTTCTTAAAGTTTGGAAACTTCTCTGGTTGTGACTGACCTTCATTCCCTTCAAATTTCCTTTTCTTACTTTCCTTTTCCTTCTGTGACATCTCACTCCCTGTTTCTGCAATCAGGGCCTTCTGTACAACTCCTGCATAGGTATCCAACTCAAAAATGGCTACCTTCCCTCTGATCCATGGCTTCAGACCTTTCTGGAATCTTTTAGCCTTCTTCCTGTCAGTATCCACATATGACGGCACATACCTTGATAACTCTTCAAACTTACTTTCATAATCCGCAACCGACATATTTCCTTGCTTTAACTCTAAAAACTTCAGCTCCATCTGATCCTGGACAAACTGAGGAAAATACTTTTCTAAAAACAATTCCTTAAACCTCTCCCACGTAATAACATCTGTACCTTCCAATGTCTTCACAGTCTCCCACCAATAGGTGGCCTCATTCTTCAAGTAATAACTCACAAACTCAACCTTCTGTTCTTCCTTCACCTTTACTAAGGCAAATGACTTCTCTATTTCTTTTAACCAAACATTTGCTTCAATCGGATCTAAGGAACCCTTGAATTCTGGTGGGTTTACCGCCTGAAAAGTTTTGAAAGTTACCTGGGGATTGGTCTGTCTTTGTTGTTGTTGTGCCAAGTGAACTGTTTGTTGGGCCAAGATTTGGAAAATCTGGGCTATTGCTGGGTCTACGGGTCCTGGGTTGACATTCTAGTTTGTGTCATCTTGGTTGTTATTGTTGTTGTTGTTGGTTTCTTCATTCTGGGTGTTGGTGCGGGTATTTCTTCTGGGAGGCATTTTCTGTAAAGAATCAAACAACTTATTTAGCTTTTAAATCAAACCATTTGCATAAAAGAAAAGTTTTGTAAAACAAAAATATCTCTTTTGAAAAAAGTTGTAACAGTTGAACTAAGTAAATTGCATGCTTCTTTACAGAATATAAACAGTTATGAGAATAGGGTACATGGTATCACAGGGGTATAACTGGTACAATAAATAAGGTAAAGTAAAACAGGTGTAGTAAAGTAAATGACAATGCTGGAAAGGAAAAGGTACTGATATATATAGATCAAAAGTTTTAAGTAGTACAAGCGTAAAGACGCTTCGGAAGTAAAAGCAGAAGGATACAACAACCTACTCATTAGTCAGCAGATCTAGTCTATAAATACAACCAAAAAGTCTACTGATACATACTACACACTACTGTACATACTACACAACCATAACAACTCTGATCAGCATCTTTATCTCTGGATCTCTGACTCATGGCAAGTCTGGACCTCCAATCTCCTCAAGCTCCTCTAGAACCCACTTAGCCCACTCTACTAGAAAATCAGGGGTGATGTCCTCATGAGTAGCCTCAGTAATCCTCACATCAGCTGCTCTCTGAAACACCTGGAGCCTCTCTCTAAGTCGTCTCTCACCACTCCCAACCTCTCTAGTACGCATGATATGCAACAACTCCTGAATCTGACCCTGTAAAAATTGCTGCTCCATAAGGCAAGCCTCGAACTGATGATATGAGACAGGATAGGAAGAGAACTGGAAAGGTACACCTATAACTGAGTGACCAGTAAAGCCTGAATCAGCAGGTGGGGCTCCTCTGATAGTGGCCTCATGCCTGGGGGTGAAATAGCCTGCAATGGTACAGGCTGCAACACAGGTGGAGGTAGAATAGCCAACACTGGTGGAACAACAAGATGTGGATCTGAAGATGGTACTCCAACTGAGGGCTCTGAGTGGTCAGCTAATACGGGGATGAAAGAGTCGGCCATCGCTGCTATCTGAAATCATATCGCAATATAAAAATCTCGAACCACGATGCGAATCATGCTAATACCTATTATACCGAATCACTCAACCTCTCGATGTTTTATTATTCTATTTCTTACTTCTAATCCTAACCCTCTACCCATTCCCGTCAACCTAGGCTTGTGTCAGTGACTCATAACCTGTAGCTCTAATACCAAACCTGTGGCGCCCTCCAAACCCGGGTCAGAAGTTTAGGGTCCACACACACACCATATTTATAACCTGCTTATAATAATAATAAAGATAATAATAATATGCAGTGACCCTACTTACCAACTACCACAGACCGGAACAGGTTAAAGTATGTACACAAGCCAGACACACACTTATATTACAAACCGTTCTAATCCCAACTACTCAAACTTAGAACTAAATATTAAACATTATTACAAACTTTTACAAACTTAAATTATCTCAAAAGATGCCTACTAGCTTAACTCGATCAACCTGAACCCCTAGCTCTCGCGCTGGACTGGGGATCCTCGCTACCAACTGGTTCCTTCTTAACTGGAAAAGAACATAAACAACATCGCACAAATGAGCTAACTAGCTCAACAAGTCCCAATGACAAAACTGAGAATAATGATCATCAAGTAAAAAGGGTTATGATATCAAGTGAACAATGAATTATGATTTAGAATTGGATATTATATTTTTATTTAAAAAAAAACTAAGGTTAGGCTGCTGATCAGTCACGCACTAACCCCGAGCAAAGCACACAACACTGCTCAAACTACTGGATCCAAGGCACACATTGGCCTAACTTGACCATTAATATGGTCTGACCACGAATCCGGTCCACAATTTTATAAAAACAATACAATTCTAATATAATAACAGAATAAACAATGTAAAGCAATAAACAGAATCATAAACAACATTGGATATTCGATAATGAAATGGTTTCAATCTTCACAAGGATCAATATAGAAATTTCCAAGCTTAGTTATTAAGTAATGAAAGAATTGGATAGCAAAGGAATCAAAGTTTCAAGGTTACAAGGATTTGGTCTTTCAAAGCATAAGGTACAATGGTTTGAATATGTAAGTGATTCGGTTCAGTGTTTGGTATTTAGTTTGTATGTATTTGTGGAGTAGTATCGTATATTTATGGTTCGTATTTGGGTGTACAACAATCAATGGTTTAGAAAAAATATGGTTTACGGCTCAAGATCAATAACTGGAATCAGGGTTTAGGATTCAGTGCTTCAAAGCACTTGCAATATTGAACAGGATTATCGATCAACTACAATATATCTCGAGAAAGTTCAGAACACTTGCCTGGTACTAGCTTGCTATACTGTACTAACTTCCAATCACAACCGTCTTACTCCTCGACTATCTGTTTCCCTTTCCTACGCCTTGCCTCTTCTGCTCACATATCATAAGCATCTATCAATATTCAACTCATACGATTATTCGACATACACTTCTGTCTACCCTTCGTTTCACCCAAATCCGATTAACGGATTGAAAGTTACGCTATAAACAAGTAAACATCGAACATATAAATCGACAGTCAAACAACAAGTCACATATAACACATAACATGTCAAATAATCAATGACATATCATTTATAAAGGAGTCTCGGGTCATAAACAGGCTTTCAGGTATTTAAAATAATTTTTAAAACATTTTTTGGAATTAAAACGGGTCATTGGATAAATTTCAGAGTAATAAACAGGGTTCGGTTGGACAAATCTGGCTTCAAAACAATTTTATAATAATTATCGAGCCTTGAAAACAATTTAGAATAATATTTTAAAGCTCGAAACTATTTTTTGAAATTTTTAAATCATTTTTAAATAATTAAATCTAATTAAATAATTAATTAAAATCAATTAATAATTAATTAAATCAATTAATCAATTAATTTTTGAATTAATTGACCAATTAATCAATTAAATATTAACTGAATTTATTTAACTAATTAATTCAGATTTATTTTTGAATTAAAAATAATTTTTGGAATTAAAATAATAAATTTTGGAATTTTCAGAAATTAAAAACAAATTTTTATAATTAAAATAAATAGAAAATATGAATTTTAATCTACAATTCACCAGGAATCTAACCATACCATTCAATCACACAGACAACCCCTGAATAGGTCGGAAAATGGCCAAGAAGTTCGCCGGTTTCCGGCGAACTCGATGAAAGTTTCAAAACACAACTCCCTTCGATTTACGAATCCTCTGTTAACGAACTATATACCAATCGATTGCAAATTTCATAAGGAACACAACCTGTTGTGTATATGTTGTGTACTTGATGATTTCATGAACAAAACACCTTGGTAGATTTTACTTAGTGAAATTATGTAGCACTCGACGGATAAGGTTTATAGTCCCGACAAATAAGGTTTATAGTCCTGACGGATGACTCAATATAGTCCCGATGGATGATGAATTATTACCCATCGAGTGAGTAGCTTGTGTAACAATAAGTCTGTAGCACATTTCTGCATACACATTGTTTAAAATCTGTAGTAGTATTTGAGTCATGTTGACTTTAATTAGATATGCAGAATAGCTTGATTAATTGTACATAGATGATGTCTTGTAATTCTGCATAAGTGAAATGAAGTCAAGTGCCTGATTGCTACCCGACGGATAAACCACAATGAATTCGATGGATGATCAACAACCCGACGGATGATCAATAACTCGACGGATGATCATAAACCCGACGGATACAGAATTCAAATATCTGTTGATAGTGACAACACAGTCACATGCGTCGAGTGGATGCAAATGGAATGTGGTAGCCTATTCAACTGGGTTTCCGAGAACAAAGAAGCATTGCCATTTCCATGCTATTATGAAGATATTCAAAGATGCTGGAATAGAGACTACTAGAAAAACGTCAATAGACATCGGCTAAAAACCGATGTCTATGAATGTAAAAATCCGATGTCTTCGTGGGTGATGTTAAAGACCCCCCCATTTAACATCGGTTTTAAACTGATGTTAAATATAACATATAACATCAGTTCTTTGTTTAAAACCGATTTCTATATCTTGATATTAAATTTCTCATGCATATCTAATCTTCATATATCATCAGAATATGATATTTTTATCAATTTAAATATATGTAAGCTAAGCAAAATCTTTCAATTTAACCAATAAACTGATGTTACTGGTACCAGTAACAACAGTTTTCATCAAAAACCGATGTTAACAATACCTTTGACATCGGTTCTTAATTGGTAACCGATGTCTATTTGTAACAAACTGATGTCTATAATACTTAATAACATCAGTTTTTTGTTTTAAGATTTTTTGTTGTTGTAGTATTTAACATCAGTTTTTACTGATGTTAATGGTCCACTAGAAATGATGTATTAAGCTTTGACAGACATCATTTTCCATTGTAATGATGTTTGTACCTGTTTTATTAATGCATATTTTAAAACTATAGATTCCAAAAACCAATGAACTACCAAAACCAATTGCTGCATAATACCAGTTATCTATAAATCTAACAATCAATATTCAAACATCTGGAACAACAGATTCATCTAATCCAAATATCAAGTACTACACATATCCATTCATATATTCTACTACTGTCTATACAAAGAATTTGACTTGGTACCGACAATAGCATGTAAAATATCATTTGAGGAACGTCCTCGTTCTTCTGCATCTTCCCACTCCTTATTAAAGCTCATGTAGCCTCTGGTCCCGTATGATGACAATAAGCATATGTACCTTTGAGCGTTTTCTTGAATAAATGACTTCCTGTAGTGCAAGATGACGCTATTGTATCGATATCAGACCTCATCCTCTACAGAAGAATCATGTTGTCCAATTCTATCTATCTGTGAGTGATACGCGCAAGGTAAATGCATGAACTTGTGATTTATTAATGATCTAAAAGTTCAAGAGACTTCCAAATATTGTAATGTAACGTATCACACATCATAAACATTTGAATTCATATCCAAATATAATGCATGTACTTTGTAAATATCCTCAATTATCGACTGGAATATAGTAAAAATTTCATATTTTTTATTCAGAATCTTAAATGCTAGTCTGTCATAATTGATTAAATATATTCACGAGTGTGCATTCTTGTGAGTATGATTTAAATATAGCACTTAAGACTGCATCATACTTAAAGTAAATATCAGATAACGATGCCCAAAAATCAGCATGATTAGTATCAAAATAAGTATGACACTGCTTCTAGGTCACATGTTGAACTACAAACTGGAGTACTTAAACTTAATATATGTGTTCATAAACATATAATTGTGAATGCAATTGTGAAACCAGAAAGAAGAGGACTACCTCCTTGACTATTTGCTGTAAAATTCTTATTATTTCAGTGAAGTCAGGCCTTAAAACTGGATCTTGCTGCCAGCAATTCTCAAGAAGGTCAGCAAGTTTTGGAAGAGTGTGCTTCAGAATAAGTGGTCGTAGCCCCTGTATAACAAAATCAAACAAGACCAGCACAAGTTTTTAGGAACATTTAAATAAATAGGAGGAACAACACCAAGAAAGAATAGGAGGAACGTGTATAAGCTAGCGAATTCACAGCAGAGGGATAGGCAATACCCATGCATTTACCTTCTGGAGAACTCCAACAGCCGCTTGAACTGGTGTTATGTTTTCGTATGGAAGCTGGAAAATCGACATGTAATAACATTGTAAATAAGGTTAATATACATATTTATCTTACTGTAGTACACATAAAAATTATGTCATAACTTTTATATTACCTTTCCAGTTAATAGCTCCCATACTGCTTGCAGATGATATCTTCTTTTCCACACTAAAAGCTAGTGCTGCAAAGGGATATCTGGCCCCCGAGTACACAACCACTGGCCGATTCACAGACAAGAGCGACGTATATGCATATGGCATGATTATACTTCAGATTCTCTCTGGAAAACATATTATAAGCCATTCAATTCATTAAGGTGCAGAGTTGGGCAGACTAGAAGATTTTATGGATGTAAACCTTGAGGGAAAGTATGTAGAATCTGAGGTAATTAAGCTGGGAAAACTTGCTTTGCTATGCACTCACGAGTCTCCCAACCAGAGGCCAGACATCGAAATAGTATTGCAGAATTTGACATGTATTGCCTCCTGATCTGCAAAAACTCTTGCTTTGCTGGTTCATTTGGCTGCTAAAATTTCACAAATGCTTCTAGTTGGCCAAGTTTTCTCTAAAAAGCAAATGTTCTGAAATGACATCATTTAGAAGTGACATTAGCCTTCTGTCTTGGAAGTAATCTGATGAATAATGTTCACTTCCCACAATCCAGATCAGATTGAGGGAAGCTGTTCTAATTCTTGTTGTATTTTAGATTTAACATGTTCCAGTTTAACTCACATAACTATTGTAACTTTGTATCCGATGAAGCTCTATAGACCACACTACCCGAGGTTTCTTCTGTGCTGATGGATCGACCTCATCCTGGTCATTCTCTTCATCATCTTCTTCCTCATCCTTGCATTTCCTACTCATTTTTCCGTCCTGGTCCATGTTACCAGTCACTGCAGATCCTTGTCCGCGTTCGCTTCCCTGCTGATCTCTGTCATAAGAGGAGTTTGATTTGTCTCCTTGATATGTAGTACAAATTTCTTACAAGCAACAAGAACTGATCCTGTTATATCATTCCAATATATGTTACTTCATATATCACGACTACAAGTAATTTGACATCCCAACTAACGATAGTAGTGCAAATTAAAAATGCAGGATAGTTGTACTGGTTCATGTTTCTACTTTAAATTGCTGTTTTCTTATGTTTTAATTGATAAATAAGTACATATTACAAGTAGTGAAGCCTTCTAATACAAACTCAAATAGATATGTGTTCTCACTATCATTATATATGGATACTAAAAATCAACCAGTCGCCATTTTGTATAAGTAACAAAATCAGAAGCATCGTTATGCTCCAACAGGAAAGAACTCAATTAATTGGAAATAGAATATGAATGTTTAGATCAACCTGAGACGATCAACTATATAAATTAAACTAATTTCGTGATTCCTCAGTATTGTATAAAGGGTGACAGAATAATATAAATACTTATGATCTCGCAATTTTCCTGGAAAAAATAAAGTTTGGGTTAAAAGTATCTCCTCCAACCTTACTAGCTAGATTGTTGATAGTAAAACACAATAACATACTTCATTGACTAGCAGAATTCAGCAAGCCAAATACTTGTTTTGCTCAGATCGCAGCGTTAGTAAATAGTAACTTACCCAATTGAGACTCGTTATCCCAACACTTTGGCTTGACTGCTTGAGCTTCTAAACATAACACACATATACTACATTAATAATAAACTCAGTGAGTCTCGCAACACACACAAGTTTAGCAAAAATAACACAGAGGAAATATAAAAATGTAAGCAATAATACCTCCTTGAAATCACCAAAAAACCTTCTCAACGGACCTCGAAACTCACAATGCGTCCATTTCCTTGAATAATACCCCCTCCTAATTTCTCAAAATGACACATAAATCAAAAATCAAAACAAAAATATATACCCACATATACATCAAAATTGATACCCACATACATAATTCAAGTAATTACTCAACTAAAAGCATAAAAGATTAACATGCTCAATTCAAACATTTAACCAATCATTTAAAAAAATAGGGTTTTAAAATGAAACCTCTAAGTGAAAAATTAGGTTTAATCTTACCCAATTTATGCTCGACCTCCAAGCTTTAATCTCACACCTTTAACCTTTAAACTCAGACTTGACCTTACCCAATTCAAACTCCGTCCAAAAGAGAGAGGTGAGAGAGCACAGAGAGCACAAAGAGCATAAAAAGCACATAAAAATAGCCGGGAGAGATGACTGAATCTTCAGTTGGGCACAATCGAGAGGCAGAGGTGATATTTAGGGTTCTTCATAGAGGGGTGAGTTTCAGTGAGTGAGAAAGAGAAACGAGAGACTGAAAGGAATTATTTTTTGATTTTTGATTTTGAAAATATTTAATATTTTAAAGTGTAAAGTTGAAAAGGGGTGTAAACTAAAAAAGGGGAGAGTGTTTGAAAAAATTCTAAGGCAAAATTTGTGTGAAAAGAGGGGGAGAATTTTTTTAAGGCAAAAAAGAGGGGGAACAATAGGAGGGAATGAATTATTTGGCAAAGGGGGAAATAAGGAAGGCGCTGTAATAACCCCAATTTTTGGAAATTTTTGAAACCCTTATGAATAGTGTTTTTTCTGAATGAGAAAACTTTTCATGCCACACTATGTAGGGGTTCTGTTATGGATATTCTGAGATTTTATTAGTACTCTATATGGTATATAAGTGTATGTAAAGATCGTCAGAATCCAATTCCGAACACTTTGATTTTTCCCGAAAATCCACTAGATACGGAAAGAATTGAGTATAAGGTAACATGATTAAAAGGATTTAAATTCAAGGATTATAAGAGAGGATCATAAAAGGAATATAATGTATTGAGAAAGGTTAAGGGAACCCAAGTAATAAGATCCCGGGTATGATCCCTCAAACGATAAACGAGAACGAAAGTTAAGCGAACCGTATAACAGATCAGCGGTCATTAGGCAAACGATTAGGAAGTTAATCAAAGGGATTAGTGGGAATGATGTCATCCAACCAATAGAAAGAGGACAAGGAAGGGAGGATGACATCATGAGGATGACATAAGCATGACATGGGAAGGAAGGAGGTGTGGTGGCTTTGTAACCACACAAATCTAAGGGCAAGAAGGTAATTGACTAAAGCAACCACAAAAACCAATCAACCAAGCCAAGTAAAATCATTTTCATCAAAAATCAAAAGCAACCAAGGCTTTGTTCTTCATTGCTCACGGCTTTTCAGTATTCAAAAGGCAAGAGAAATTCAAAATCCAAGATCCAGGCTTCCTAAATTGGTAAGATAATTCCCTAATCATCTTCATGCTTAGTTAGGACTATATCATGAGTTTAAGCCATTAATTCCTTCTTAATCTTCTTCATTTAATCAAAGAAGAAGACAATGAATAGTGTTTTCAAGTTTTTAACTTGAACTTTTTCTTGTTTTTCTTGAAGATCCAAGCATTCTTAAGACTTCTCAAAGCTTCTTAAGGCTTCCTAGCTCCACCCACCACTTCAAGGAAGGTATACCATCTCCAAACCCTAGATTCCTATATATTATAAGATGATTTTGATTAGTGGGTTGATATTGTAGTTTGTTGTTATGATTTAGAGTTTGGGATTTGGAATGGTAGTGAAATGGAATGGTAATTGTTATGGTTTTGATTTAAAGGAACTTAAGTATGATTAAAGTTAAGTTTAGGCATAAGTATGAATGATTAAATTGAATTGGTTGGGGTTGTTATGATGTGATAAGGATGGATGTTGGTTGTATGTTGGATTTGAGGTTGGTTTGTGGTTGGTTTTGTATGGTTTAAAATTGGGAAATCGCGTAAACATAGCCGTCGTAACGTCCGATTTTCTTTGGACTGTTTTTGTGCATAGCATTATGACCCGAGAACCCCCTGCTAGATTATGACCACTGCCATGTTTAGATAGCTCATGTTACGAGCTTCGTTTTGATATGTAGTTCGTTCGATTCCGATGCACGGTTTAGGAGAAACGACCGTTTCAAGTAACGGCGTTTCGCGAACGAAACTTTTTCCCTCGCCTTACTTTGAAACATAGGTTAAAGACCAAAAAGGGTTAATTAATGTATGAAACATTTATGGTAAGTGTGTTAGGCAGTTGGTAAGACACTCGCGAAAGAATCGCCATAAAACCCTTAATGGTTAGATTTGGAAGATATAATCGGAGGACATGTATGGTTAGGCATTTATTAAAAATGGTGGAGCCGAGAGTACTCGAGCGACTTAAGTAAACCGTTAAGCGCGAAAGCGAACATTAGGACTCTAAATGGTTAAAGTCTAGTTTCTTAAGCGACCGGGGTTTAATTCCGACTTATGTTGTTGTTCATAGGTTATCGGACCCACTCTAAGCGTAAGTCTATCCGGGAGCACTCAGGCAAGTATTCTATCCGTTATACTGTTGTTGTGATGTATACACTTGTATATGCATTATCTTGCGATAGATGCATGTTGGTTATTTAGCAAATTCTTGCGATATATTGTAGCATGTGATATGGTATATATGCATGCCTGTTTCATATTCTTGAAATATATATCTGTTGGTTCAGTTGATAATACCTATGCTAGAGGATAGCGGTATCTTGCATATACCCTTAGTATAGGGACCCAAAGGTGAAAATATTTTCAAAACCGGGAGTCGAGGATCCCGAGTAGATTTTATATATATGGATATGGATATTTATATATATATATATTTATATATATGTATGGTTATAGTTTTCTAAACTATTAATCGAATAAGGTTTATTCGATAACTTGAAACTTTATTTTATTATTAAATATTATTTCGAATATTATTCGAAGGCGTATGACTCCTTTATTTTATTTAATGAATATTATTTATAATATTCATCCGAGGTATTATGACTCAGCTTATTTTATTTATTGAATATTATTTGAATATTCATTTGAGGATCTATGACTCCGATTATTTGCTGGGATATATTCTTTATTTTATTAAAGAATAAGGTGTAAATAATCAAACTTATTTTCGATTATTCAAATAAAGATAATACTTTCATATAAGTATATCTTTGGTTATTTAATACTCGTTTCAAGTATAAATTTTAATACTTCTACTTCAATTATTTTTTTTATAAAGATTATTCTTTATGGGAATATTATTTAATTAATAATATTCAGATATTTTCTAATATTCTGGGGACTGATTTACTTCATTAAATCAGCTTTACTCCAAACACTCTTTAAAGTGTTTTCGAGTCTTCAAAATGATTTTTAAAGTCAGAGCGGATCCCAAAACTCATTTTTATATTTAAGATCTTCCTTTTTAAGGGGATTTAAATACTTGCTCAAAACCTGGGGAATCCGGCTCTGTGGTGTATTTTATATTCGCAACGAGGTTGCAGTTTTGGTAAATGAATTGATTACTTGCCCAACGTTCGGGAAGTAAGCCCATCTAATTGAGTCGGCATAAGCGACAGGCCGGGGTACGGTCTATTATTGTGTAAGTGGCTGGGTGGCAGTCCATCAACGCGTGAGGGGCCGGGGTACGGTCTAGCGCGAGGTCCTAATGCGGCCAGGGTGATGACCGGTGAGGAATTCATCCATCTACAGTAGAAAAGGTTACTTATTGGTATCTTTGCCTGATCAGCAAGATATCGGGTTTATGCCAAAAAAAATTCTTTTCCTTTCCAAAATTCATTGGATGTTTCAAACTCTGTTCATACTTTACATAACAGAGGTTCCAGGAAATGTTTTAGAGATATATATATGTGGATATATATATATCGGGACTAAATAAAGTATTCTCGTAACTTTATTTCATTCAATAATATTTCAAAGATTGAATCTATTCAAATCTTGTCTTGTAGTCTCATCTATGTGATGAACTTTTGAAACTGATTATAACTTGAACGGTGGTAGTTCAAGTAGTATTGGGAAAGATATAAGTATATTGGGGTATTTGGTAACCTCATCTTTTAAACTTATATCTAATTAATAATTGTCTTATGAATGACAAAGATTTTTCAGAAAAACGTTGAGACAAGGTTAGATATATGAGATCACCTCGCAACGATATTTTTTTATACAGTTATACACTGGGGCTTTGTGTATATTATGCATGGAAGAGGACTTCCAATATTTTGAAAAGTATATATGTATATATACTGAATATTTTGCGACTTCATCGCATTAAGATATCAAACTTGGTTCATTTCTTTTGACCAAGACTTTCATGAGTATTATGAGTAGGCTCATATATTGTAAATCATTATACATATTATTTTGGTGGGCTTGCTGCTCACCCTTGCTTTATTTCTTCATCACACAACAACAGTTAGGAAAGATGGCTAGACTCCAGCAGACCCAGCGCAAGCGCGTGGGAAGCGTCCCGCGTCTTCCCGTTGATGTTGTAGCTGCTATAGCTGCAGAGGTAGATCTATTGTAGATCAGACCATCTACTTTTGAGAATCAATTATGTATAACTATAACTTGTGGCAGATAATGACAATTAACTGTAAATTTATCAAGTAATCATTTTGGGTTGTAATAACTTTTAAATTGTGGATTCAAAGACTTGTACTTATTTAAATTTCATCTCTGAGACTATAACGGGTTGTGGTGTGTGTTAGTGTGGGGTCACAGCATAAGGTTATTTATTATTAATTAAGTGAAGTGATATTGTGGAAAGAAAGACCGTGACGACCCGGATCCCCGACCCCGGATCTGGGGGTGTTACAGGCGCGCTGATTAAATTTTTTTAAACAAACTTTTAACATCGGTTGGGCTAAAACACCGATGTTTATAACAACAAAAGACATCAGTTGGTTAAAACCGATGTAGAAAACACCTTTTACATCGGCTCCAAAAGCAACCGATGTCTAAGAGGCGATGTCTATTCTATTTTTTATAGTAGTGAGAGTAATGAAGTATCATTATAATAGACTAGATAGTTTTTGTTTTATTATCCTATCTCATTACTTTGTAATCTTGGTGATATATAAACCAAGAAGTAGCAACTAAGGAACTATCTGAGATACAAGCAGAGAAACATTTGTAAGCAGAATTCTTAGTATTTCTCTGCATTCTTAGTTGTTCAATATTTGTAAGCAGCTGTGAGCTTTTTGCACACAGAGTTCTCTCGATATATATTATATATCTCTGGTGGAATCATTAAAATCCACCAGAAAGTTTTTAAAGACTCTTGTTTTTAAATAATTGTGTTTTGATTCATTTAAGTAACTATTCCGCATTGTGCTAATCAATTCACACTTATATATATATTCGAGTTGGAACATTTTTATTTCAAGAAAAAGTTTCAAGAATTTCATTCAACCCCCCTTCTGTAATTCTTGTCAAATTGTTAAGGGACTAACAATTGGTATCAGAGCAAGCTCTTATCAAACAAAGAGTTTAAAGATCAAAACAATACAGCAAGATGAACAAGAAGGACGTTGGAGTCAAGATTCCATTTCTGGATAAAGATAATTACCATCATTGGAAGGTAAAGATGCATCTTCATTTGCTTCATCAAGATGAGGCCTATGTTGACTGCATAGAAAGAGGCCCTCATGTTCCAATGAGGGCTGCAACTAGAAATGAGCCATCTGTCCCCAAGCCAAGGCATGAATGGTCTGATCCTGACATTGAACAAGTCAGGAAGGATAAAAAGGCCATGAATATCTTTTTTAATGGAGTTGATGGTGATATGTTTGACAACATTATCAACTGCAAAACTGCCAAGGATGTTTGGGATACAATACAGATCATCTGTGATCGTACTGAGAAATTTAGAGAAGACAAGATGCAGCTACTGATTCAGCAATATGAGCATTTTCATAGTGAAGAAAGTGAGACTCTCACTGACATTTTTAGTAGGTTTCAAAAACTACTAAATGCTCTAAAGTTGCATGGAAGGGTCTATTAGACAAAAGACTCCAATCTGAAATTCCTTAGATCTCTTCCAAAGGAATGGAAACCAATGACAGTCTCATTGAGGAACTCACAAGATTATAAGGAGTTTACTTTGGAGAGACTGCATGGCATCCTGAAAACATATGAGCTTGAAATAGAGCAAGATGAGAGGATGGAGAGAGGAAAGAAGAAAGGAGGATCCATTGCACTAGTTGCTGAGTTGGAAAAAGAGAAGGAAGTGAAGATGGAAGTTGTTGAGTCAACTTCAAGGGTCTGTGAAAGCAAGGGCAAAGGGCTAGTAGCTAAAAATGAAGATTCTTTGAGCCAAGATGACATGGAGGACATTGATGAACACCTAGCATTTCTTTCCAGGAGATTTTCCAAGCTCAAGTTCAAGAAGAACTTTGGAGCAGCCAAGCCAAATAGAAACATGGTGGATTAATCAAAATTCAAATGTTTCAAATGTGGCTTGGCAGGGCATTTTGCCAGTGAGTGTAGAAAGTCAGATTCCAGCAAGAAAAAGTTTGAGCCTGTGGATTATAAGCAAAAATATTTTGAACTGCTCAAACAAAAGGAAAGGGCTTTCATAACACAAGAAAATGACAGGGCAGCAGATGGTCGGGATGAAGATGAAGATGTCAGCTATGTTAATCTAGCCCTAATGGCCAAGTCTGATGAGACAGAAACAAGTTCTTCAAGTAATCAGGTAATTACTACAAACCTTGTACATTTATCTAAAGCTGAGTGTAATGATGCCATAAATGACATGTCTATTGAGTTATATCATTTGCGTGTTACACTTAAGTCTCTTACTAAAGAAAATGCTAAAATCAAAGAAAACAATTTGTTTTTAAGTGAGAGGAATAATGTGTTAGAGTCTCAGTTCATTGATTTTGAAAAAATTAAGAATTGAATGTAAGATTGCCAAGGAGGAATTAATTGAGTCCTTGAAGAAAGAAGAAATTTTGAAGAAGTAGCTCGAGCGTGAACATGAGGTGATTAAGGTATGGAAAACATCTAGGGATGTCCATGATCAAATCACCAAAGTTCAAGGAATTGAGTCTTTCTGTGATGCAGCCTGGAAAAAGAACAAAGAGAAACTAGAACCAAATTTGGTAGATGGAGTGCTAACAGATGTAGACTCGACGGATGATGAGGGTTATCCGTCGAATGATGAAAATCCTCATCCATCGGTTGTGAGCAAGCCTATCAGTAAAGCCAAACTTGTTAAGCTGAATGATAAGTATGGATCTGTTTCCAAGAACTTTGTTTCAGGAGAATCGAGTCAAGTTAAGAAAGGGAAAAAGGCTAATATTGGTCACATGACTGTCAAACAGTTAAGTGACAGACTTGAAAAGATTGAGGTAAAAACAGAGGCTAAAAAGAAAAACAATAGAAATGGTAAAGTAGGGATTAACAAACACAATAACTACACACCTGATAAATATGCTCCTAGAAAAATCTGTGTCAAGTGTGGTAGTGTAAATCATTTGTCTGTTAATTGCAAATCTGCCATGCCTACTTCCATGTCTGTGCCACCTCACTTTCCTAACATGAATTCCATGCCTCCCATGCCTATAAATGCTATGTCTACACAGAATATGAATGCACAGTTTTCTAACATGCCATTTGCACCTAATCCTTATTATGCTGCATTTAGTATGCCACAAATGCCATTTAGCATGCCTTACTGGAATAACATGTTCACCAATAGCATGCCATTCCTTGTTGATTATAATATTCATGATAATTCTGTTGTAATGAATGGTTTCAAAGGCCCAACTCAAGTGACTAAGGATGAATCTGATATCCCCAAGTCAAATGAGATAAAGCCAAAGAAACAAAAAAAGAAAGCTAACAAGGCAGGACCCAAGGAAACTTGGGTACAAAAATCAACTTGATTTTATTTTGATGTGTGCAGGGAAACAGATAGAATCTTTGGTACTTGGATAGTGGTTGTTCAAGACACATAACTGGTGATTCTACCCTGCTCACAGAGTTCAAGGAGATAGCTGACCCAAGTATTACTTTTGGAGATGACAGCAAGGGTTATACTGTGGGATATGGCTTGATTTCAAAGGACAATGTCATCATTGAGGAAGTTGCCTTAGTGGATGGTCTCAAACACAACTTGTTGAGTATCAACCAGCTTTGTGATAAAGGCAACTCAGTAACCTTCAACTCAGAAGCCTGTGTTGTGACCAATAAAAGAAGCAATAAAGTGGTTCTCACTGGTGTGAGAAAAGGAAATGTGTACCTAGCTGATTTCAACTCATCTAATACAGAATCTGTTACTTGTCTTCTCAGTAAAGCAAGTCAGGATGAAAGTTGGCTATGGCACAAGAAGCTATCCCATTTAAACTTCAAGACCATGAATGAGCTCGTAAAGAAGGAACTGGTTAGAGGCATTCCTCTAGTGGAGTTTTCTAAGGATGGATTGTGTGATGCCTGCCAAAAGGGGAAGCAGATTAAAGCATCATTCAGGAAGAAACTTGATTCAACAATTGAAGAACCTTTGCAGCTGCTACACAAGGATTTGTTTGGACCAGTCAATGTGTTGTCTATCTCAAGGATAAGATTTTGCCTAGTAATTGTAGATGATTTTTCAAAGTTCTCTTGGACATATTTCCTAAAGTCTAAAGATGAGGCTAGTGAAATCATCATCAATCACATAAGGCAAGTCAATAATCATCCTGATTTCAAGGTTAGAAGAATCAGGAGTGACAATGGAACTGAGTTCAAAAATTCTGTCATGAGAGCATTTTATGAGGAAAATGGGATTCTGCATGAGTTTTCAGCAGCAAGAACTCCGCAACAGAATGGAGTAGTGGAAAGGAAGAACAGATCACTTATTGAAGCTGCAAGGACAATGCTTGAAGAATCTAAACTGCCAACATATTTCTGGGCTGAAGCTGTTAATACTGCATGCTACACTCAGAATATTTCTCTGGTTAATCAAGCAAGATGCATGACTCCCTATCAATTGTTCAAAAACAAGAAACCAACTCTAAATTTTCTTCATGTCTTTGGCTGCAAATGTTATATTCTGAGAAATTAAACTGATCAAAATGGAAAGTTTGATGCTAAAGCAGATGAAGGAATTTTTGTTGGATATGCTGTTGGTAAAGCATATAGAGTCTACAATCTAAGAACCAACATTGTTGTGGAATCAATACATGTTGTGTTTGATGATAAAAAGATTGAAGGACTGAAAGATGGAGATTACCATGAGAGCCTCAAATTCGACAATGTGGAGATGGTTAGTGATGATAGTGATGATGAAAGTGATCAAGAAACTGTATCTAAGGATAATGCAGAGAAATCTACTACCAATGAAGCACAAAACTCAACATCTGTCGAGTTATATAATGCTTCATCCGTCGGGAGGCAATCTGTGTTATTCGTTGGGAGACAACCAGCTTCATCTGTCGGGACGTAAAACAAAAAATACGCTGATGGGGGTCGTACTCAAAATTTACCATCCGTCGGGTTATCAAAAGGAGCAGGAAGTCAAGATAGATCACCTACAGAAAGTTCCCCTTTCTCAAATCAAAGATCCACAAACTCAGGGGGAGTTTCTAACAGTCAAAACTCAATCACACATCAAGACAACAATGAGGCCTCTTCATCTAGAGCTAATCTACCTCAACAAAGAAACTGGACAAAAGATCACCCCTTTGAAGCTTTGTTGGATCCTGATTGGATTTTAGCTATGCAGGAGGAGCTAAACCAATTTGAAAGGAATAATGTATGGAATCTGGTGCCCAAGCCTAAAGGAAAGAATCCAATAGACACCAAATGGGTATTCAGAAACAAGATGGATGAAAATGGCATAGTAGTCAAGAACAAAGCTAGATTGGTTGCTAAGGGCTATTGTCAACAAGAAGGAATAGATTTTGATGAAATATTTTCTCCTGTTACAAGACTTGAAGCCATCAGAATCTTCTTAGCCTATGCAACCCATGCCAATTTCAAGGTCTATCAAATGGATGTCAAAAGTGCCTTTCTGAATGGAGATTTGGAGGAGGAAGTCTATGTCAGTCAACCTCCTGGTTTTGAAGATCCAAATTTTCCAGAACATGTCTATTATCTTTTGAAAGCACTTTATGAACTGAAGCAAGCACCTAGAGCCTGGTATGACACTTTATCAAAGTTCCTTTTGGAAAATCACTTCATAAGAGGTACTGTAGATAAAACTTTATTTTTCAGAAATGTTAATGGCTCTAGTATACTTGTTCAAATTTATGTAGATGATATTATTTTTGGCTCTACAGATGAGAAACTTTGCAAAAAGTTTGCCAAATTGATGCAAAGTAAGTATGATGGGAGAACTGACTTACTTTCTTGGTTTACAAGTTAAGCAAGTTAATGATGGAATATTCATTAGTCAAACTAAATACATTTTTGATCTTTTAAAGAAGTTTGATCTAGTGGATTGCACATCTGTAAAAACTCCCATGGCCACTGCAACTAAGCTTGAATTAAACACTACTGAAAAGTCTGTGGATATTTGGCTCACTTTTGTACTTAACAGCTAGTAGGCCAGATATAATGTTTGCTACATGTTTATGTGCTAGATTTCAGTCTGATCCTAGAGAATCTCACTTAATAACTATTAAGAGAATTTTCAGATATCTCAAGGGAACACCAAAACTTGGCATTTGGTACCCTAGAGATTCTGGTTTTGATCTAACTGGTTATTCAGATGCAGATTATGCAGGTTGTAGAATTGATAGAAAAAGTACAACAGGAACCTGTCAATTTCTAGGAAACAAGCTTGTGTCCTGGTTCAATAAAAAGCAAAATTCAGTTTCTACTTCTACAGCTGAAGCTGAATATATTGCTGCTGGCAGTTGCTGTGCACAGTTTTTTATGGATGAAAAATCAATTGATAGACTATGGTTTGCAAGTTGAAAGGATTCCTATTTTCTATGATAACATAAGTGCAATTGCCATCACTGAAAATCCAGTACAACATTCAAGGACAAAGCACATAGATATCAAGTACCACTTCATAAGGGAACATGTAATGAATGGTACTGTAGAACTACATTTTATTCCAAGTGAGAAGCAGCTTGCAGATATCTTTACCAAGCTACTGGATGAATCCACCTTTTCAAGGTTGGTAAGTGAGTTAGGTATGCTCAATTATTCCTAAATCTTTATGAGTTAATTTGCAAGTTGGAATGCAGCCAGAAATTTAATTGATTTTTCAGTCTAGGATGAAATTTTGGCTAAGTCAAAATTTACATCTCGACGGATGATCTTTATCCATCGAGTTTGATCATCCGTCGGAATTCTATTTGCTAATAAAAATCAATTATTTTTTCAGGAATATTTTATGTCTCGACGGATAACAGTTTATCCTCATCCGTCGAATTGTCTTAATCTTAGCTGTTAGTTTCCTGAACATTATCCATCGAGTATACTTACAGTTTGTAAGCATAACACGACGGATAATGGGTGGAATTTTTACAGTTTATTTTTAAACGGCTATTTTAGGAAATTTCTATTAGTTACTTTATTTTACTTTATTATTTTTAACAGTTATTTTTGAGACGGTATAAAAGTTTATTTCATTTCAATCACTTTTCTTTTATCATTCTCAATTCAACTGCTCAAATTTCATTCTCTCTCAAAGTACTTACTCTCTTTCTCTTCAAGCTCTTATTCTCTAATAATGGCACCTGTTGTAAAGATTATGTCTCAAACTGGGTTCATTTATGAGAAGAACAATTTCACTGCACTAGTGAACAAGGGTATTCAGCAATCTGGTGACTATCACAAGAAGATGGACTTTGTGAGGAATTGCAAGCTTAGCTATGCCGTGCTGGAATCACCCACAATCTTCTGTGAAGTTGTTGAAGAGATGTGGACCACTGCTATCTACAACTCAACAAATACGACAATCACACTCACCATTAAAGGTAAAGAGTTCTGTATCAATAGTGATATTATAAAAGCATGTTTCAAGATTCCTGATAACACTGTGACCTCACCACACACTGACACTGATATAATCAATATGCTTAATTCCATGAACATGCTCTTTCTACTTCGAAGTTAAGTGACATTAGGAGAATGGGTCTTAGGAAAGAATGGAGTTTTATGTGTGATGTTGTGACAAAAGTCTTTTCAGGAAAAATCAGTAATTTTGATTCAGTCAATATATCCATGCTTAACATGCTCTACATGCTAGTTACAGATAAATTTTATGATTTCAGTGACTTTGTTTTGTTTGAGTTGGGCTATAAATTAGGAGAGTTAAATAAAAGAGGTAAGAATGTGTATTATGCTAGATTCTTTATGATATTAGCTAACCACCTCTGTGAAGAGATTGTGCGTGAGAACCCAAACAACAAATTAGATGGTTGGGTTCAAGAGAGAAGGCTCATTGCAGATTTGAACAGGGCCAATCATCACAAGGATGTGCCATTGTTCTATTTCCGTATAATGGAAGCACCTCAGGTAAGTGAGGTAAGTTCATCTATCCCTACCACTATTCCAACCTCACTCATTTCTTTGAGTTCTAGTGTGGCAATGACAACTGTGTCAATGACCCAACAGTTGCCTACCCAAGCCACCAAACCTGCAATTATTTCAAAATCCAAATCTAAGAAAGCCCCCTCTGGTATCTCTCAAAAGATGCCAGTTGCAAAATCCACTAAAACCAAAGAGGGGAGTGTGAAGGAGGGCAAGATAGATGAGGGAAGGGGTGAACATAAAAGAAACCCTAAGGATAAGGAAGGAGAGTTGAGTGGATCCCAGCCTAGCCACACTGCAGTTTCCCAATAAACTGCAGTGCTTAAAAAGGATAAAAGCTCATTTCTAATTGCATCCTCCCAAAAGGATGTAGTTATTGAACAAAGCTCTCAACCAAGAGCACATGCCAAGAGGGTTAGGGACACAAGCTCACCCCAAACTTATACAGAAAGAAGAAGTCTAAAACCCTTGGGGATGCACAGGGTACACACACTGTGCAAACTGGTGCAAAAGACTCAGTCATTGCACCTTCACAAATTCAGTTTGATGTGGCTCCAAAAAATATGGAGTCACATCCAAAATCTATAGTTATAGAAGCACCTCAAACACCAAACTCACCAAAAAATTCTCTGGATGTGGATACGATAAACACATCAATTCCCGATTCCCCTTCTTTAACTCTGTTGGGAAAGCCAAAATCTAGTGCAAGTGAGCATCATCTTTTAGATGATTTGTTGGCTCACTTGCCAATTCTTTCAGGAACTGTTGAATCATTTGTGCCCAAAATATCATCAATCAACACAGAGTCCACAATAGTTTCTTTTCCAAGTTCATTCATTTCAACTCTCTCGATGGATATTGCTCATCCGTCGAGTAGTGATTGTATCCCGATGGATAAGATTAACAGCAGTCATCCGTCGGATAGCAAAACCACTCACCCGATGGATATCACTCATCCGTCGAGTATCTCTACACAACCTCAAACTTCATTTATTTCAAGTGCAGAAGATTTAGTGGTTGTACAGTCACTATTAGGATTGAGAGAGAAGAATGTTTTGAGTGAGAGTCTGGGTTGCTCCCAGGAAAAAGGAGAGGAAATGAGTGAAACTATGCAATCCATTTCTTCAGGATTGGCAAAAAAAAGTGAGAGGAGTCCCACCTTAGTAGGTGAAGGTGAGGGTGTGAGGGTGGGGAGCCAGGTTGAGACCCTGATGCAACAAAAGAGAGAAAACGAGAGAAATGCAGGTACTGGAGTTATAAGGATGGATGTCATTGCTAGTGAGTTAATGAATGTCCAGGATGCATACATGGAGGGACTATTTCAGCAACCTAAAGCTGTTATAGATTCCACCTTCCTTGATGTTGAGGCATTTACTCACCCTGTTCCAGCTTATCAACTTCTAGCTAAACAGGGAAATGACAATGCAGAAAGGATGCTCAATCTGGTGCATACCACTCAGTCTATACTAAGAGCCAAGGATGCCATCACATCTTTTCCTTCTACAGCTGGTGATGTGGACTATGAGACTGGTGGTTCAACTGATTTCTTTGGTGATGGGAGTGGGGATAGTGAAGATAAAGCAATGGACATAGGGGGAGAAGTAGGTTCATGTTCAAGATCAGGTATGCCATCATGGGCATTTTCAAAGCACTGTGATGAGCACTACTTCAAGACAACCCTGATCCAGCTAATCAATCAGACAAATACTGCCCTTCAAACCACTACTAATGCCAGCACCAAGAAGCTCCTTCAGGCACACCTAGCCTCCCTGCAACTTCAACAAATCCAAGGCTTCCAACATGCTAGGGATGTAAACACCATGAAGAGTGATATTGAGGAGATGAAGAAGGCCATTTCAGAAAAAATGGATTCTAAGCTTCCAGAAACTACAATGCTTGATATCAAGAGGCAATTAAGGAAAAATTCTGATCTTGCAACCAAGATAGATGCCTTAGATACAAGAATGTCAGCTATGGAAGCATCTTTGACAACCATTCATCTTCATTAAGCTCAACAGACAGATTTACTTCAAAAAATTGGTGGCTGCTCAAACCTCCTACTCTACTCAACTTGATGATAACAAAAAGGGGGAGAAAGGACCAAGTGAGGGGGAAAGGCTTCAGATTCAAATCAGTAAAGTAATTGTGCCTTCAATTACTATCTCAAAGCCACCAGTTACAGACAATATTGATCTGATCAATGCAGCAGCAGCCAACATAAGAGCAGCTGATAAGGAGAAGTTGAGTTTAGTCAACTGGGAGAAGATTGATGAGGAAATACAAAAAAAGTTTGAACTAGTCAATGAGCCATTAAAGTCAGCCATCCATCCCTCTCAAGTCGGGAAGATTTCTTTGAATGAGATGAGCATGAACTATCTGAAAAGGGGACAACCATCCTGCATCAAATCTCCAAAGGCTAAAATAGTTCTGAAACCAAGGGTGAACTACTCAAAATCATCATTGAAGAACCCTTTGGATATTGTGTATGAGACACCTAAGCCTGATGAAAAGAAGCTTCTGTCAAGATCAATTGCTTTCTACAAAGATCCAGCTGATTCAGCTTCAAAAAGGAGAATCGCTAAAATTTTCAGAAATGGGAAATAAATTTCTGTGGTGGCTGGACATCCTCAATTTGCTCAAGCAAAGAGAGAAGAAAAGGATAGATTGAAGCAGGAAAAGAAGCAAGTTGTTCTAGATGCTAAAAAGACTAAACAAAAGAAAGAGCAAATTGCTATCTTGGCCAAGCTACATACTGTAAATTCATCACAACAAATTCCTTCTCAGCCATCTGAAGTTATTGAATCAAAGAAGCAAGTTGAACAACAGAAGAAATCTCCAAGAATTAAGGAATTGGCTAAAAGAACTAAAAGGAAACTGGACATTGTTGATAAGGAATTGGAGAATCAGTTTCCCAAGGAATCCACTCCAACTACAACTCAAGCATCAAAACCCTCTATGGTATTTGAAGATATCAAGGTGGTGGATCCTTACAGGAACATCCATGGTGAACCTATTGTGCCTAAGGATGAACCAGTAGAATGGGAGAACATACCAATTCCTGACTTCTATTTGCCAATCCTTAACAAGCCAAAGAGAACAAACTCAAGAGCAGTCAAGAAAGTGAAGCTGTCACCTCTCAAATCCAAATCAGTAGTCAAAGCTCAATCTAAAGTCAATAAGGGAGATTACATGTACTTGTGTGACATCAAAGAATTTTCTAATCTAAACCTCTATCTAGATGAACTAGATGAAGTGAGAGGAATTGATGCATACAGAAACCTACCTGAAAGGTTAGTGTTCAAGTACAAAGGAGGAAAGGAGATTCAGTGGCCACTTCACAGGATCCTTCAAGAAAGCCATGCTATACTGATTAAAGTTTATTCATCCTTCAAGAAGAACTTTGGGTTCAATATTACTGCAAGAAGATTGGTACTGAAGAAGATTGAAGAGCTAAGGAGTGTTAGAGCTAAAGATGCACTCCCAAAGACTCTAATCATCCCTTACACATGGAGAAGAGTGCATCTAAGGCCTTACTGGCTGATGGAGTTCATGGATGACAAAAGAGTGAGAAGATTTTTCAGATTAGAAGACCAATTGAGCATCTCTAGCAATGAGACTCTTTTGGAAATGCAAGGAAAGCTAAATCTCTCAAAATCTGATGAACTGGAATTCAGATTGAGGAAAACAACAGAAAGCTTGGAAAGAGATCCAGAACTTCAAGGAATTACATAAATCTGCTCAGGCTAGAGGAGCATCTTGAAAATGACTATGAGCAAAACTTTGTACATTTTGTTAATTGAAGCACTTTTCAGTATTATCTACTATCTTTTAAAATTTGTATTTTTAAGGTGTTTTGTTATCATCAAGTGTCTCTTAATTTATGGCTACAATTCCAATAGACATAAATTGGGGGAGATTGTTGTGTATATGTTGTGTACTTGATGATTTCATGAACAAAACACCTTGGTAGATTTTACTTAGTGAAATTATGTAGCACTCGACGGATAAGGTTTATAGTCCCGACGGATGACTCAATATAGTCCCGATGGATGATGACTTATTATCCATCGAGTGAGTAGCTTATGTAACAATAAGTCTGTAGCACATTTCTGCATACACATTGTTTAGAATCTGTAGTAGTATTTGAGTCATGTTGACTTTAATTAGATATGCAGAATAGGTTGATTAATTGTACATAGATGATGTCTTGTAATTCTGCATAGGTAAAATGAAGTAAAGTGCATGATTGCTACTGACGGATAAACAACAATGAATTCGACGGATGATCAACAACCCGGCGGATGATCAATAACTCGACGGATGATCATGAACCCGACGGATAAAGAATTCAAATATCTGTTGACAGTGACAACACAGTCACATGCGTCGAGTGGATGCAAATGGAATGTGGTAGCCTATTCAACTGGGTTTCCGAGAACAAAGAAGCATTGCCATTTCCATGCTATTATGAAGATATTCAAATATGCTGGAATAGAGTAATGAAGTAGCATTGTAATAGATTAGATAGTTTTTGTTTTATTATCATGTCTCATTACTTTGTAATCTTGGTGATATATAAACCAAGAAGTAGCAACTAAGGAACTATCTGAGATACAAGTAGAGAAACATTTGTAAGCAGAATTCTTAGCATTTCTCTGCATTCTTAGTTGTTCAATATTTGTAAGCAGCTGTGAGCTTTTTGCACACAGAGTTCTCTCGATATATATTATATATCTCTGGTGGAATCATTAAAATCCACCAGAAAGTTTTTAAAGACTCTTGTTTTTAAATACTTGTGTTTTGATTCATTTAAGTAACTATTCCGCATTGTGCTAATCAATTCACACTTATATATATTCGAGTTAGAACATTTTTATTTCAAAAAAAGTTTCAAGAATTCCATTCAACCCCCCTTCTGTAATTCTTGTCATATTGTTAAGGGACTAACACAACCCACTATAATTCAACAAGTAATTACCCCTAGATCAAAAAGCCCTAAATTTCAATTACGAACATTCATACAGGTTATAAACCCTAATTTCAAAATTCGAAAATCAAATTCAATTTTGAACATGTTATTGAACTCCAAATCAGTCATATGACATATGAAAATCATCAGGAAAACAAGATCGACAACATGCAATCATCAAATCATCCAAACAATCATCTGAACAAAAATTCATATTTTTAATTAAAATAATTCGAAAATAAATAAAATTATAGAAAAATAACCTTGATTTCTGCAGGTGTATAGATCACAGATTCTGATAGAGCTCGTCAAGTCCTTTGTTTTGGTTACTCAAGCTTTCCAAACTGAATTCAATAACACCTCCAAAAGCTTGTTTGATTCTTGAAAGTTTATATGAATATATAGATTTTCTCTATAAAATTATAGAGTTACTGTTTGCAAATGATTTTCGGTACGAAATAAAATTCGGTAAAGGCTATTTATAATTACGGAAAATTAGTATCCCGTTGGATCATTCCGGATATAAAATGATACGTTTATTTACAAAAACTGATCCAAACGGTACCGGTTTTCGAGATAATTATCCAAACCAGTACAATTTGTACTGCGGTCTTGGTCTCAGCGCCTGGTTACACATATTACGAGGTGATAATTGTGATAGTTCAATAAAATGATCCTGTTTATCAAAAATACGAGTTTTATTGATTTACCGAAATGGATAATGTATCGAAAATATTGCGCCGGGACCCGATCAGGACAAACCGTATGCCGGATCGAAAAAGTTGAAACATGGAAAATGCTCGGAATATTGCAATTAGGTTAGGAAGGAGTTTTCGAAAGAGTTTCGGGTTATAAAAACGTAAAACCGGATGACGTCGGTTGGTTCCCGATTGTATAAAATAGTTTTTAAATACTCGGAAAAAGATTTTATAAAATCCATATATTTCCTATAAAATCATAAATCAACATAAAAATAAATATGAAGATATGACAATTATCTATATTTTATTTTGGACATATAAAAATTAAAATACTCAATTAATATTATTTTTAAAAATCCAAACACATTTAACAATTAATAAATAATTCACAGAATAAATACTGAACATACATAATAATTAATAATTACAAGATATATCCCAGATATTACAACTATGTTTGGAATGAATTCTGTAACCCTTGAACCAGAAATTCTTGTTTTATCTCTTATGGTCTTCATAATGAAATTTGACCATCTCCTGGTAATCTCAGACTTTATCTCTAAATGATAATGAAAGAATTGAAGTTCTTTCAGAGATTTGTTCAGCATATATGATTCTAACATTTGATATGTTCTTCCATCTTCAAGAAATAGAATCAGATTTTCTTTGACATTATGTTTATCATGAGCATCCAGTACCACTTGAATAGAGATAACCTTATCAAGGTGTTTCTGTGTAACATCTTCAAGAGGTTTATCAGTCAATAAGAATGGATCTCTTGTAAGCACTTCAACTCCTGTCTTGATCTTAGCTTCATCAGAACCTACACTACGTGAAAAACTGGAATAGACATCACACTTTTTACATCAGTTAAAAAAAACGATGAAAAAACAATTTTTGACATCAGTTGCTCTCAAACCGATGTGAAATAACATTATTCACATCAGTTTCATGGCCGACGGTTGTATATAACTACTTTTTAAAAAATTAAAAAAACACGGAACAAATTGTTTAAATTGATTATAATCTCTTAGTTTACAAAATTAAAATGTTGTTAGGTACTTATATAAGATAAAGGACATCAGTTTATTGCCAAAAAATGATGTGGAAAGCAATGTTTTACATCGGCTAAAAACCGATGTCAAATGGGAGACCTTTCTCTACACCGACGAAGACATCGGTCAGGATTTTTTTTTACATCGGCTAATAACCGATGTCTATTCCAGTTTTTCACGTAGTGCTAGTCCAGCTCTGTCTCTTGCTTCTCTAGCTTTCAATCCAACAATCATGAAATCAGATAACGATTGGCTTTTCTTTGGATCTGATGGTTTGACATTCTTCCATAGGAGTTTCTTCTTATCAGCAACTTTCATCTTGTCTAAATTAACTTGAGCACTGTTAGAGGTTGATTCCTTGATGACTTGACCAGAATTTGCCGTTTCTTCTGTTGCTTGTTGTTCTTCATTCTGAACAACTTGAGCTTTGTCAGAGGTTGTCTTGGATTCTTCAGTTATCTTCCTTCTTTTCAGAATTTGAACAGTTTCATCTTCAACAGCAGTATCATCATAAACTTGAACCATTTTGCACAGAGGTTTTATCAGGATTTGAGGAATCTTCATCTCTTGTGGCTTTGTTAGTTCATCAACTTTTCCTTTCCCTTTATCTTTGGGATCAATCTGTGATCTTGTCATGGGATTTGAAGCCTCAGAATTTGACTATTCCTTGATCACAATGCCTTTTACCTTATGCCTTGGAGGTTTCTTAGCATCAGAAGCTTTAGACTTTAGATTTGTCTTCTCAGCTGCAAATCTAGCTTCTTCCTCCTTGAGATTCTCTAAATCCATACCAGGATTATGCTTGAGAAATAGTCTTTTAGCAATCTCTTCATCAAGTGTCTGAATTTTAGGATCTTTGTAGTAGACAGTAGTCTGCTTTCCTTTGAGCTTCAGAGTTTACAAAAACTTCTGAGAGTCTTTACTTCCTCCTTGAATCAGAACATCAGAACTTGATATCAGATTTTGATTATCAGAACTTGCTATCAGAGCTTGGGCATTTACAGCATCAGATTTTGTCTTCTTTTGAGTAGAAGATTTGCTTGAATTAGAAATTAGTTTCCTTGAAGAAACTTTGATGTTGTGCCCTTGACCTTGACCCTTGCTAGGGTTTCCCTGGTCATCCTCATTGTTATCCTTTTTCTTCAGTACTTGAGTATTAGATCATTTGGACTTAACTACCTTCTCCCCCTTTTTGGCATCATCTGGTAGTAGGAGAGAGAGAAGAAGTTCTACTAAAGATTGAATTTCATTAAGTTGAGCTTGTTGAGCAGCTTGATTCTGCAGGACCTCAAAAATTTGGGCATGTTGCTGTTCTTGAATCTTCTCAATACCTTCAACTTTCTCAAAAATAGGTTTTGATAAACCTCTTTTTATCTAGCTTGATCTCTATATCTAGCTTATCTGACTTTTCCAAAAGTTTGTCAACTTTTTCATGAGTGATAGAGTGTTGACCTTGAAGAGACTTGATACTTAGAGCTGTGACTTTGAGTTGTGTCTTGAAATCAGAATTTGTTATCAGCTCATCAGCTTTGGCAATATGCTTTGTCAGAACTTTGGAGCTTGGAATGAAATCAGATTCATTCCACTTCTTGGTCCACTCCACTCCTCTGTGAGTTTCTTCCCAAGGAATAGGAGCAGCTTGTTCAACAAATTTTTCAATCAGTGCCTCCTTTCCAAGAATGGGAGCATTTACTGGAGCACTATCTCTAGAACTTGCTAACATCTCCTCATCTTCTGACAACACAAGAGTGTGTGTAAAAAAAGGAGATTTTACAGTAACTTCATCTAAATTCTGAGCATTAGAATTTATCTCTAGAATTGAAGTTGTTGGTATCTCATCCTGTAAGATAGGAGAATTAACTGTATATGGCTGAGCTACAGTTGGAGCTTCAAGATAGAGCACAGTTGGAATGATCAGCCTGTGGATGTCAATTTCAGGACTTAATCCTGAATCTTCAACTGTTGTTGCTTTGACTGGAGAGACAGGAGGTGTGATCACTATTTCCTGAACAGTGTCTTCAGCCTGAGTTGGAGGTGGCAAAGATTCAATTACTATTGGCTTTGAGATCAGAGATTCCTGATCCCCTTCCTCAGCTTCATAAGTATCCTCAGATGGAGGTTGTGCCATATGCCTTCCTGCCCTCTGTTTCTTTGATCTCCTTGATAGAGAAGGAGTTGTCTGAGCAGCATCAGAACTTGAAGTTCATTTTCTCTTCAAAATATCAGAATTTTCAGCTTCAGTTTCTTTCTGAGAAGTTTCCTTTTCAGGTGCTATAGTCACAGGTTCTGATGCATGAACCTGGACTTGCTTCTCTTCATTATCAGATTCATCCCTAATAATCATCCTTCTTCTCCTTGGTGGAGATTTAGGAACTGATTTTGCTCTTTTAGGTCTGGAGGATGAAGTTCTGATGGTAGGTACTGATGGTTCAGATTGAGATGACTGAGCTAGCTGGAAATATGTTCTAATGGTTGGTTGAGTTGGTTGAGTTTGAGAAGTGGTAGGTGGTTGATTGGTTGTAGGTACTGATGGAGGTTGGGATGGTTGTACATCAGGATATATAACAGCATAGGTGTCTGGATCAGAGTTTACTACGACCTATTTGACTGACTGTGGTATTTGGAGGGGTCTTAGTACAGCCTTCTTATTATCAGTAGATAATAAGTCAGTGAAGGCCCTTTTAGCAAGTTTAAAGGGTTCAATCAACTCACTAGCTAGTTGGGCCTTATCAGAACTACAGGAACTGTAAATAAGTTGGCAAAATCTAGCAAAATATACAGTGTTTCTGTTCTCTTGCATCCTATCCCCAATAAATCCTAGCACAACACTAGCATAATCAAATTGAGTTTGATTAATGAGAGCAAACCCGATTTGCTGACTCAGGATTGGGATTGCATCAAAATTGAAGCACTTGTTTGCAAAAGCCTTGGTGATGCAGTCAAAGAAGAAACTCCACTCCCTCCTGATATGGGGTCTCTTCAATTGTCCAAGCTTTGCCAAAGTCTTTTCATTGCCCAGATTGGCCATCATTTGCTGAAGGGCCGGCTCCTTAATTGTTGAACTGTAAACACAGTTTTCTGGCAAATGTAGTGCATGTCGAACAGTTGACAAAGTCACCACATGCTCATCCTCCCATGTTGTAAATATGATACCGGGGGACCCATTTGCACCACCATCATCATACACACCACTCCTCCAAAACTCCAGCACTTGAGTTCTTGAGATTGCTTCTGGTTGGGTCAAAGCATACCTAATCTCACTTTGAGATAGAAAATCTTGGATGAAGTGAAGTTCTGATGGAGCTTCATCCTTAGAAAGAATAGCCATGTAGTTGTTGGGAACAAACTTGGCTCCATTGAAAATCATGTCCTTTGGTGCCATTTCTGTAAGAAATAAGTGAGAAAATGTGTGCTTGCAAAGTGTTTGATAAATTGCCTGTGAAAGATAGAGCTTCAGAGAATATTAGAAAGAGAGAGAGAGAGAGAGAGAGAGAGAGAGAATAATAGAGATAAAAAAGAATTAGAAAGTAGGTAAAAGATTGTAAAATCTTTTAACTCCCATATAAATACTCTCTCCACTCAACAGTTCTTTTTGGAAGTGAAATAGACACTTTACACCTGTCAGCTAATAATTAGTTAAAGCAGTAGTTAGTGGGCACGAGAAATAAGCAGTAATTATTGTGCACATGCAGTTGTCAAGGCAAACATGTTTCCCACTAACCAAATGATTATGACTGTTTTTATCTCACTGAATTATTTTCTGATAAATATGACCGTTACAGTAAAACCACAAATAAGTCAAGTAAATAAATAATGCCACGTAAGCATCAGAGTTTCCATCAAGATTTGCATCAGAACTTGACTATTATAAGAATTTAACGGTCATCAACATGGAAACTGTACTCAAAAAGTGAATGTCTGTTTCCGTGATTCTACATACAAATATTGACTAGTTTCTTTAGAGTTTAATTATCAGAACTTTCATCAGAACTTGTCCTCAGAATTTATGCAAATAATACTAAACTGTTTGTTAAAAACAACTTAATTACCACAATAATTTTCATCATTCATATGGAGTGAGAGTGTGTGCATTTGCAAATGATCAGATAAAGATTAAAGTCTGATAAACTTTAGTATATCTTAGAAATAAGACATAACTATAAAAAATGCTTAAAATCTGTCTTTAATTTTGAAGTCTACTATAGAATAAATTTATGCAAGAGTCCACCTCAACTATTTGTGCTTATTTTATGCATCTTTTGACATTATTTTTACAGTGACTTCTCAATGTAAGTGACTCACAACTGCTATCAGAATTTATGCTATTATCAGAGTATTTCACTAGTAATTAGAGAATGTGAAAAGTCACCAAGAAAAATTTATTGATTTTCTAATGCATATAACTTAATACCAGCAATGCACCTGGGTCTTTCCTTTCACATATATTACTCTAGATCTCAAAGGAGTACCTAATTTTGATTTTCTTTTCTTTTCTTTCCTTCAGATAAGTGAGGCTTATCTAGCATGTAAGTCATCCTTAAGATTTACTGACATCAGAATTTGACAGATAAGAAGCAAGAATTTAGTTTGTGACTTAGTAATAAGATACACAAAGTAAATTTGACTAAGCTCAAAATCAGAATTTGCTTGTGTTAATTAATTTCCATATAAACAACTAATTAAACCATGGGATTTCTAGTGTGTTAAAGACTACGAGGTCAGCATCTAGCACAGTAATCCTCATTGGAATGAATAGCCACAGAACATTCAAAACACTATCAGAGTATATAGAATCACATCAGATAACAATCAGTATTTAATATATAACAATGTAAACATATATTACACAGAGATAAGACAATCTGTAAACACTGATCATAAAGTCTGATGCATGAGATCAAAAACTAAGCAGATTTTGAGAAAGAACCTGAAACCATTCCAAGTTTATTTACTAGTTTTGTAAAAGTAGCTTCACATAGTGGTTTTGTGAAGATGACTGCTAGTTGTTGATCAGTTGGAACAAAATGCAATTCCACTGTACCTTCCATCACATGCTCCCTTATGAAATGGTACCTTATGCTGATGTGCTTTGTCATTGAGTGTTGAACTGGATTACCTGTCATAGCAATAGCACTTTGATTATCACTGTAAATAGGTATTTTAGTAAATTCTAACCCATAGTCCAGTAACTGATTCTTCATCCAAAGAATCTGTGCACAACAGCTTCCTACAGCAATATATTCTTATTCTGCAGTTGATGTGGAAATTGATTTCTATTTCTTGCTAAACCAAGAAACCAATCTGCCTCCAAAAAATTGGCAGCTTCCAGTAGTGCTTTTCCTCTCTATTTTGCATCCTGCAAAATCTGCATCTGAGTAACCTATTAGCTTAAAATCTGATTCTCTAGGATACCACAATCCTAGATCAACTATACCCTTGAGGTACTTGAAAATTCTTTTCACAGCTATTAGATGAGGTTCTCTTGGATCAGCCTGAAACCTTGCACAAAGACAGGTATCATACATGATATCAGGTCTACTTGCAGTTAAATAGAGTAATGAGCCAATCATACCTCTGTAGTTAGTAATATCTACTGATGCTCCAGTATCTTTATCTAACTTGGTTGCAGTGGCCATGGGAGTGGATGCAATTGAACAGTCTTGCATTCCAAATTTCTTCAGTATATTTCTGGTATAGTTGGATTGATTTATGAAAGTACCTTCTTCATTTTGCTTGACTTGAAGTCCCAGAAAATAGCTAAGTTCTCCCATCATACTCATTTGATATCTTGACTGCATTAGTTTTGCAAACCTTTCACAAAGTTTGGCATTTGTAGAACCAAAGATGATATCATCAACATATATCTGTACCAAGAGTAAGTCCTTTCCATGGTTGAGGTAGAACAGTGTTTTATCAATTGTACCTCTGTGAAATCCACTTTCCAGATGGAATTGAGCTAAGGTCTCATACCATGCTCTTGGAGCTTGCTTAAGGCCATAAAGTGCTTTATCAAGTCTGTAGACATGATTAGGAAATTTTGGATCTACAAATCCTGGAGGTTGTTCAATATATACCTCTTCTTCCAATTCTCCATTGAGAAAAGCACTTTTCACATCCATTTGAAAGACTTTAAACTTCTTGTGAGCAGCATAAGCCAAGAAGATTCTTATGGCTTCCAATCTAGCAACTGGTGCAAATATTTCATCATAATCAATACCCTCCTGTTGAGGGTAACCTTTAGCAACCAGCCTTGCTTTGTTTCTTGTAATTATGCCATCACTGTCAGTTTTGTTTCTGAACACCCATTTTATGCCAATAATGGATCTGTTCTTTGGTCTTGGAACTAGAGTTTAGACTTTATTTCTTTCAAATTCATTTAACTCTTCCTGCATTGTTTGCACCCAATCAGCATCTTGAAGAGCTTCTTCTACTTTTTTTGGTTCAGTCTGAGATAGAAAGGAATGATAGAGACATTCATTTGATGTTGTTGTTCTAGTTCTGACACCTGCTTCAGGATCTCCAATTATTCAGTCAGGTGTATATGATTTGGTCCACTTCCTTGCAGATGGAAGTTGATTTCTAGAACTGGATCCTCCCCCATGATCCATGATGTCTCCATCAGCATTTTCTGATGCTCCCCCTGTAGTTATGCTCTCTGAGACTTCAGAAATTGAGTTGGATCCTTCAGTATTTGAAGAATCAGAGTTTCCAGAATTATCAGAATTTGGCTCATCAGAACTTGATGAATCAGAACTTGAGAAGCCAGTGACAGGTTTTGATACTTCTTGAGAGTTTTGAGTTGTGGTAGGATCTTCAGCTTGCTCCCCCTGAACAGGTGCATTTTCCCTTGGAGTAGTTACCACAGTTTCAATGACATGAAAATTATTTAACCCGTCAAAACTTACAGGATCAGGATTTAAGCCATCAGAATTTACATAATCAGAATTTAAATATTCATATTCAAATCTCGACTGATCATGATCATTGAAATCTTCAAGTCCAGTAATATTTTTATCATTAAAAGATACATTGATAGATTCCATGACAACCCTTGTTCTTAAATTGTAGACTCTGAAGGCTTTTGTGGAAAGTGGATATCCAACAAAAATTCCTTCATCAGCTTTTAGATCAAATTTTGACAGCTATTCAGGATGACTCTTAAGAACAAAAAACTTACATCCAAATACATGAAAGTATTTCAGATTTGGCTTCTTTGTCTTCACCATCTCATATGGTATTTTTCCATTCTTGTTTATGAGTGTAGCATTCTGTGTAAAACAAGCAGTCTGCACAGCTTCAGCCCAAAAGTAGGTTGGCAGCTTTGCTTCATCAAGCATAGTTCGTGCAGCTTCAATGAGAGTCCTGTTCTTTCTTTCTACAACTCCATTTTGCTGTGGAGTTCCAGGTGCAGAAAATTCCTGCTTAATTCCATGCTTTTTGCAGAACTCTTCCATGATTGAATTCTTGAACTCGGTGCCATTATCACTTCTTATTATTTTAACAGAATCTTTGACCAACTTATCCAGCTGTCTGACATGATCAGTTAGAGTAGATGCAGTTTCATTCTTCTTGTGCAAGAAAAACACCCAAGTGTATCTTGTGAACTCATCCACTATAACCATAGCATATTTCTTCTTTGCAATTGACATGACATTTACTGGACCAAATAGATCAACATGCAGTAAGTGATAAGGCTCAAGAAGTGAGGATGCAGTTTTTCTCTTGAATGAAGATTTTCTTTGTTTTGCCTTTTGACATGAATCACAAAGGCCATTAGGAGCAAATACTGATTTTGGCAGTCCTCTCACACGATCTTTCTTTACTAGCTCATTTACGTTATTGAAATTTAAATGAGAGAGTCTCTTGTGCCAATTCCAGTTTTCTTCAATTGATGCTCTACTCAACAGACAGATTGCAGAGCCATCAGAGTTTGTTGAAAATCTGGCTTCATAAATGTTACCATGCCTTTAACCTTTCAGAGCTACTTTTCCTGTAGAATTACTTACAACTTCACAGTGTTCTTCAAAGAAATCCACATGATAACCTCTGTCACAGATTTGACTCACACTTAGCAGATTGTGTTTAAGTCCTGAGACAAGAGCTACTGTTTCAGTGATGCCATTCCCAAGATTGATATTGTCATATCCCAGAGTTTTTCCCATGTTGCCATCTCCATAAGAAACTCATGGGCCAGCTTTCTCCACAAAGTCTGATAGCAGGGCTTTATTTCCAGTCATATGTCCTGAACATCCACTGTCCAGAACTAGGATTTTTTCCTGTTGCCCTGCAATCACAAAGACAACTATTGGTTAGTTTTAAGGATCCAGACTTACTTGGATCCTTTGGAATTTTTAAGTTTGTTAGCATTTGCAGCGGATTTAATTTCAGAATTTATGCTAACATGCTAATTATCAGACTTTGCATCAGAATTTACACTAGAAGGAATTACATTAGCTTTCTTCACAGAAGGTTTTATTTGATAATATTTATAGTACAAATTATGATATTCCTTACAAGTATAAATAGAATGCCATAAACTACCACAATGAAAATAAGGATTTTATGGTTTAAACCTAACAGACTGACTCTTAACTCCTGATTTAGGAGGTAAAGAGTTTATATCTTTATTTTTCCTGTAAAAAGAAGCAAGATGGTTAGAATTTCCACACTTGTAACATTTCTTTCTAGGAGCATTAGGAACATGCATATAATTATTGCTTTTATTCACACCTTCCTTTTCATTCCTATTTTTCCTAGCTTCCTTTACCTTGTTCACATTTCTAATCTCTTTCAGCTTATGCTTAAGCTGCTTCTTTGTCATTAAGCCTATGTTTACTTCAGCTGGTTAATCCTGCTTTAATTTGTCAGAAGTTGGCTTTTCTTTTACTTCTGTCTTAGAATTTTTCATCTTTTCAGAATCAGACATTACAGTTTTTGCTAAAAAATTAACAGGATTTACCTTTGGCTTAGTAGTCTATTTTTACAACAATTGGATCAATTTGCACAGTTCCTTTCTCACTTTTATCATCTCCATAACCTAAGCCCTCTTTCCAGTTTCCACTACTTAGTAAATTATGAGGTGTTCTGCCAGAGTTAGTCCAAGTTCTGATAATCTCTCTTTCCTTTTCTAAATCAATTTTTAGAGATTCATTCATTTTTAGCACTTCATCTCTAACATACAGAGCCTCATCTCTTTCTTTCTTAGTTTGATGAAGAAAAACTAACTCCTTTTCTAAATAGTCATTTCTGTTTCTAAGAGCAAGACTTTCAGATGTTAATCTTTCACATGTTAAAGTCTGATCTCTAAAACTAATGAACATTATTTTAAGATATAATCTCAACTCAGTAATATCATCAGTATGAAAAACAAAAGTTGTTTGAGGTACCTTCAATTCAGCAGCGTCAGTACTGCTATCAGCATTTGCCATCAAGGCATAGTTCTTCTCATCTTCAGAATCTGAATTGTATGTCCAGCTTTTCTTCTTTGTGACAAGTGCCTTGCCTTTATCACTTTTTCCTTTCTTGCAGTCAGGAGATATGTGGCCTCTTTCACCATAATTATAGCATTTGACATTTGAGTTATCTCCTCTGTCAGACTTTCCTCCTTTGCCTTCAGACTTTCTGAACCCTTTCTTATCAGAACTTCCACCTTTCCTGGAAAACTTATTTCCCTTTCTGAATCTCCTGTAGGCTATATTTGTGATACCCTTCACCATAAGAGCACACAGTTGCATCATCTCTGCATCAACATCAACTTCAGATAAAATTTCAGTTTCTGAATCATCATCATCAGAATTTGATGACTCTGAATCAGACTTTATGATGAGAGCCTTTACTTTGCCCCTTTTTGAGGCAACCACTTTAGGAGATTCTTCCTCGGCTTTAAGAGCAACTGTCCTTGACTTTCTTCCATGCCTCTTGCTCCTTTGATCCATCTCAAGTTCATGAGTCTTGAGCATACCATAAATTTCATCAAGAGTAGTTTCAGTAAGGTCATACTTGTCTCTTATGGTAGTAGACTTCAAATCCCAATTTTCAGGAAGAGCTAAAAGGAATTTTAGATTTAAATCTTCAAGATCATATTCCTTGTCCATCAGTGACAGATTATTCAAGAGTTTGGAAAACCTTTCATAAAAATCAGTTAATGCTCATCGACTTTTGAGTCAAAGTGCTCATACTCTTGAGTGAGTATAGTCCTCCTGTTCTTTTTGATTGCATTAGTTCCCTGGCATCTTGTCTCCAAAGCATCCCATATCTCCTTTGCAGTCTTGCATCCAATTACCTGTTTGACATGACATTATCAATGGCACTATGCAACAAATGCCTTACCCTTGCATCCTTGGCAATAGATGAGATATCTTCAGGTGTGTATTCACCTCTTTCCTTTGGTATGGTCTTTGCTGGTTGATCAGAAACTGCAACAGAGAGCTTGGTAGGCTTATATGGTCCTTCATTAATTCTGTCAAGGTATTCTGGATCTGTAGCTTCCAGAAATATAGCCATCTTCACTTTTCATATGGGATACTCAGAAGGTCTCAATATGGGAGCCCTAATAGTCACATATCGACTGTGGGTTTGAGTGTTTTGAGTTTCTTGAGTTTTGGTGGGCTTAGTTGGGGTTTGTGTTTCTTCAGACATGATTGTTATTTGGATCTTTAATGTATGTGTGTTAACAGAAAAGCTCTGATACCACTTGTTAGGTCACACAACACCATAGAAGGGGGTTGAATATAGTGTTTATACAATCAAATCGATTTCAACACAAGTATGTAACAACGATCAAGTATATTCAAATAAATTTTGTTACAATAGAACTGTTATTCTCTCTCAGTGATGAACAATATCACTAAGAGCTGCTAGGTTACAATGTATAATCTTCTCGATAATGATAACACATATAGTGTAAACCCTAAGCTGTGTTTATATAGTACACAGTTACAAGATATATTCTAATTGATATGGAATATAATTATGTCTCCTAAAATATATCAATCAGATATCTTCTACAAGTCTTCTAGTCCTCTAACTCTTCATGCATATCTTCTTTTGCTTTAGTCCGGATCTTCTCCTGTAAATCAGCCGCATTCCTTATCTGAAGTCTTCCCGCACTTAAGTCCTGATATATATCTTCTGACGCCTTAAGTTCTGATATTAAGTTCTGACTTCAGTAAGTTCTGATTTCAGTAAGTTCTGATTTCAGTAAGTCCTAATATGTCCTGTTGTTAAGTTCTGAAAACTAAATACAAATCAGATTAGACATGACATCTCAAATATATCTAACATTTGTTTTACTCAGTTTTGATCCGTTTTTGTCAGAGATTGTTTTCTGACAAGTGTTTCTGGAAATTATTTTTATTTTTTTTACTTTTATTATTTATAAATCAGTTTTTATTTATTTTATAAATTGATTAATTAATTATTTAATTAATTGATTTATATTATAAATAATTCTGAAATATTTTCTAAAAATCAGAATTATTTATTTATTATTTATTATTTATTTATAATTTATTAATTATTTAAAACTGATTAATTATTTTGATAATTAATCAAATTATTTTCAATAAATCATAATAAATTTATTTTAATTCCAAAAATTATGGAAAAATCATTTTTAATTCTGATTTTCCTAAATAACTATTTAAAAATATTTTTAAGGTCCAATAATTAATGATAATTATTTATATTGAATACTAAATTGATTTATCTGCACTTATTGAATAATAATTAAACCGTTTATCCGATTTAGCAAAACGAAAGCCCTTTGACTCTAGAAAAATGATATGTTTTCAATAAAAATAGTTTTTAATCATAATTTCTTTTAGAAGTGAGTCGACTTTCGATATTTATTTACTTATAATCCTTATTACGTATAAAGACGAGTCTAATAATCCCAAAAAATAGGAAACGAGCCAGATATTGTTGAGTTAAGCGAATAGCGAGTCGAATTCGATTCTAAAAATTATTTTAAACCTAGAATGACTATGTGACTTATGTGTTATGTGAATTATGTGGTTCATCGAGTCTTATTTGTTGATAATTCTTATACGAGTCAATAATACGCGTACGGGTAGACGATAAGGGCTATGTGAAGTCGGTTTGAGACGTGATTGATATGCGAGATGACTAAATAAGCATCTTTATTTGATAGAGACAAAACCAATGAGGCAGATCGAGCCGGTGATAGATGAAGGTGATATACTTGGAGTAGATCGCGTGAAAGGCAAATTTTTCCTCTATTCTAAATTCAGAATAGTGAATTACTTTCAGATTCTTATCGCAATTACACACTGATAATTCATGTTCACAAACTCTGATATACAACTATCATTCCTTTGTTCATATTTAATTTTAATTCCTGAATTCTCCTAATTCGCTGAACCCTCTATTCATATTCCAATAGTAATACATATATATATACCTATATCTTGATATATTCTGATGTTGAGATATATCAAAGCATACCGATTGTCTCGGTTGCTCCCCTATGGACTGGATGGTGACGATTGGGATCAGGTATGCACTTGATCCTAAGGACCGGGATATAATCGGATACTTGTGTTGGGCCTTAAGGCTTGGGTACCCGAATGGATCTATACTTTGAGGTATGAATTTGCACTGTATCATGGCTGATCAGCAGGATATAGGTGCGAACTTGTATCTAGTTTAGTTCGTTTGATATTCACGGATAATGGCCTTCGTTATTTTCTCGCGAGGGTATATCTTTATAGATGTAACCAAATTACCGATTCATTTAGCTTATTATAACACTGCTTATATGTTGAGGACTTGTTGAATAACTTATGGCTCACCCCTATTTTGTTGTTATTCACCTTATTGTTTTCAGTTAAGAAGGAAATTGAAACCTATCAGAACTCGAGTGGTAAAGAAACGAGTCAAGCTGTGGGACCCTCTCATACCAAAGGTGTTGATCCCGATCCAGGAAGAAAACTTTGAGTTGCCTGAGCAGGTGTAGTGTAGATAGCAATGTGTGTATGTAAACAAATAAAAAAAGTAGTTTAAAACTTGTTAGACAATGGTATGTAATAAACAGAGTTTTATGAGATTTTAAATTTGGATTGTAATAAAAGTAGAGTGTGGTTCTTGTTTTCATACTCCAATCTAAAAAGATCCTCGTTAGTATTAAAGGGGTTAGATGTATATATATATATGCTTAGTGGTTATACAGGTTGTACTGATTTGGTGATTAGCTAGTAACCCCCAAACTTATACCTCGGGTTTGGAGGGCGTTACAGGTTTGACATCAGAGTTGTAGGTTTGGTCCCTCAAAACAAGAACATTAGGATTAAGATAAGATAAGAAGATCACATAAGATATGAATAAGAGTGTTAGGGTTTAGACAAGTCTAGATTAGGAAGTATAAGTTCTGGGAATGTTAAGTGACCCTTTTCTTTTCTTATTGTATTATCAGATGGCATCATCAACATCATCCGAGAGGACTGTTACTGGGCCAGCTGCACCAGCTCTACCACCAGTGTCAACACAGATGTTTCCACCACTTCCACCACCACCACCACTACCCCAGGAGCTAGCACCATCAGCTCCAGAATAGATATCAGATCCCGTGGAGATGTTTGATCCTTTAGAGTTCTTTGAGCCGATGCTTCCACCTTCACTTCCGATAGAGTATCAGTTTATGGCAGAGATTGAGCCAGAGATTCCACCAGCACTATTACCTCCTTTGCCTGTATATGCTCCAGAGCCAGTGTGTTTCAGATGGGCCCGGTTGAGGGGATGGGTGAGCATGACGGGGGATTTTAGTTGGGTTTACCACAACAGGGTTCTACAGGGATACCTAGGGTTCAATCACAGGAGTCTGTGGGACAGGTTGCAGAGCCACATATGGTACTTGTTAGGGCGAAATCACGCACTAATATTCACGCAAGTATACGCGTTCGCAAGTAATATAGAATACTTTCTAGTTCGTTCCCTCAGAGACTCAGACTAAGTTATTGTCTAATTTAACTCACTCACCAATGTATGATTACTTCTCAATGTTAAGATAGTAACACTTAAAATTGTTGATTAAATATTAACTATAATTAACTACTTAATTAACCACTTAACTAACACTGCAATTTATCAATAATAAAACACTCATGAGATCACAACTTCATTATTACTTCCTTCTATAGCCATAGTTATTACCTTTAGCATGTGACAGTGATGATATTAATCGAATAACACAAAACTGATAAAAGCCAACTTTCATTGTACTAATACCATTCTACCAAACATCCACAATTAAGATAGAAATTGAATAGTCATCAATTATGTTGAGTTCCTATATGTCTACAGAAATTGACAACACAATGATTTAAGCACAAGTTATTCCTTTTGATTACATAGGGCAAATAAAACTGTTAGAGTTACCCACTAATCATGCACAACGTACATGAACCTATGCTAGCATGGCAAGTTCTAAATCTCAAGATCCACTGTCGCTTCACAAGAGATTAACACCCTATCTTATATGTTCGCGACGCACATAAGACGAATACGCACAACCAATACTAGATATCATGCAATCATCACACACTAAAGTATTAAACAATTAACTAAAGAATTCCATAATAAATCCGTTGCAACCCCATGATCACGATTAGCCCATAATAGAACTTATCGCCATCATGGGTTCATATGAAATCATGATAAACGAACACAAGAAAATAACAACTAAACTAATTATATTAAAACAGAGTACGTCACAAGAGTAAATAAGTCAAAGCAAGAAAACTAGCATCCAAAGTTACAACGAAACAAGAATCACAAGAATATATGCTTCCTCTTCGTTGCTGTGTGCTAAATCGGTCTTCTTCCTTATCTCCTTCGCTCCTTGCAAAACACAATCTAAAACATAATCCCCTCTTAATACTCTGTGAAAAACGTCTCAAATCTACTTATATAATAGTCCCATAAAACTCAGATTACATAGAAGTTGGAAGCCAAACAGAAGTAGAAGTCTAAAACAATATATTATTTTCCCCGACCCTGCGCGGCCGCTCAGCATTTCTGCGCGGGCGCGCAAGGCTGCTGCGCGGCCGCTCAGCATTGCTGCGCGGGCGCGCAGGACCCTACTGGAAAATTTCCAGGTTTGCTCCGTTTCTTCGCCGTAATCTTCCCGTTCTTTTCCTCTCGCAATGGTGAACACATGCCAAGGCTTATTCTTGATGATTCCTCCTCCAAAATGCAACTAATACCCTGAAATGCATAAACACTAGAAAAACGCATCAAATACACAAAATACTTGATTTCAAGACACCAATTTAAGCCATTTTAAGACGTTCTAAGTGGTATAAAATGCCACTTATCACACCCCCAAACTTAAATCGATGCTTGTCCTCAAGCGTCACAGACTCAAAAACCAATAAAAATATGCATGAATGCAATCTATATGAAAATGCAACGATCCCCCTTACTACAATTAACCAACCAAATTGTCACGTCTCAACGAATGTAGTTAGACACTAAAGATCAAAAAACTCATGCAAACGGACATACCGCCACAAACGTGGTGTGTGCAAATGCTTAACAGATATGCTTCGGAACTAGACCAATTACTATGACTAGACTTTCCTCAAGGCAATCCTACGATTATACAAAGAATAAAAATTCTAGGGACAAAGTGATATACAACACTACAAGAACTTTAGAGCTTACTACGGAATCGTGCTTTTTATTTACAACGCAAATGCTTATTTGACCGTGCAGTGAGTGAGGTCCACAAAAGACTTATACAATGGTATCTATGTAACGAGCGTTAGGTTAGCGGATCCCAGACTCTAAAAGCCTTAGGTCACTAGGCACAAAGTCCCCTAAGAACTTAATAACTCGAATACCAAAGAGCCCACTCTTGATCAATTACGCAAATTTTTTTTTTTTTTTTTTAACTCTGAGCAAGTGCGTTTCGCTCCATCTTGCTCAACCCTAGACTACTCACATAACATGCGAGCCGGCTACTAGCCATTTGACGCCTAGCCACAACTAGCAACAAATTCCATTTTTACTCCATTTTTTTTCTTTTTCATGCCTTTACCACTAAGAACCTATTATCAAATTCTAAGCATAATAAATAGATTATCCTCGAAAATAATCAGATCATAACAACAATCTAGTCCTTCAGCATTCTCTAAGACTTAGTGACAATACAAGTGCTTCTAGCATGCATATCAACCTACACAACTTAATATCACTTTAATGCTATCACTACACTCGCATCAATATCACAATTCAGTCGATAAATCATTGCAAAAGGGATCATGGTATATGCATGAGCTATATGATATGACAACAAATAAAGCTATATAAAAAAAACTATATGGCAAAAATTATGCAACTATATGAACTAACTATCATGAATATGCAACTATATGACACACACAAAATATTCCTTAACTACCACCCCCAAACTTAAAATCTTCACTGTCCCCAGTGAAGGTAGTAGAAAGGAACACAGGGTATACCTACTCGGAGTCATCATCATCATCACCCTCAGTGGGTGGAGTATCAGGCGGCGGGTATGCAGAGTCCTCACCAAAAACTGGCCACTGGATATCAGCTCCAAGGCCTCGAAAAGCAGTCCCTAACGCAAGGGTGAGCTCCTGAGCAAACCTGCTCTGCGTCTCATACATGGCATCCATCCGCCGTGAAAGCCTCCTATACTGGGCATCACCCATCCCAGCACCCTCCTGAGCTCTCGAAGAACTAGCCTCCCCACGCCCTGGCCTGGCCATAGTAGCACCTCGTGCTGGACGACCTCCTGGAAGACGATAACCCAGCCCATGCTCCTCAGGCTCACCACCGGTCCACTCCTGCATCCCATTCAGAGTGCCAGAATCTATAGGAGCTGCTGGCAACTGCAACTGCTCATGAGCCGGCCAGTTCACTCCTACTGCATGGCATAGCTTTGTAACCGTGGATGCATAAGGGATGTTCATATGCTTTGCTCCCCTCAAAAACTTCAGAATTCCTTGGTAGATAAACTCACCAAGGTCCACATAGTATTCCTCATTCAGAATTCCCCACAACAACTGTGCTCTCTCAACTGTGACCTCGTGTGCATGTGAAGAAGGCAAAATATTAGCACATATAAATGCGTTCCATGCACGGGCATACCTGTTCATGGCGATCGCCGGAAAGTGACGATACTCATTATTGGCTGGACTGCGGTTCCAAACTGTGCCCGGTCGACAGAGAGTCGCACAAATCAAATCCAAGTCAAAATCCTCAGCAGTCTTTTCATTCCAGTTCTCCTCCTCGGGCTTCCTCTCTCGCTGTCCAATCACTCGGCGAATCGCCGCAGGATGATAATCAACCGTCAGCCCCCGAACTACAGAAAACCCATTCTTTTCAGCCTTCGCGTTCGCGTAGAACTCGCGAACAACACTCATCGGTACTTCTTCGGGTGACTCACAAAAAGCTATCCACCCCTTCTCTGCAATCATGGGCAACAACTCACCATCCCTCCCTGATGATAAAAACCCCCTCTCCTTCAGAATCGGCTTCCCCAACAGCCTAGTGTACTCCTCCTCCGCGGCTCTGTCAGTTAACCGAGGCCTCGCAGCAGTACCCCTTGATGAATCAGCAGTAGGAACTGTGCTGCTACTGTCAATAGTGCGTGCTCTCTTGGGTGCCATTGATTTATGAATAAAAGTGTGTAAGAACTTATTTTTGATGTTTATGAGAGGGTTTAAGTGTAGAAAGTTGTGGGAGATATGTAGGATAGGTGTATGTATATATAGGGTGTGGAGTAGGTTAAATTAGATTAGGAGTGGGGTTGAGGGATAAAATCATGGGGTAATGGGAAAAGAATTCGTGGGTTTATGGGCTGTAATGGGTTTTTGTGTTTTTGTTTTTTTTTTTTTTTTTTTCTGAACTGTAAAAAAAATTTCTGGAACTCGACCCCTGCGCGGCCGCTCAGCATAGCTGCGCGGCCGCTCAGCATAGCTGCGCGGCCGCGCAGAGGGTCTCTGGAAAAAAAAATTTCCAGCCCCTATTTTCTGATTTTTTTGTGTTTTTGGATAGGTTATTAACTTCTAAGGGTTCCTGTAACAACAATTCATGGGTTGCCTCCCACGCAGCGCTTCTTTTTCGTCATTAGCTTGACGTTCCGTTCCTTTCTCACGTAGTCAACAAAATGGCACTAACCACCTCTCGGTTTGCCATGTCCCCATAGTAGTGCTTCAACCACTGACCGTTAACCTTGAATGCTTGGTCCAAATCATTCTCAAAAATTTCCACCGCTCCATGTGGAAACACAGTTTTGACAATAAAAGGTCCAGACCACCTTGATTTCAACTTCCCAGGAAAAAGTCGGAGCCGAGAGTTGAATAACAGAACTTGTTGCCCTGGCACAAACAACTTAGGATGTAGCTTCCTATCGTGCCACCTTTTCACCTTTTCCTTATACATTTTGTTATTCTCGTACGCTTGAAGTCGGAATTCATCAAGTTCATTAAGCTGAAGCATTCTTTTCTTACCAGCTGCATCTAAATCCAGGTTCAATTTCTTCAATGCCCAGTAGGCCTTATGCTCAAGCTCCGCCGGTAGATGACATCCCTTACCGTACACCAACTGAAACGGTGACATCCCAAGTGGAGTTTTGTATGCTGTTCTGTAAGCCCAAACAGCTTCATCGAGCTTTAAAGACCAATCCTTCCTTGATGGACAAACAACCTTCTCTAGAATGCGCTTTATCTCTCTGTTAGACACTTCCGCTTGACCATTTGTTTGCGGATGATAGGCAGTAGCTACTCGATGATTCACATTATAACGATGCATCATAGAAGTGAACTTACGGTTGCAAAAATGCGATCCTTCATCACTTATGATTACCCGAGGTGTTCCAAACCTTGTGAAAATTTGCTTATGAAGAAAATTTAGCACTGCCTTTGCATCATTTGTTGGTAAAGCTTTAACTTCGACCCATTTTGAGACATAATCGACTGCCAGCAAAATGTACTGATTATTGCAAGACGAGATAAAAGGCCCCATGAAATCGATTCCCCATACATCAAAGACCTTGACTTCAAGCATCACATTTAATGGCATCTCATCCTTCCTTGACAAATTTCCCACTCTTTGGCAACGATCACACCTTAAAACAAACTGATGAGCATCCTTGAACAAGGTGGGCCAGAAAAAACCTGCTTGCAGAATACGAGCTGCCATTTTCTCACCTCCATAGTGTCCACCATAAACTGTGGAATGGCAGTCTCGTAATATCCCCTCCGTCTCACAGAACGGGATACATCTCCTGATGATCTGGTCAGCTCCCTGTCTAAACAAATATGGTTCATCCCACATATACCACTTCACCTCATGCAGAAACTTCTTCTTTTGAACGGATGTCACATTGGGAGGCATTATATTGCTGACAAGATAGTTTACAATATCTGCAAACCATGGTTCTTCCTCCTGAATTGCAAACAACTGCTCATCCGAAAAAGATTCATTGATTAACGTCCTATCTTGTGAAGTAGAATCGGGATTCTCCAACCTAGAGAGATGGTCAGCTACTTGATTCTCGGTACCTTTTCTATCTTTGATCTCTAACTCAAATTCCTGAAGTAAAAGCACCCAACGAATGAGTCTCGGCTTCGAATCCTTCTTAGAAACCAGATAGCGAATAGCTGCATGATCAGTGAATACTGTCACTTTCGTACCAAGCAGATAAGATCGAAATTTCTCAAAGCCAAAGACTATAGCCAAAAGCTCCTTCTCAGTAGTGGTGTAGTTCAATTGGGCCCCATTTAAAGTCTTACTCGCATAGTAGACCACATGGAAGAGATTTTTCTTGCGCTGTCCCAGAACTGCACCTACCGCATAGTCACTCGCATCACACGTCATCTCAAACGGTTCTGTCCAATCTGGTGCTGTAATAACTGGCGCCGTGATCAAACTCTCCTTGAGAGTCTCGAATGCTGCCAAACATTCATCATCAAATTTGAAAGGCACATCTTTCTCAAGTACATTGCACAACGGCTTAGATATCTTTGAAAAGTCCTTGATGAATCGCCGATAAAAACCCGCATGACCGAGAAAACTACGGATTCCTTTCACTGAATTAGGTGGGGGAAGATTTTCAATGACTCCCACCTTGGCCTTGTCCACCTCCAGACCTTTGCTAGAGACCTTATGCCCAAGGATAATGCCTTCACGCACCATAAAATGACATTTCTCCCAATTAAGCACCAAATTAGTTTTCACGCATTTTTTGAGTACGGCGCGCAGATTATTCAAGCATTCATCATATGAGTGTCCAAAGACGGAGAAGTCATCCATGAACACTTCGACGTTATTTCCAATCATGTCAGAGAATATAGCCATCATACATCTCTGAAAGGTGGCCGGGGCACCACATAACCCAAACGAAACTCTACGAAAAGCAAATGTGCCAAATGGACAAGTGAAGGTAGTCTTTTCCTGATCCTCTGGTGCAATACAAATCTGATTATACCCGGAATACCCATCCAGAAGACAAAAATACTAATGTCCCGCCAATCTGTCAAGCATTTGATCAATGAATGGGAGAGGGAAGTGATCCTTTCTTGTGGCTTTGTTCAATTTTCTATAATCCATGCATACTCTCCATCCTGTAACTGTTCGAGTAGGGATGAGCTCATTCTTTTCATTTGCGACCACAGTGATACCTCCCTTCTTAGGAACACATTGTACAGGGCTCACCCACGAGCTGTCAGAAATAGGATAAATGATGCCTGCATCTAGCCATTTCAGAATTTCTTTCTTCACCACCTCCTTCATGATTGGGTTCAGTCTTCGCTGCTGTTCCACAGTTGGCTTACTACCTTCCTCTAACAGAATTTTATGCATACAATATGAGGGACTTATCCCCTTGATGTCTGCTATAGTCCATCCTATAGCCGATTTGAATTCTCTCAAAATCCTTAAGAGCTTGTCTTCCTCACTACATGAAAGGTCAGCTGAAATAATAACAGGTAACGTAGATGAATCACCTAAAAAGGCATACCTCAAGTGTTCAGGTAATGGTTTGAGCTCTAAGGTAGGCGCTTCCTCTATTGATGGTTTGAGCTTCCCTTCAGCGTTCTTGAGGTCAGAAGTACCAAGAGATTCAAATGGTATATCTAGCTTTCGCTTCCAGGGAGAAGCGTTCAGATATTGTAATTGCTCGTTGCTATCTTCATCATCACTGTCAAATTCCCCCACTAAGGCCTTTTCCAATGCATCAGACATTAGCATGTGATCGAGTTCCGAAGTAACCGCAGATCCAATCACATCCACTTTTAAGCACTCCTCATCTTCTGTAGGGAATTTCATTGCCTTGAATACGTTGAAGGTCACATCCTGATCTTGAACCCGCATAGTAAGTTCTCCTTTTTGCACATCTATCAAGGTACGGCCAGTTGCCAGGAAAGGCCTCCCCAAGATTATGGGAATCTTTTTATCTTCCTCAAAATCCAGAATAACAAAATCAGCAGGAAAGAAGAGCTTATCCACCTTGACGAGCACATCCTCAACTATGCCCCTTGGGTAAGTAATGGAACGGTCCGCCAATTGTAGCGACATGTATGTGGGTTTTGGATCAGGTAGGTCCAGCTTTTTAAAGATCGACAACGGCATCAGATTAATGCTTGCTCTCAAATCACAAAGGCACTTGTCAAAAGTTAGATTGCCAATGGTGCAAGGAATGGTGAAGCTTCCTGGATCTTTCAGTTTTGGTGGTAACTTTTATTGCAGAACCGCGCTGCATTCTTCCGTGAGAGCAACGGTTTCAAGGTCATCCAGTTTCACCTTCCTTGAAAGAATAGTCTTCATAAACTTCGCATAACTAGGCATTTGTTCCAGAGCCTCAGCGAAAGGTATATTGATGTGAAGTTTCTTGAACACCTCCAGAAACTTCCCGAACTGTCTATCCATCTTTTGTTGCTGCAATCTCTTAGGAAAAGGTGGTGGAGGATAGAGCTATTTCTCCCCTGTATTAGCCTCAGGCAGAGTGTGTTCAACAGTAGTCTTCCTTGGTTCCGCCGCTTTCTCCCTTTGCTTAGATTCTTCATCTCGAACTTCAGCTTCGACTTCTTTTGCCTTTTCAGCATCAGCTACTTTTTCAGACCTTAAGGTAATAGCCTTGACTTGCTCTTTAGCTTCCTTCCTGCCTGGTACTTCCGTGTCACTGGGAAGAGTGCCAGGTTGATGATTGAGCACTGCATTGGCTAATTGACCGATTTGATTTTCCAAGGTCTTGATAGAAACCGCCTGACTCTTGCACAACAGCTTAAGTTCCTCAAAATCAGCACTAGTAGGTGCAGCTGCACTTTCCTGTTGAGGATATGATTGTCTTGTAGCATACTGCTATGGTTGCTGGAATCCAGGTGGGTTAAACTGTTTACTCACTCCTTGCTGATATGGTGGCTGAATAGCATTCTGATTATTTCCCCAGCTGAAATTTGGATGATTTCTGTTGTTAGGATGATAGGTCGCTGGCACAGGCTGCTGTTGTCGCTGATAATTATTCACATACTGAACAGATTCATTGACAAGAGAACACTGATCCGTAGCATGAGAACCTGCACAAAGCTCACAAACCATAGCTATTTGATTAACTCCATACGTAGCCAAAGAATCAACCTTCATTGATAGCGCTTGGAGCTGGGCTGCAATAGGGGTGGCTGCATCAACTTCCAGAATACCTGCTACCTTGTCTGATGTCATCCTCTGAGTTGGGTTTTGATGCTCATTTGCAGCCATCGTCTCAATAAGATTGTACGCCTCAGTATAGCTTTTAGCCCATAAGGCGCCTCCAGCTGCTGCATCGAGCATGGGCCGAGATTGAGCCCCCAAACCATTATAAAAACCAGTGATTACCATCCAATCTGGCATTCCATGATGTGGACATTTTCTCAACATTTCCTTGTAGCGTTCCCAAGCCTCGCACATAGATTCTGTAGGTTGCTGCGCAAACTGAGTGAGAGCACTCCTCATAGCAGCAGTCTTTGCCATTGGATAAAACTTCACCAGAAACTTTTGCGCAAGATCTTGCCACGTAGTGATTGCCCCAGCTGGTTCAGAATGTAACCAGTCTTTAGCCTTATCCCTCAGTGAGAATGGGAAAAGCCTCAACTTGATAGCCTCATCAGTCACGCCATTATACTTAAAAGTGCTGTAGATCTCGACAAAATTCCTTATGTGCATGTTGGGGTCTTCAGTTGCCGCTCCTCCAAAAGAAACAGAATTCTGCACCATCTGTATAGTGCCCGGCTTGATTTCAAAGGTGTTAGCTTGAATAGCCGGATGAAGGATGCTTGACTGAATGTCATCAATTTTAGGCCGAGAAAAATCCATAAGAGCTGGATCAGCTTGAACAATATGATCTCCCATGTTTACTGGTTCTTTCTGCTCAGTTCCTGAATCCGAATCCTCAAAATCTAACTTCTCCGGTGTATCAAGAACTTCGTCTTTCTCCTCAGCTGTATCTAAGGTCCTCTTGCGAGCACGAGAACGAGTTTGCATAAACGCACTAAAGTACCTGAAACACAACCGAAAAGAGTAATTAACTACTACGTCCTAATCACTGAGTCCTAAGGACCAATGATGGTAAGTACATAAACTAAACAAATACGCCGAGTCCCCGGCAGCGGCGCCAAAAACTTGTTAGGGCGAAATCACGCACTAATATTCACGCAAGTATACGCGTTCGCAAGTAATATAGAATACTTTCTAGTTCGTTCCCTCAGAGACTCAGACTAAGTTATTGTCTAATTTAACTCACTCACCAATGTATGATTACTTCTCAATGTTAAGATAGTAACACTTAAAATTGTTGATTAAATATTAACTATAATTAACTACTTAATTAACCACTTAACTAACACTGCAATTTATCAATAATAAAACACTCATGAGATCACAACTTCATTATTACTTCCTTCTATAGCCATAGTTATTACCTTTAGCATGTGACAGTGATGATATTAATCGAATAACACAAAACTGATAAAAGCCAACTTTCATTGTACTAATACCATTCTACCAAACATCCACAATTAAGATAGAAATTGAATAGTCATCAATTATGTTGAGTTCCTATATGTCTACAGAAATTGACAACACAACGATTTAAGCACAAGTTATTCCTTTTGATTACATAGGGCAAATAAAACTGTTAGAGTTACCCACTAATCATGCACAACGTACATGAACCTATGCTAGCATGGCAAGTTCTAAATCTCAAGATCCACTGTCGCTTCACAAGAGATTAACACCCTATCTTATATGTTCGCGACGCACATAAGACGAATACGCACAACCAATACTAGATATCATGCAATCATCACACACTAAAGTATTAAACAATTAACTAAAGAATTCCATAATAAATCCGTTGCAACCCCATGATCACGATTAGCCCATAATAGAACTTATCGCCATCATGGGTTCATATGAAATCATGATAAACGAACACAAGAAAATAACAACTAAACTAATTATATTAAAACAGAGTACGTCACAAGAGTAAATAAGTCAAAGCAAGAAAACTAGCATCCAAAGTTACAACGAAACAAGAATCACAAGAATATATGCTTCCTCTTCGTTGCTGTGTGCTAAATCGGTCTTCTTCCTTATCTCCTTCGCTCCTTGCAAAACACAATCTAAAACATAATCCCCTCTTAATACTCTGTGAAAAACGTCTCAAATCTACTTATATAATAGTCCCATAAAACTCAGATTACATAGAAGTTGGAAGCCAAACAGAAGTAGAAGTCTAAAACAATATATTATTTTCCCCGACCCTGCGCGGCCGCTCAGCATTTCTGCGCGGGCGCGCAAGGCTGCTGCGCGGCCGCTCAGCATTGCTGCGCGGGCGCGCAGGACCCTACCGGAAAATTTCCAGGTTTGCTCCGTTTCTTCGCCGTAATCTGCCCGTTCTTTTCCTCTCGCAATGGTGAACACATGCCAATGCTTATTCTTGATGATTCCTCCTCCGAAATGCAACTAATACCCTGAAATGCATAAACACTAGAAAAACGCATCAAATACACAAAATACTTGATTTCAAGACACCAATTTAAGCCATTTTAAGACGTTCTAAGTGGTATAAAATGCCACTTATCAGTACTGTATCATGAGTATAGTGTTACGAGAGAGGATGTTGAGTATTGGAGATCACAATGTAGAAAGATTATGGGTTTGACTTCAGTCGATAGTGTATAGTGCCACTCTTGAGTTAGATGCTTTGATGCATGATGGGCCGCATTCTTATGCAGAGTATCATAGAACTACCCGTTTGGCACAGTCGGTTATCGAGATACTTCGTGATGAGTTGAGGCGCATCCCGCCAGGATTTTGATGTTTGACAATTGGAGACTAGTTGTTGTATTATATGTGAAATATGTAGATAGATGCAGCGTAGTATAGTATGATTAGATATGTATGTGTGTAGTATCTAGTTTTGAGATGTATCAACAGTAGCCATGATAGATCTGATGTAGACCTTTTCTACCAAACACTAACACCTAAGGCTGGTGTCATATATATAAAATAAACTTTTTCAACTTTTCCTTTTTATTTATTTAAATTTCCGTCTTTACAGCATTTATATTTATTTTAATGTTTTACAGTTTTCCATATTTTAAATTATGTTTAATTTAAAACAATGTTATATCATTATTATTCAAATCTTTAAAATCATTTCTATTGATGGTTTAAATTTTAAATCATTTAAATTTCTTGTTTTAATATTGGTTAAATTGTTTTCTTACCATTATCCATCATTTAAATTTCCTGTTTTAATATCAGACAAATTGTTTCATTATTTATTATCAACTGTTTAATAAATAATTAAAAAGAATCATTTATTTTATTATCAGAAAAATGGCACCAAAAAGAAAGACCAGAACTGAAACCTCCAACAGCAACTCTGAGGGATAGACTAATGATACCATGAACCAAATATTCCCTCTGATGCAACAACAGATGATAATGATGCAGCAACAGATGCAGCAACAACAACAATAGATTCAACAACAGATGTTACAACAGCCACCTCGTCCTGAACCTCAGTTACCACCAGTTGTGCCTGTTGTTACCTTTAAGTAGTTTCAATCAGTTAAGCCTCAAGAATTTGAAGGTACAACATATTCTACTAAAGTTAGGGCTTGGTTGAAAAAAATAGAGAAAGCTTTTGCGCTTGTGAAAGTTGGAGAGGACCTGAAAACTGATTTTGCTAACTATTTCCTGAAAGGGGAAGCAAATTATTGGTGGAAATCCAGGAAAGCTTTAAAAGGTGAAGATATTGTAACTTGGGATAGGTTTACTGAGCTATTTCTGGAGAAATATTTTCCTCGCTATATGAAGAACCGGATGGAAATCAAGTTCTTGGAACTAAAGCAAGGTAATATATCGGTGACTGAATATAAAGCCAAGTTTACTGAATTGGCTAGGTTTGTTTCGGAACAGGTTGATATTGAAGCGAAACGGGCTAAGAGATTCCAACAGGGATTACAACCATGGATTCGTAGCAGGGTGACAGTTTTTGAATTGACGACTTATACCGTCGTGGTTCAGAAAGCCATGATTATTAAAGGGGAAAGTGTAATGTCCCAAAAGGAAAATGGACAGGGAAATTTTTAGAACCGTTCCAACAGGAAGCTGGGATTTTAAGCCCGAACAAATATAATTTTAAAAGGACAGGACAAGGCAACTAGAAAGTAGGTAATCGTTTTTAAGCTTCCAACAGGCAAGGAATCATCAGACCCCCATTGCCAGACTGCAAAACATGTGGACAAAAACATACAGGCGTCTGTAACAAGGCAAATGTGACATGCTTCAAGTGCAAGCAGAAAGGGCATTACTCCGATGAATGTCCATCGGGAAGAATAGAATTTACTTATTTCCAATGTGGAAAGAAAAGGCATGTTGCTAGGGATTGCAGAGGACTAGCTATGGCCGCTAGTGTTCCGAAAGTATTGATATTACATCCACCACCACAGCATAATCAGTCCAGAGCGAGAACTTTTAATATGATAATGAAAGAAGCTGTGCAGAGTCCTAGTGTGATTACAGTTATGCTTTCTGTGAATTCAGTAGATGTAAAAGTATTGATTGATTCTGGAGCTACACGATCTTTTATTTTTGAAGAATTCATTGATAAGATATGTTGCAAAATTGAACTGTTGGGCGAGACGTTAATTATAAAATTGGCGAATAACGACCAAGTTCCCGTAGATCGAGTATGTTCTAAGTGCGATATTGATATAGCCGGACATTATTTCTATGTGGACTTGATTCCTTTCAAGTTAGGAGAGTTTGATGTTGTTTTAGGGATGGATTGGTTAGCTTCTCATAATTGCGGAAAATTCAACGGTAATGTTTAGGGGCGAGAAACAGCGAAAGAAATTTCTGATAATGATGCAGACTAAGTGATTGCTACGACAAGGATGTAAAGTTTATCTAGCTTATGTGTTGGATACTGAAAAAGAAAGTCCAAGAATAGAAGACATTCCAGTTATATGTAAAGTTTACCTGGTACTATCGATTTAGCACCAGGTATGAAACCAGTTTTGAAAGCTCCGTATCGGATGACACCAGTTGAAATGAAGGAATTATCAACGCAATTACAAGATCTTCTGGATAGAGGAATTATAAGACCCAGTGTGTCCACATGGGGTGCACCGGTATTATTTGTTAAGAAAAAAGATGGCAGCATGCAACTATGTATTGATTATTATGAGTTGAATAAGTTGACTATTAAGAATTAAATATCCTTTACCCCGGATCGATGATTTATTTAACCAGCTAAAAGGAACCGCATGGTTTTCCAAGATAGACTTGAGGTCGGGATACCATCAATTGACGATCAAGGCTGAGGATATTCCTAAGACTGCTTTTCGTTACAGATATGGACACTATAAATTCCTCGTGATGGCATTTGGTCTGACTAACGCACCAGCAGCATTAATGGATTTGATGAACAGGGTATTCGAGAGGTACTTGGATAAATATGTGACTGTATTTATTAATGACATCTTGATTTACTCAAAGACTGAAGAAGAACATGCTGAGCATCTGAGGATTGCTTTGGAAATCTTAAGAAATGAACAGCTTTATGCGAAGTTTTCGAAATACGAATTTTGGTTAAAGGAAGTACAATTTCTGGGCCATATTATCAGAATGGAAGGAATTAAAGTTGATTCAGCCAAGATAGAAGTTGTATTGAAATGGGAAAGACCAAAAACACCGATAGAAGTCATAAGTTTCTTGGGATTGGCAAGATACTACAGGAGATTTGTCAAGGATTTTGCGAAAATAGCTACGCCACTAACCAAGTTAACTCGAAAGAATGAAAAGTTTGTATGGAATGAAAAATGTAAAGAAAGTTTTCAAGAACTGAAAAATCGATTGGTGACTGCACCGGTACTTGTGTTACCAGATGAGCAAGGAGATTTTATTATCTACATCGATGCTTCTTATCGAAGACTAGGATGCGTGTTGATGCAGCACGGTAATGTAATCGCATATGCTTCTAGACAACTAAAACCTCATGAACAGAAATATCCTACGCATGATCTAGAACTAGCAGCAATCGTGTTTACACTGAAACTTTGGAGACATTATCTGTATGGCGAGAAATGTGAAATTTACACAGATCGTAAAAGTCTAAAGTACATCTTTACGCAGAAGGAACTTAACACGAGACAACGGCGATGGCTAGAGTTGATCAAGGATTATGATGTTACCATTAGCTATCATCCAGGAAAAGCGAATGTCGTGGCAGATGCGTTAAGCCGGAAAGAAAAATTAAATATGTTGACTTCTTCAGAAGAATTAGCCAGAGCAATTTAGAAGTTGGAAATTGAGGTTCGTATTCCAGGTGAATCCACTTAAGTTATTTATACAATGACCTTCCAGCCAGAATTACTGGAAAATATTCGAAGATGTCGAGAGGAAGTGATGAGTCATGAAGACGACAACCTAACGGGAGAAGAAATCACAAGTCAGAAAGATGATAAAGGAATTCTATGATCTTCATCAAGAATTTGGATACCTAATGTACCAGAATTGATGGAAGAAATCCTACGAGACGCTCACAACTCAAGATATTCCATACATCCATGAAGTACAAAAATGTATCGAGATCAGAAAGAAAACTTTTGGTGGCCGAATATGAAGAAAGAAATAGTAGAGTGGGTAACTAAATGCTACACGTGCCAACGAGTCAAAGCAGAACACCAACGTCCGAGCGGATTGCTACAACCACTGGATATTCCAGAATGGAAATGGGAACATTTAGCAATGGATTTTATTAGTCGCTAAACACGTGTTAAATTACACGCAAGTACACGCATTCGCAAGTAATATAAGATATCAATCAGATTCATTCCCACAGAGACTGGTTTAGGTTAAGTTCACTTTATGCACCTATGCAACAATGTATGGTTATCGCTCAATGCTAAGACAAATAACAAATTGGGTTTTAATTAAACTAAGAGATTATACTAATTAGCATTAACTAAGAGAATTGAGGTTGAATTACTTATAAGAGACAAACATGGGATTCTAACTTCATTAGATACTTCATTCAATAGCCTTCTCGTTCTTAACCTTAGCATGTAATGGTGATGACACTAATCAGATAACACGAAACTGATAAACGCCAACTTTCGTTGCATGGATACCATACTACTAGACATCCACAAAAGAGATAGAGGCTGAATAGACATCAATTATATTGAGACCCTATACATCGATAAAATTTGACAACATAATAGTTTAATGTATAAGTTATCTATTGTGATTACATAGGGCAAGTAAGATGGTTAAAATTACCTACGAATCATGCATAACAATAACACATGAACCTATGCTAGCATGGCAAGTTCTAAATCCTTAAATTCACTTTCGTTCATTAAGGATTAACACACTATCTTATAATTTCACGACGCTCATAAGACGAATACGCACAACTAATACTAGGTTATCATACAATCACCACACGCTAAGGCATCGAAATAAATCAACTAAAGAAATCCATAAATAAATCCGTTAGAACCCCACGATAACAATTAGCCCATAATCAGACTCATCATCAATGTGGGTTCCGATGAAAGCATGGTATAATAAACGTAGTCTTTATAAACGAATAATAAACAAAGTACAAAATAAGAGTAGAGGATCAAGAATAAGAAAACTAGCATCTAATGTTACAACTTAAACAAAGAATCACAAGTTAAAACTAGATCTTCTTCTGCTTGGTTGAATTGTGCTAAAACGGTCTTCTTACGCCTTTTCCTTGTGCTCTCGTATGTCTCTTTTAAAAATTGAGCTTATGTATGTATATATAGCAGCCCTAGGCAGAGTAGAAGTCTTCTGGATCAAAAGTCCAATAGAATCAGGATTATTTTTCTCGACTTGGCGCGGCCACGCGCTCGACTAGCACGGGCGCGCTGAGCTTCTGGACTTTGGGCGCGGACGCACGCTATCACAGCGCGGGCGCGCTAATCTCCTGAATAAAAATCTGACTTCTTCTTTTTTCTTGCTGATTCGAGCCGGTTTTCCAAGAGCTTTTATTCCAACACCTCCCTAACACTAAATTAGCACCAAAATAATACTACTTCACCTGATTACCTGGATAATGCCTGAAAATGCAAAAATACTAGAAAACACATTAAAACACCAACAACTTAAGTACAAATACACCAATTCAAAGCTTTACGGAGCGTAATAAAGTGTCATAAATGCCACTCAACATACCCCCAAACTTGAACTAATGCTTGTCCTCAAGCATAAACAGACTCAAAGAACAAGAAATAAAAATGCATGAATGCAACTAAATGAATGCAACGATCCCCTTAGAATAACTAAACCGATTAATAAGAAACATCTCAACAAATGCAGTTATTCGCATAAAGATCAATCAAACCTTACAAATCAACCTACAAACCAGAGACGTGCATGTGTGCAACTGCTTACAGATATAATTTCGCAACTAGATCAATAATCATGACTCACTACTCATCAAAGCAATCGCAAGGTTATAAATAGAATAAAAGCTAGACTCAAAATAACTTATAACACTTTAATTCTTATATCAGAGTTTACATGGATTCACGCTTTTTTTCGCACAAAATAACACAAATATGCTTATTTGACCGTATAATGAGTGAGGTCCATAAAAGAATTATACAATAGTACCCATATAGCGAGCGTTAGGTTAGCGGATCCCAGACTATGAAAGCCTTAGGTCACAAGGCACAAAGTCCCCCAAGAACTTAATAACTCAAGTACTAAAGAGCCCACTCGTGATCAATTATACATAACACTTAAATACTTTTTTTTCTTCTTTTTTTCTTCTTTCTTTTTTCTTTTTTTTTCTTACAAATTTCTGAACGAGTGCGTTTCAATTCATTTCGCTCAACCCTAGACTACTCATATAAATATGAGCCGGCTACTAGCCATTTGACACCTAGTCACACAACTGGCAATGAAATCCAATTTTCTCTCATTTTTAAATATCCATGTTATTCTATCAATATGAGAATATCTTAAATTCTACATATAAACAAGCGATTAAACCTCGACAAACAAATAAACCATGACCATGATCTAGCACTCAAGCAACCTATAAGACTCAGTGAAATACAATTATCTCTAGCATGCAAATCAATTTGATAAGACCTAACATCACTAAATACGACATCACTACACTACCATCAATATCATAAATCAATCGAAAAAATCATCTAAGGGATCATGTTATTATGCAAATGCATGAAACTACATGAACAACTATCATAAAAACTACCAAAAAAAAACTACTACATGAAAAATATGCAACTATATGCTATGCACTAAACTAAAATGAATATGCAAACTATATGCGACTCACACAAAACATATTCCTTCAACTACTACCCCCAAACTTAAAATATTCACTATCCTCAATGAAGGTAATAGCAGGGAATCAGGCATACCTACTCCGAATCAGGATCATCACCCTTAACGGGTGGAGTGTCAGGCATGTCTAGAGGTGGATACACGGAATCCTCGCCAAATACTGGCCACTGGATGTCAACACCGGTGGCTCTGAATGCATCCCAAGTGCCTGGGTGAGATCACGTGCAAACCTGCTATGGATGTCGTGCATCGCATCCATCCTCTTCGCTAGATGCCTATACTGCATCGTACTCAAACCAGCTCCAACCTCTGCTCCTGCTTCCTCTTGCTCCTGCTGCGACAGACCAGCCTCCTCTCCCAACTTAGCTCTCCAAGCTGCCTTCCTTTCCTGCTGCATCCCACCAGCAAAAGTCTGATCCACTGGTCTACCACCTGGCAGATGATCATAAGAATAACCAAGCCCCTTAGGATCAGGTTTGCCACCATACCACTCAGTCAGGTTCAACAGCGTAGAACTGTCGATTGGAGCACTGGGAAGCAGTAGTTGCTCATATGTGAGCCAATGAACACCAACTACCACGCATAACTTCGTCACAACGGACGCATAGGGTATAGAACCCGTAGTACCTCCTCGCAAAAATCTCAAAATCCCTTGATATATAGCCATCCCCACATCAATATAATCACCCTGAAGAATACCCCACAACAGACGAGCACGCTCCACCGTAATCTCATGCACATGAGAAGATGGCATGATGTTAGCATAGATAAAAGAATTCTAAGCCCGTGCAAACCTGTTCATGCACGACACGGGGAACGTGGAGTAATCAGTTATGCCCCTCTTGAACTTCCAATGAGTCTCAGGCACACACAAAGTAGCAACGATCAGATCCAAGTTGAAGTCCTCTGCAGTCTTATCATTCTAAGTGTCCTGACTGGGCTTCCTCACGGGTTGCTCAATCACCCTCCTTATTGCATTAGCACTATACCCCACAGTCATCCCTCTAACCACAGTGAAGCCATTCTTCTCCGCCTTCGCATTAGCATAGAACTCTCGCACAACACTCATGGGCACAACAGCGGGGGCCTTGCAAAAAGGAACCCAGCCCATCTCCAGAATCATCTCTAACAACTTACCATCCTTCCCTGATGGCTCCTTTGCTATAGGCTTCGAGAGAAGCCTCCTGTACTCCTCTTCAGCCTCTGGAGTCGAAAATCTCGGCCTCACACCACCCGCAGATGAAGAATTGGTGGTGTTACTGCTTACTTGAGTTCTTTTTCTCTTAGGTGCCAATGGGATTGAATAAAAGAGAATAAAAGCTAAGTGTTTGAGAGAGATTTTTGTTTGAGAATTTGTGATGTGGTAGAGAAGTTTATGTATAAGTGTATGTATATATAGGTGGTGAGAAGAGAATTAGATATGGAATAGAAGTGGGAATTGATTATGAGAATCGTGGGAATAATGGGTTTGATTTGGAGAGGGAAATTTGAGATGTGAAAGAGTAAAATTTGGGTAGAAATTGATTCTGTAGTAAAAATCCTGATTTTTTCTTCAAAATCTGCTTTTTTATTTTCTGAGTCGGGACCACGGTGCGGCCGTGCTCTAGTCTACCGCGGGCGTGCTCACCTTCTGCCAAATCAGCGCGGCCATGCGCTAGACCAGCGCAGGTGCGCTTACCTTCTGGAAAAACAGCGCAGTCCCCCGCTAGATCAGCGCGGGCACGCTTGGCTTCTAAAGTTGGCCCTGAATTTTTTTTTCTGATTTTTTTGTATTTTTATCCTTTTTTCTTGCTTCCTCTACCTACTAACGTACAACATACTTGGGTTGCCTCCCAAGAAGCGCTTGTTTTACATCGTTAGCTCGACGTAGAATCTTGAGACCAAATGGACAATAAAATGGCACTAACCACCTCACAGTTTGCCGTGTCACCATAGTAATTCTTCAACCTCTGACCATTGACCTTGAATGCTTGGCCCATATCACTCTCAAAAATTTCCACCGCTCTATGTGAAAACACAGTTTTGATTATGAAGGACCCTGACCAACTTGACTTCAACTTCCCAGGAAAAAGATGGAGACGAGAGTTAAACAAAAGAACCTGTTGCCCCGGCACAAATGATTTGAGCATTAGACCCCTATCGTGCCACATATTGACTTTCTCCTTATACATTTTATTGTTCTCATAAGCTTGAAGTCGAAACTCGTCGAGTTCATTTAATTTAATCATCCTCTTTTTTCCAGCTGCATCCAAGTCAAGATTCAATTTCTTCAAAGCCCAATACGCCTTATTCTCTAGCTCCACAAGAAAATGACACCCCTTACCATAAACTAACTGAATGGCGACATTCCCAACGGAGTCTTGTATGTTGTTCCATACGCCCAAACAGCTTCATCAAGCTTCAAAGACCAATCTTTCCTTGATGGACACACAACTTTCTCTAAAATGCGCTTGATCTCTCTGTTAGACACCTCAGCTTGACCAATTGTCTGAGGATGATAAGCCGTAGCAATGCGATGATTCACATTATACCTTTGCATCATAGCAGTGAACTTGTGATTGCAAAAATATGACCCCTCATCACTGATTATGACTCTTGGAGTTCCAAACCTTGTGAATATCTGCTTGTGAAGAAAATTAAGCACCACATTTGCATCATTTATTGGAAACGCCTTAACTTCAACCCATTTCGACACATAATCGACCGCCAACAAGATGTACTGATTGTTACAAGATGAGACAAATGGCCCCATGAAGTCAATTCCCCAAACATCGAAGACTTCAACCTCGAGAAGCACATTAAGAGGCATCCCATCCCTCTTAGACATATTACCCACACGTTGACATCGATCACATTTCAAAACGAACTGATGAGCATCTTTAAACAAGGTTGGCCAAAAGAAACCTATTTGAAGAATGTGAGCTGTTGTCTTTTCTCTACCATAGTGTCCTCCATAAGCCGTTGAGTGGAAATCTCGCAAGATCCCCCTCGTTTCGCTGTAAGGAATACATCTTCTGATGATTTGGTGAGCTCCTTATCGAAAAAGAAATGGCTCATCCCACATTTACCACTTCACTTCATGTAGAAACTTCTTCCTTTGAGCATATGATAAGTCGGGAGGCATGATATTACTCACAAGGTAGTTCACAATATCTTCAAACCACGGTTCTTCCTCTTGCACTCCAAACAGCTGCTCATCGGGAAAAGACTCATTTATCAATGTCTTGTCCAGTGAAGTAGCATTTGGGTTTTCTAAATGAGATAGATGATCAGCGACTTGATTTTAGTCCCCTTTCTGTCCTTGATCTCTAATTCAAATTCTTGGAGCAATATAACCCATCTGATCAATCTAGGTTTCGAGTCCTTCTTCGAGACAAGATAACGAATTGCAGCGTGATCAGTGAAAACTGTCACTTTAGTCCCAAGTAGATAAGATCGAAATTTCTCAAAACCATGGATAATAGCCAAAATTTCTTTCTCCGTAGTAGTATAATTCAGTTGAGCCCCATTCAAGGTCTTACTAGCATTGTAGACCACATGAAATATGTTGTTCTTTCTCTGCCCAAGAACTGCTCCAAATGCATAGTCACTTGCATCGCACATCATCTCAAAAGGTTCATTCCAGTGAGGTGCAGTTATGACAGGTGACGTGATTGAACTCTTTTTCAATGTCTCAAAAGCGTCAAGGCACTGTCATCAAACTTGAAAGGGACATCTTTCTCTAGCAAACTGCACAATGGCTTCGAAATTTTAGAGAAGTCCTTGATGAAACGCCTATAGAAACCCGCATGACCAAGAAAACTGTAAATTCCCTTAACAGAAATTGGTGGAGGAAGATTTTCAATGACCCCCACCTTGGCTTTGTCCACCTCAATACCTTTACTAGAGACCTTGTGCCCAAGAATAATGCCTTGTCACACCATAAAGTGACATTTCACCAAATTGAGAACAAAGTTGGTCTCAACACACCTCTTAAGAACATGTTCAAGATTTTGCAAGCACTCGTCAAATGAATCACCAAACACAGAGAAATCATCCATGAATACCTCCACATTCTGACCAATCATGTCAGAAACGATAGCCATCATGCATCTCTGAAATGTGGCTGATGCACCACACAGACCAAAAGAAACTCGTCTAAAGGCAAAAGTACCAAATGGACAAGTGAAGGTAGTCTTCTCCTGATCTTCTAGAGTGATACAAATCTGATTATAACCTGAATAGCCATCCAAAAGACAATAGTACTCGTGACCAGCCAATCTGTCGAGCATCTGGTCAATGAAAGACAAAGGGAAGTGATCCTTCCTAGTGGCCTTGTTCAGCTTCCTGTAGTCCATACAAACTCTCCATCTCGTGACTGTTCGAGTAGGAATGAGCTCATTCTTCTCATTAGCAACAACTGTGATACCTCCTTTCTTCGGTACACACTGAACTGGACTTACCCAAGAAATGTCAGAAATGGGATAGATAATCCCTGCATCCAGCCACTTAAGAATTTCCTTCTTCACTATTTCCTTCATGATCGGATTAAGTCTTCTTTGCTGCTCAACCGTAGGCTTGCTACCTTCCTCTAGCAGAATTTTATGCATGTAATAAGAGGGCTGATTCCCTTAATATCTGTTATGGTCCAACCAATTTCCGATTTGAACTCTCTTAGAATTCTCAAGAGCTTCTCCTCATCGCTACCTGAAAGGCCAGATGCAATAATCACAGGCAGAGTAGATGCATCACCTAAAAAATTATACCTTAAATGTTCAGGTAAAGGCTTAAGCTCAAGAGTGGGGGCTTCCTCAATAGATGGCTTGAGGCGTTTGGGAGCTTTGTTCAATTCCTCCATTCTAAGAGATTCAAAAGGCATATCAATCTTCCTCTTCCAAGGAGAAGCATTCAGATACTGCAATTACTCTTCACCTTCGACATCTTCACTATCTGAATTCCCCCAACTAGGCCTTCTCTAAGGCGTCAGACCTTAGCAATTGATCAAGTTCTGAAGTCACCATAGAATCAACCAACTCCACCTTTAAGCACTCCACATTTTCCGTAGGAAATTTCATAGCATTGAACACATTAAAAGTTACATACTGATCCAACACTCGCATTATACACTCACCCTTCTGCTCATCTATCAAGGTTCGGCCAGTAGCCAAGAAAGGTCTTCCCAAGATTATGAGAATCTTCTTATCCTCCTCGAAATCAAGAATTACTAAATCAGCAGGGAAGATGAGTTTATCAACCTTGACCAAGATATCCTCCACAATACCTCGAGGATATGTAATAGAACGGTCGGCCAACTGCAAGGTCATATAAGTCGGTTTTGGCTCGGGGAAGTTCAACTTCTTGAAGATTAACAAAGGCATCAGATTGATGCTAGATCCCTAGTCACATAAGCATCTGTCGAAATACACTTTTCCAATAGTACATGGAATAGTGAAGCTTCCTGGTTTTAGCTTTGGAGGCAACTTTTGTTGCAGCACAGCACTGCATTCCTCTATGAGAGCAACAATCTCTAAATCATCTAGCATCACTTTCCGAGAGAGAATAACTTTCATAAACTCTGCGTAACTAGGCATCTGCTCAAGAGTCTCAGAGAAAGGTATGTTGATATGAAGTTTCTTGGATACCTCCAGAAACTTCTCAAATTGCTTATCCAGCTTTTTCTTCCGCAGCCGCTTAGGAAAAGGCAGTGGAGGATAGATTTGTCTCTCCCCTGTATTACCCTCAGGAGGAGTGTGCTCAACAGTAGTCTTCCTTGGTTCCACTTCTGCTTCTTGTTGCTCTACTTCTTCAGCCCCAGCTTCTTCATCCGAAAATTGAGTTTGTTCGATATTCGCAACCTTCCCAGACCTCAAAGTTATTGCCTTCACATGTTCCTTAACTTCCCTCTTTCCTGGTACTTCAGTGTCACTAGGTAGTATACCCGGTTGACGATATAGCAAGGTATTGGCAATTTGTCCAATTTGATTTTCCAAGGTCTTGATAGAAACAGTTTGGCTTTTGCACATAAGCTTCAACTCCTCTAATTCAGATTTTTCATTAGCTTGTTGCAGCTGAAGTTGTTGTCTTGGTGCATATTGCGGTTGCTGAAAACCAGGGGGTTGTACTGCTTAGCTGGGTACTGCTGATAAGGCTGTTGAACCGCATTCTGAGCGTTACTCCAACTGAAATTAGGATGATTGCGGTTGTTAGGATGATAGGTGGCTGGCACAGGTTGTTGTGATCGCTGAAAGTTTCTTACGAACTGAGCTGATTCACTAGAAATAGCTCACTGATCAGTCTCATGGGCACCAACACAAAGCTCACAAACACTAGAGATTTGATTAACTCCATAATTAGCCAAAGTGTCCACCTTCATCGTCAAAGCCTTAAGTTGGGAAGCTATAGCAGTTGCTGCATCCAACTCCAGAATTCCTGTTACTTTCCCCTGAGTCAGTCTCTGGGAAGGATTCTGGTTTTCATTAGTAGCCATCAGTTTAATTAATTCATAAGCTTCATTATAGCTTTTAGCCCACAAGGCTCCTCCTAATGCTGCATCGAGCATGGGTCTAGAAGTAACACCCAATCCATTGTGGAAATAGTTAATAATCATCCAATCAGGCATGCCATGTTGTGGGCACTTCCTTAGCATCTCCTTATATCGATCCCAAGCCTCACACAGAGATTCTCCAGTTTGCTGAGCAAACTGAGTAAGAGCATTCCTGATTGCAGCAGTCTTCGCCATAGGGAAGAATTTAGTGAGAAATTTTTGAGCAAGATCTTCTCAAGTAGTGATAGACCCTGGTGGTAGAGAATGTAACCAGCACTTTGCTTTATCCCTCAGAGAGAATGGGAAGAGTCGCAGCTTGATAGCATCTTCAGTCACACCATTGAACTTGAAAGTGTAGCAGATCTCGATGAAATCCCTGATATGCATGTTGGGATCTTCTGTAGGAGAACCCCCAAACTGAACTGGGTTCTTTATCATCTGAATCATTCTTGACTTAATCTCAAAAGTGTTAGCCGAGATGGTTGGCCTAATGATGCTTGACTGAATATCATTGATCTTAGGCCAAGAATAATCCATCAAAGCCTTAGGAATTTCTGCTTGATCTCCCATCATTACTAAAACTCTTTCCTCGATTTTCTCTTCTTCTTCTTCTACCTTCTCTTCGTCCTCAACAACTTCCCTTCGAACCACTACAGCTTCTTCCTTGGCTTTATCCAGAGTTCTCTTACGAGACCGCGAACGCTTATGCATACACGCTCGCTAGAGTACCTGAAATAAGACAAGGAAACAGATTAGTAACTATGTCCGAGTCAATAAACTTTAACGACCACTGATGATAAACAAATAAACTAAAAATTAACACTGAGCCCCCGGTATTGGCGCCAAACAATTGTTAGTTGCTAAACACGCGCTAAATTACACGCAAGTATACGTGTTCGCAAGTAGTATAAGATATCAATCAGATTCGTTCCCACAGAGACTGGTTTAGGTTAAGTTCAATTTATGCACCTATGCAATAATGTATGGTTATCGCTATATGCTAAGACAAATTACAAATTGGGTTTAAATTAAACTAAGAGATTATACTAATTAGCATTAACTAAGAGAATTGAGGTTGAATTACTTATATGAGACAAACATGGGATTCTAACTTCACTAGATACTTCATTCAATAGCCTTTTCATTCTTAACCTTAGCATGTAATGGTGATGACACTAATCAGATAACATGAAACTGATAAACGCCAACTTTCGTTGCACGAATACCTTACTACTAGACATCCACAAAAGAGATAGAAGCTGAATAGACACCAATTATATTAAGACCCTATATGTCTATAGAATTTGACAACATAACGGTTTAATGCACAAGTTATCTATCATGATTACATAGGGCAAGTAAGATGGTTAAAATTACCTACGAATCATCCATAACAATAACACATGAACCTATACTAGCATGGCAAGTTCTAAATCCTTAAATTCACTTTCGCTTCATTAAGAATTAACACACTATCTTATAAGTTCGCGACGCTCATAAGACGAATATGCACAACCAATACTAGGTTATCATACAATCACCACACATTAAGGCATCGAAACAAATCAACTAAAGAAATCCATAAATAAATCCATTAGAACCCTACGATAACGATTATCCCATAATCGGACTCATTATCAATGCGGATTCTGATGAAAGCATGGTATAATAAACGTAGTCTTTATAAACGAATAATAAACAAAGTACAAAACAAGAGTATAGGTTCAAGAATAAAAAAACTAGCATCCAATGTTACAACTTAAACAAAGAATCACAAGTTAAAACTAGATATTCTTCGCCTTGGTTGAATTGTGCTTAAACGGTCTTCTTACGCCTTTTTCTTGTGCTCTCGTATGTCTCTTTTAAAAAACGAGCTTATGTATGGATATATAGCAGCCCCATACAGACTAGAAGTCTTCTGGATCAAAAGCCCAATAGAATCAGGATTATTTTTCTCGACCTGGCGCGGCTGCGCGCTTGACCAGCGCGGGCGCGCTGAGCTTCTGGACTTTGAGCGCGGGCACGCGCTATCACAGCGCGGGCGCACAAACCTCTTGCATAAAAATCTGACTTCTTCTTTTTCCTTGCTGATTCGAGCCAGTTTTCCAATAGCTTTTATTCCAACACCTCCCTAACACCAAATTAGCACCAAAACAATGTTACTTCACCTGATTACCTAGATAATGCCTAAAAATGCAAAAATACTAGAAAACACATTAAAACACCAACAACTTGAGTAAAAATACACCAATTCAAAGATTTACGGAGCGTAATAAAGTGTCATAAATGCCACTCAATAGATTTCGTAGTAGGACTTCCAAGGGCAAAAACGAATCATGACGCAATTTTGGTGATTATCGACAGACTAACGAAGTCAGCACATTGTCTTCTAATCAATGAAAGATTTTCACTCAATAAGTTAGTACACTTATATCTTAAGGAGATTGTGATGCGACATGGAGTTCCTATATCTATTGTGTCTGATCGAGATCCACGATTTAATTCAAGATTCTGGCGACAATTTCAAGAATGTCTTGGTACCAAGCTAAATATGAGTACCGCTTATCATCTGCAAACCAACGGACAAAGTAAAAGGACTATCCAAACAATTGAAGATATGTTACACGTCTCCGCGATTGATTTTGAAGGCAGTTGGGATGAGCATTTACCGCTAGTAGAATTTTCATACAACAACAGCTATCACGCAAGCATTGGAATGCCACCTTATGAAGCTTTATACGGAAGGAAATGTAGATCACCTGTGTATTGGGATGAAGTTGGTGAACGTAATTTTTAGGACCATAATTAATTCAGCAGACCAAGGAAATGATAGAACTTATCCAAAAGCGACTTGAAGCAGCACAGAATCGACAACGGAAATATGCAGATCAAGCCAGAAAGGATATAGACTACCAGGAAGGAGAGCATGTATTACTTAAGATATCACCATTGAAAGGATTGACCAGATTTGGTAATAAGGGTAAATTGAAGCCACGATATGTTGGTCCATTTGAAATTTTGAAGAAAGTCGGGAAAGTGGCTTACGAGTTAGCCTTACCGCCTCACATGCAGCATATCTATAATGTGTTCCACATGTCCATGCTTAAGAGATATAATACTGATTCTAGACATGTAATAGAATATGAGCCGATAGAGATTCAACCTGATTTATCTTATGTAGAACAACCAATAAGAATTCTAGATCGGTAGGAAAGAGTATTGAGAAATAAGTTTGTACCTTTAGTATGAGTTTTGTTGTAAAACCCAAAATTTTTGACATCGGTAAAAGACCTTATGAATAGTAAACTTGCGGTTTAATAAAAACTTTTGCGACCACACCATATACGAGTTTTTAATTTAAGATTCCGAGTTGATATTATGATTATACGTACCAAATGAGTGTATGTAAACGCTATTAGTTTTTGAAGAAAACGAACTTTGAAAAATGACCATAATTACGAATCATTGAGGATTACGAGGATCACAATATAATTATGAATTTAAAAGCCTACAGATTTATATCCAAGGAAGATACTTCAAAACATGAGGAATAAATACGAAAGGATTTACGTCGTGAACCGTTTGCGAGGAAGTATTACGAAAATGTTTAAGCGACCGAGCGAACGCGTAAACGATTAAATAAACGTAACGCACTAACTAACCATGGTAGGAAAGTAACCATGGTTACCTTATCAAATAGTGAGCTAAGGTGTAGGATGATCAACTAAGGCTACCAAATAGTGAGCTAGAGAGCTAAACAAGTGGCTTAGCTTGTAATCTACCAAAGGCTAGCTAGTTTTTGTCTAAGATTTGCCAACATAAATGAAATCCTAGGATATAAACTAGAGAATAAAAAATCAATACAAGATATCACTTGCATTATTTCCAAGAAGCAACCAAGAAGCAAGCATAAAAACTCTCCTTCTCTCCCCAAAACCTCCCATTCGGCCCTTCTTCTTAAAACCAAGAAATCAAAATCAAAACTTCAAGCTCTAGCCATGGATAAATCCTCCCATTAATTCTCAAGCTTCCTATCAACCAAACTAAGGCAAGATAAATCTTTGAGCTCTTTTTATCAAGTTTTGATGGGTGAAATAAAATCAAGAAAGTTGATAATGAATAGTGTGAATAGTAACTCTTCTTTGGTTTCTTGATTTCAATGGTGGTTTTAGGTTCCAAAAACTATACTAAGCACTCCCAAGACTTCACCATCATCAAGAAAACATCTCAAGCTCTCAAGAAAGGTAAAAATATTTGACCCAACTTTATTTAAGATTCAATTTCAAGATCCTTTTAGTATGTAGTTGTAAACCTAGTTTACAACTAGTTTTAGTGGTGGTATTGTTGAAATTTTGATGTTTAGCTAAGTAGATTTAAGGTTGATTGTTGTTGCCTCAAGAACATGATGTTCTTGAGATGAGTTAGTGTGTTGATGATGATATGTTGATTGGTGATGATAGTATAAAGATCTAAGGCGTAAACGAAACTCCGATAGAAAACGTAATCTCGTTAAAACGAACAAAACGTAACTTTAAGTTTCTGCAGAAAGTCCCGAATATGTAAACTATAGTTTCTTGAAACATAACCCTTGATTATGATAGAAAATGTTACAAGGATCGTTAGGCGCTTGAATAGCTTGATTCCAATGTACGGATCAAATGTTATTCCGTTTTACTAAAAGTGATTTACGCAACAAAAACTACTACAAATTTCAAACTTTGAAAATATAAAGGATGGACTTAAAAATATTCATAAATCATGAAAATTTTACAGAGAGTAGAAAATTGAGTTTCCTAACTTCCATAAAGATTTCAAATGAAAATAATGATTTTTCAATTTTATAAAAATATCGGAGCCGAGACCGCGCGATTAGAGACCGTAGAATCCATAAGCGGAGACGACGACGAAAATGAAAATGGACTTAAGATACTTTGAAAATGGAAGCGACCATAATGTGAATAAGGACTTAAAGAAATAATAAGGGTAATATAAGTTGAGAGGGTGCATAATGATTAGCGTATGAGTGCGGATAGCCATAAATTAGAACGGGACCTAACAGAATGACTTGTGTTATGATTATAGATTTCCGAGCGGAACCTAGAGCATCCTCCACCTCAAGATACCCAGGCAAGTTTTCAAACCCTACCTTTTAAGAACTGTTGTGTTGTGAATATTTTACAAAACTGTGATATATGCATGAGATTGCTTTAAACTATTTTACGAAGTTTGAGATGTACTACATTACTCAATTGTTGATAATTTCTAGTATAGGTTCATACCGAGTTCGAAATGTTATATTTAGACCGAGAGTTGGTCGGTGTAAGCTTATAAAAACCCGGAGGTATCCCGGAGGAGTTTATAATGAGAACGTTAACGCTAGTGAGTAGCGTGGCGTGTATATATTTTAGACCGAGGATCGGTCAGTAAAAATTGATGAAAACCCGGAGTATTCCGGAGGTGTTTTAATTAGAATATTAACGATATAATAGAGCGTGATGTATAAGTCGTAAGACCGAGAGTCGATCAGTTTTGTGTTACAATATATAAACCCGAAAATCGTCCCGGTGATATTATAGGACGATTAAAAGTACATAGTAGTGCATTTTAAAAGGACTCAACGTCCACTTACAAAATACTAAACATCCCGAACTTTATTAAAACGATTTCCAAAGATCGTATTTCCTCAACTATACTTTATCGTTCGAATAATAAATATCTATTTACTACTCATTTATTATGGGAGAAGTATTCTCCAGTGAATATTTATTACAGACTCGATTAAATATTAAAGATTATTATATTACTTAAACATAAATTAGTTGAGGAATATTATTTTAAATATTTTTTTAAAAGTATAATTATTTGAGGTTTAATTATTCAACGATTAATATCTTATTATTAAGCATCAGTTATTTAATTGGTTTAATTATGATTTAAAAATCATAGAACCTGATTCAAAATACTTTCTGATTTTCGGAAAATCATTCGAATAATTTTAGATCGTCGGATAATATTATCTCGACTTATTTTTATATTTTGAATATAGTTTCAAAGAGAAACTCCCCCCTTATTTAATTATCTGTTGACAACGGTCAACTCACATCCTTAGTACTTCCTCCGAAAACTTTCGGAAGTACATATATATATGAAGTAAGGCTATGCCTATCAACAAGCAAAATGCTTGGATGAACTTCGATGTGGTTCGAGTTCTCGGGATATGATAGGATCTCCTAAAGGACAAGGGAGGGGTAGGATCCAAGTACTTCGTGTATTGGATAGACTACTGGTACCATAAGAGACGGTACAACATGACCTAAGGACCTGCGAAGTGTGTGTATACCCGAAATGAGGACATATAGCCCGTATGCGGCAAGTGTGATAACCGGGATACGAAGGTATCGTCCTTCTACTAGTAGAAAAGGTTACTTTTATCGTAGTATGACTGATCATCGTATGCGGTGGCTCCAACGAATGTCCTATTCTTCCAATTGGAATTGTGATGCAATACCGTAACCCAAACCTAGGTGTTGGGTTTACCATTAAGGTATTCGAAGGATAATAAAATCCACTAAAGAATTGTTTTCATGAGAAGGTGTGTGTCACCAAGGAAAACTATTTTTGAATTAAACGTAATTATCATATATGATATTTTACGTGAGTTTATCATACAGTCATTTTCACACTGTACATTATTATGTTGGGCATTATAGCTCACTCTTGCTTTCTTTTAAATGATACAACACAACAGATAACCAGTATGCCGGTGTGGGACTTAGTCGTTTACAATCATGGGGAGAATCCCTGGCAGCTTTGTCTCAGGTGTGCCAGAGTATCCAATAGGTATAATATATCAGTCGTAATTATTGTAACTTCATGTAGAGGTTATGAATAATTGTTTGAGATCTTGTAAAGTACATTTGAGTTTTAATAACAGGTGATACTTATTGTACGAGATTGGGGGTTTATGATATGGAATTATTGGATTATCGAGTTAATGCAGGTTACACATGATTGAAGGATTGCGTGACGATCCAGGTTCCTGACCCCGGATTTAGGGGCGTTACATTTATGGAGAAATTATATGGTTGAAGAGTTAACCTGGGAACTTGAAAGTGAAATGTTAGAAAAGTATCCCCAATTATTTTCTTAGCGAGATTCTTAGGACAGAATCCTATTAAGGGGGGAAGGATGTAACTACTGGAAAATTTCGCTTGTAATATATCATAATAAAAATAAATTATATGTTTTATTATGTCATTTATGTGTACTTAGCTATAAAACCCTAACTGCTATGTGTTACGTGTATTCAGTATTGTTGAGGTATTTTTTGGGAATTTATCGGATATTTTATTTCATATTTAAAGACTTCGTATCAAAAGTTATACGACCCGAACTATATTTTAATAGCTGATATTTCAAATAAAATAATTGCCCTTATTTTCCTTAGAATGGCTTGTACCATCGCATTATTCTGAACATCTAGATATTTTATAAATTTTCTCATTTCGCGAAAAATGATTTTTCCGGGCCCCATTAGGTATTAAAAACCCCACAAAAATCACATTTTCATTTTTATAAAATTATAGGACTTTCAAATATACCATTTCTTTTTATTTTTGAATTATTCACAATTTTTGGGAATTTTTGGCATATATATTGTATATATTAAATATTTAAAAATTAAAAGTTAATACTCAAAAATTATGAAATTATGGGCCAATTAATTTTAAAAGATGTATAATTAGGGCCTTAATTTTAATTAGGAGTATTGTTTTACTTAATATAAATAGTTTAATTTTTATTTAATTATTATTAATTAATTATCAAAAAATAGAAAAATACACAAATTCTCTGAAATTCGGGTCGGATTTTCGGGTTCGGGTTGCACAATCAAATGTTGATTTTGATCTGATTTCTGCACTAAATCGAGTGATTCAAGTACTCAAATCAAAGGTTTTGATTTGTTCTTTCTATTTTGATATCACTTTCATGTTTTAATTCGTAAATTTTGGTTTTCGATTTCTAGGGTTTATGTTCGAATTGGGTCTTTTTTATTCTAGGGTTATTAGGATGATTTGATGATTAATATAGCTTTATATGATGATTTCTGATCGATTCATGGTATTTAATTGAACAAACGATTCCTGGATAAGTATATTTGATTTCTAGGGTTTATGTTCAATTTTTTTTATCGTAGGTAACCCGCAGCCGCTACCCTTCGGGGGCGTACTGGGTAAACCCTACGGGCTCACGCAATAGCCTGCAAACCACGTGAACCAAGGTAAACCGCATTTAAGCGAGAGGCTCTCTGACTCAGGAGGCATAATCATAAATTCTCCTCCCGTCAATTTCTGATTTATACGTTTTTGAGTTTGATGAATATTTGGTTCCTGAGATGTTAGGGGTTTGATTGTAGAGTTCATAATCTTTGATTTGAACTATAAAACGTGAAGTTTCATGTACAGAATCGTTAGATTGATGTTTGGCCGAAGTTTTGATCGATTTTGCTGGAGTTGGAGATTACGGAATGTTTTGGTTCGTTCTGGCCGGAGTTAGATTGCTAGGATGATTTGGAATTGAAACCCTGTGAAAAACACACCAAACGGTGTTTTTTTGGCCTGAAAATGGCTGGTCGGAAGTTGCTCCGGTGGGCGGATTCTGGGCAAAATCCGGCGTGTTCTTCACGACCCGGATTTTGACCCGTTTGTTTTACCCGGGTTTGATCCGTTTTTGTCAGAGATTATTTTCTGACAACTGTTTCTGGAAATCATTTTTATTATTTTTACTTTTATTATTTATAAATCAATTTTTATTTATTTTATAAATTGATTAATTACTTATTTAATTAATTGATTTATATTATAAATAATTCTGAAATATTTTCTAAAAATCAAAATTATTTATTTATTAATTAATTAAAAATGATTTATTTTGATAATTAATCAAATTATTTTCAATAAATCATAATAAATTCATTTTAATTCCAAAAATTATGGAAAATCATTTTTAATTCTGATTTTCCCAAATAATTATTTAAAAAAAAAATTAGGGTCCAATAATTAGGGATAATTATTTATATTGAATAATAAATTGATTTATCTACATTTATTGAATAATAATTAAATCGTTTATCCGATTTAAGCAAAACGAAAGCTCTTCGACTCGGAAAAATGATCTGTTTTCATTAAAAATAGTTTTAAATCCTAATTTTTTTTAGAAGTGAGTTGAGTTTCGATATTTATTTACTTATAAGTCTTATTACGTATAAATACGAGTCCGATAAATCCCAGATATTGTTGAGTTAAGCGAATAGCGAGTCGAATTCGATTCTTAAAATAATTTTAAACCTAAATAACTATGTGACTTATGTGTTATGTGAATTATGTGGTTCATCGAGTCTTATTTGTTAATAATTCTTAAACGAGTCAATAATACGCGTACGGTACACGATAAGGGCTATGTGAAGTCGGGTTGAGTCGTGATTGATATGCGAGATGACTAAATAAACATCTTTCTTTGATAGAGACAAAACCAACGAGGCAGATCGAGCCGGTGATAGAGGAAGGTGATATAATTGGAGTAGATCACGTGAAAGGCAAGTTTTTCCCCTATTCTAAATTTAGAATATTGAATTGCTTTCAGATTCTTATCGCAGTTACACACTGATAATTTCTGTTCACAAACACTGATATACAATTATCATTCATTTGTTCATATTTCATTTCGATTCCTTAATTCTCCTAATTCGTTGAACCCTCTATTCATATTCCAATAGTAATACATATATATATACCTATATCTTGATATATTCTGATGTTGGGATATATCAAAGCATATCGATTATCACGGTTGCTCCTCTATGGACTGGATGGTGACAATTGGGATCAGGTATACACTTGATCCTAAGGACCGGGAATTAACTGAATCCTTGTGTTGGGCCTTAAGGCCTGGGTACCCGAATGGATCTATACATTGAAGTATGGATCTGCACTGTATCCTGCTGATCAGCAGGATATAGGTGCAAACTTGTGTCCAATTTAGTTCGTTTGATATTCGCCGATAATGGCCTTCGTTCTTTTATCACGAGGTTATATCTTTGCAATTGTAACCAAATTACCGGTTCATTTAGCTTACTATAACACTGCTTATATTGAGGACTTATTGAACAACTTATGGCTCACCCCTTTTTTGTTGTTATTCACCTTATTATTTTCAGTTAAGAAGGAAAATAAAACCTCTCAGGACTCGAGTGGTAAAGAAACGAGTCAAGCTGCGGGACCCTCTCATATTAAAGGTATTGATCCCGATCCAGGAAGAAAGCTTTGAGTTGCCTGAGCAGGTGTAGTGTAGATAGCAATGTGTGTATGTAAATAAATAAGAAAAGTAGTTTAAAACTTGTTAGACAATGGTATGTAATAAAGAGAGTTTTGTGAGATTTTAAATTTGGATTGTAATAAAAGTAGAGTGTGGTTCTTATTTCATACTCCAACCTAAAAAAAATCCTGGTTAGTATTAAAGGGGTTAGATTTATATATAGCTGCTTAATGGTTATACAGGTTGTACAGATTTGGTGATTAGCTAGTAAACCCCAGACTTATACCCCGGGTTTGGAGGGCATTACACTTCAACTCTCTGCCGCTCTGCCTCTTTGGCTAACCGCTCATCCTCAAGAGTAATTATCAACTGAAATAACTGTAGATCCAGTCATTGGTCACTTGACAACTCCTCATAGACCGATGTTGGAACATTATGAGGACTAAATATTTGATCATTAATCTTGACTCTACGTCCCCAGGGGTCATAATAGACACGACCCTTATCGAGCTTGAAAGCAGGATAGTAAGTTCCGCAATAGTACGAGTGTAAAACAGACATTGAGCCATGAACATATGAGAAGATGAGGAGTTATGTTCAAGAAGACTTAAAATTTGAGTGATTTGAAGTGAAAAGGTAGTGAGAAGTTTTGAGAGTGGAGGGTTGTATTTATAGGCGAGAGGTTTAGAAACTGAAGGGATTCTTTGATTAACCATGTAATAATTAACCATAATGCAAATACACGATTACGCATATCTAGGTAAACAAAAAGTAATATCTCTCTTCAGATTCCTATTCCCAATATAAATACTTAAGTATTACAAGATACTTACATCAGTAGCTAACCCATTTAAGCAATTAAAAGATATTCCACTATCTCACTGAATAATTAAAAGTACTGTTTAACCATTTATTCTGAATAAATTCAGAATAATCAATGAAGTATAATAATCAATTCATGTTTTGATCATTATCAGTATTTTAATCACGACTATCAGGACTAATCAGTCAAAAATGGGTTGACCAATATCAGAATTTATCAACTACTGACGGAAACTATTAGTCAAAATAAGTTTAACTAATAAAAAAGCATGTAAGCATGATCAGTAGTTCAACATGCAGTTTTTACATAAAATCACTTAAAATAATTTGCATGTTATCATGGCATCAACATTTAGCACAAGAATCGGTATCTAACAAGTACTGACAAATAATAAGATATAATGCTTCAATAATACCATCAGACTTAATTATCAGAGTTTGAGAATTGTCCTGAAATCATTCCCAATTCATTCACCAATCTTGTGAATGTAGCTTCACAGAGAGGCTTGGTGAATATATCTGCTACTTGCTGATCTGTTGGAACAAAGACCAATTCCACTGTACCTACTTCCACATGTTCCCTTATGAAATGGTACCTGATGCTGATGTGCTTAGTCATTGAATGCTGCACTGGATTTCATGCCATTACAATAGCACTTTGATTATCACAATATATAGGAATAGAAGAATAATCTAATCTATAATCCAGTAATTGATTCTTCATCCCTAGAATCTGAGTACAACAGCTTCCTGCAGAAATGTATTCTACTTCTGTAGTTGATGTGGAAATTGACTTTTGTTTCTTGTTGTACCAAGAAACCAATCTGCCACCAAGAAATTGGCAGCTTCCAGAAGTGCTTTTCCTGTCTATTTTGCATCCTGCAAAATCAGCATCTGAATATCCAATTAGCTTAAAGTATGAATCTCTAGGATACCATAATCCCAAATTCATGGTGCCTTTGAGATACTTAAAAATTCTCTTCACAACTAATAGATGAGATTCTCTAGGATCAGCTTGGAACCTTACATAGACACAGGTAGCATACATGATATCAGGTCTACTTACAGTCAGATACAAGAATGTGCCAATCATATCTCTATAGTTAGTTATATCTACTGAAGAACCAATATTTAAATCTAACTTAGTTGCAGTGGTCATGGGAGTTGATGCAGTTGAGCAGTCTTGCATTCCAAATCTTTTGAGTAAATTCCTGATGTATTTGGATTGATTTATGTAGATTCCTTCATCAGTATGTTTAGCTTGTAACCCCAGAAAATAACTCAGTTCTCCTATCATACTCATTTGATACCTGGACTGCAATAGTTTTGCAAATCTCTCACAAAGTTTATCATTAGTAGATCCAAAAATGATATCATCAATATATATATGTACTAATAACCAGTCCTTACCATGATATTTATAAAAGAGAGTTTTATCAGTTGTACCTCTTGTGAAACCATTCTCTAGCAGAAATAGAGCAAGTGTTCCATACCAGGTCCTTGAAGCTTGATTTAATCCATAGAGTGCTTTATCCAGTAAGTAGACGTGACCTGGATACATTGGATCAATGAACCCTGGAGGCTATTCCACATAAACTTCCTCTTCGAGTTCTCCATTTAAGAATGCACTCTTCACATCCATTTGGAACACCTTAAACTTCTTGTGAGCAGCATAGGCAAGAAAGATTCTAATTGCCTCAAGCCTAGCAACTGGAGCAAATGTCCCATCATAATCAATGCCTTCTTGTTGTGAGTACCCCTTTGCAACCAGTCTTGCTTTATTCCTTGTAATAATGCGCTCACTGTCAGTTTTATTTCTGAATACCCATTTATGCCAACTACAGATTTGTTCTTTGGTCTTGGCACAAGAGTCCAGACTTTGTTCCTTTCAAATTCATTGAGTTTCTCTTGCATTGTTGTGACCCAGTCAGCATCTTGCAGAGCTTCTTCAACCTTCTTGGGTTTAGTTTGAGATAGAAAAGAATGATAGAGACATTCATTCTGAGTGGCTTTTCTTGTTCTTACACCACTGTCAGGGTTTTCAATGATTAAGTTAGGTGTATGTGACTTAGACCATTTTCTTATAGATGGAAGTTGACTCCATGAAGAGAACCTCCCCTTGATCCATGAATTTTCTTTAATTTCTTTGATTAGTACCACTATTGTTTCATGATGCTCCCCCTGAATTAGTGTTCCCATTATTATCAGTATTTGACTGATCAGAATTTGAGGAAGATGAGATGATCTTTCTACTAATGTCTCTTGAGATGAATCACTTGTAATAGTCTCTGGATTTGAGTCATGTTGCTCCCCCTCAACATATGCTTCAGTGTTAAAATTATTTCCACTATTTTGTGGAACCTCGGAGCTTTGAGTGATATCAGGACTTAGTATATCAGAGTCGGGATTTAAAAGTTCAGCATAAGGTACTTCATTTTCAAACCTCAATTTGTCATGGTCATCTGCATCTTCTAGACCTGTTATCTTCTTGTCATTAAAAGATACATTTATACATTCCATGACTGTTCTTGTTCTTAGATTGTAAACTCTGAAGGCTTTTATAGTCAACGGATAACCCACAAATATTCCTTCATCAGCTTTCAAATCAAACTTGGTCAGCTGCTCTGGATGAGTTTTGAGACAAAAAACACTTACAACCAAAAATATGAAAGAACTTCAAATTTGGCTTCTTTCCCTTCACCAACTCAAATGGTGTTTTTCCATGCTTGTTGATCAATGTTGCATTTTGTGTAAAGCAAGCGGTTTTCCAGCCTCAGTCCAGAAGTAGGTAGGAAATCTTGCTTCCTCTAGCATGGTTCTTGCAGCTTCTATCAGAGTTCTATTCTTTCTTTCAACAACTCCATTTTTGTGGAGTTCCAGGAGCAGAAAACTCTTGTTTTATCCCCTTTAGTTTGCAGAACTTTTCTATAGAGCTATTCTTGAATTTAGTTCTATTATCACTTCTGACGATCTTCACTTTATATGTTGATCCTTTTTCTAGCTCCCTCACATAATCAAGAAGAATGAATGAAGATTCATCCTTGGTGTGCAGAAAATACACCCATGTGTATCTTGTATATTCATCAATAATTACGAGTACATAACTCTTCTTGGAAATTAATATAACATTCACTAGACCAAAGAGATCAACATGAAGTAGATGATATGGTTCAATAATGTAAGATTCAATTTTACTCTTGAGAGAAGTTTTCCTTTGCTTGGCTTTCTGGCATGAGTCATATAAGCCATCAGGAGTAAAAACTACATTGGGAAATCCTTTCACAAGATCTTTTCTCACTAGTTCATTGATATTATTGAAGTTGAGGTAAGAAAGTCTTTTATGCCAGTTCCAGCTGTCTTCCATAGATGCTCTACTGAGTAGACAAACTTTTGAATTATCAATACTTATGGAGACCCTGGTTTCATATAAACTACCATGTCTTACACTAGTCAATGCAATCTTTCCATCAAACTTACTGACAATTTCACAATGCTCCTCATAGAAGTTGACATGGTAACCTCTGTCATAGATTTGACTCATACTAATCAGATTATGCTTGAGTCCTGCAACTAGAGCTACATTTTTAATGATGACATTTCCAATTTTGATTTTGTCATATCCTAAATTTTTTCCTAAGTTACCATCTCCATAAGAAACGCTTGGGCCAGGCTTCTCCTCAAATTCTGGTAGTAGGGATTTATAACCAGTCATATGTCCTGAGCATCCACTGTCCAAGACTAGAGCATTCCTCTTGTCACCCTGCAATCAGTAATTTGAATCAGTTAGTGTTTTTAAGGACCCGGACTTGCTTGGATCCTTGGGCCTTTTTAATTTTGTTAACATATATAGCAGAAGATTTTTTATCAGAGTTCATATTAACATCCTTACTATCAGTATTTATACATACAAAACAGATTTTGCTTTAATTAAAGAGGGTTTCAGTTTATAATAGTCATAATACGAATTGTGATACTCTTTACATTATAAATAGAATGCAAACACTTCCATAATAAAAACAAGGACTCTGTGGTTTATATTCTAACTATTTTATTCCTAAACTCTGATTTGGAAGAAACAACATTTATCTTTTTATTCTTCTTGCAAGAGTTAGCAAGATGATTAGTGCTACCACAGTTTGAACATGTCTTTCTAGGTGTATTAGGTAGAGTTACATAATTTCCATTCTTATTAACACCTACCTTGCCATTTCTATTTTTCCTAGACATTTTCCTCTTGTCTTTCATGTGTAGATCCTTCAGCTTTTGCTTAAGCTGTTTCTGAGTCATCGAACCAATATTTACTGAATTTCTGTAAACTTGTTCACTCTTATCAGTAATTAAGTTTGATCTGGGTGTTGAGGTTGTACCTTCCTCATGGATTGACTTAACAATATTAGCACTAGGATTAAACTTAAAGGTCTTTATTTGAACCTTGTTCAGTTTGACCTTGCTATCAGTTTTTATTGGTTCTGTTCTCTCAGTTTCTTTTCCACTTTTCTTATCAGAATTAGATCTAGCTGAATATCCTAATCCTGATCCCCAACAACCATTCTCTAGAATTTCATGAGTTGACTTTCCTGAGTTAGTCCAAAGTTTAATGACTTCTCTTTCTTTTGCTAGCTCCTTCTCTAGATAAGCACATTTTTCTAACAATGTTTCCTTAATATAAACAACATTATCTATTTCTTTTTGAATTTCTATCATGGAAAGCAACTCAATTTCTAGGTGATCATTCCTTTTCTTTAAAATAGAGTTTTCACTTTTGATTCCATTATTCTCTAAGGTTTGATCCCTAAAACTAACATGTAGAGACTTAAGAAATAATCTTAATTCATAGATATCATCAGTATCAAAAGCAAGAGTAGTCTGAGGTACCTTTAATTCAGCATTGTCATCCTCAGCAGCAGCTTTTTCCATGAGAGCATAATTGACTCCATCATCTGAATCTGATAAATCATCACAGTTTCTCTTCCTTGGATCAAGGCTTGTTTCTTCTCAGCTCTGGGTTTTCTGCAGTCAGCTGCAAAGTGTCGAATTCCATCACAGTTATAACATCTCTCTTTTGACTTGTCAAGTTTTCCAGATCTGGATCCCTTCCCATCATTATTTCTTTTGTTTTTCCTCTTATCAGAGTTTGAGGAACTGGAACCTTTTATGGAAATTCTTTTCCCTTTATTGAAGTTCTTGTATACCATCTTCTTGAAGCTTTTAACCAGTAGGGCAACCATTTGATCCATGTCTTTATTGTTGTTATGATCACTGTCAGTATGTGATTCAGTATCAGTATTTGAGTCATCATCAGAATTTGATGATTCAGTGTCTAACTTTATAATCATGGCTTTCCCTTTGGAGTAGCTTTTCCTCCTTGCTTTCTCCTTTGGCTTCTCTTCAACCTTGAGTGCAACTGGTCTAGATTTAGATCATTTCCTCTTGCTTCTTTGCTCCATCTCTAGTTTATAAGTTTTCAGAACTCCATAGATCTCATCTAGAGGTGTGTTATCAAGTTGATAGTTATCCCTTACTGATGTGACTTTAAAGTCCCACTTTTCAGGGAGAGCAAGTAGGAACTTCAGGTTTGAGTCCTCCAAATCATATTCTTTGTTGACAAGGGATAAGTCATTCAGCAACTTCTGAAATCTGTCATAGATCTCAGTTAAGGACTTATTGTCCCTTGAGTCAAAGTGCTCATATTCTTGAGTAAGTATTGTCCTCCTTATCTTCTTGATAGAAGTTGTGCCTTGACACTTTACTTCTAAAGCATCCCATATCTCTTTTGTTATCTTACATCCAATGACTCTATTGGATATAATACTATCAAGACTGATGTGCAAGATGTGTCTGACCTTAGTATCCTTCATGATATATGAGATATCTTTAGGAGAGTAGTCCTTCCTGTCTTTGTCTATCATCTTCTCTGGTTCTCCTTCAAGCGAAACAACCACCTTCATTGGTCTATGAGGACCATCCTAAATCTTGTTCAGATATTCGGGATCTGTGGCTTCCAAGCACATGGCCATCCTGACTTTCCAGATTGGATATTCATGTATCTTCAGGATTGGCACCTTGATGGCTTCAAACGTAATGTTACTGTTTATCTGTGATATGGTTGGGGGTAGTGGCTTCGGATTGTGTGTTTCTTCTTCTTCGTCTGACATGGTTGATTGCTTTTCAGATCTTAAACTGTTTGTGTGTTAACAACAAGCTCCGATACCAATTGTTAGGCCTTTAATCAACTGTAGAGGGGGGGTGAATACATTTAATACAATTAATTCGATAAAGCTTCAATAGTATCAACAGTTTTTATATTAACTGATAAAAACTTATTACAAATGTACTCTCTCGAAAGGATGAACAAATATCCTTGAGAGCTGCTAGGTTATGCGAAAGATATAACAATATCGCAATGCTTATAGCATGAACCTAATATGTGCTTTATAAAGAGCACAACTACATAATGTATAAGGAATCATATTCTATTAACAACAAGGAAACCTATACGATGCTTCTGAGATAAAGTCATTCACCGCCTTGAGTTCCTGTTTCCTTTTCCTTATCAAAGATCAACTGATGTGACAAATACTAATTATATCATCCGTTGACATCATCATCCATTGATATCTTTATCCGTCGATATCATCATCAGTAGATGTCATCAATATCTGTCGATATAAGTTCAGATGTGAACTTCTAATAGTTTCTGCTTGATATCATCAATTGCTCCAAACAATAAAGAATTCTCAGAGATATCGACAAGTCAAATGAAGATGTAGAGAACTTAAGATATTGACAAGTCATTTATGCACGTAGAGAACTCAGAGATATCGACAAGTTAAATGAAGATGTAAAGAATTGGAGTTATCGACAAGTCAATTTCTCATATAGAGATCTCGGAGATATCGACAAGTCAAAATGTGTATGTAGAGATCTCAAAGATATCGACAAGTCATTTCTATATATAGAGATCTTAGACATGTCGACAAGTCATTTCACATGCAAGAATCTAGAGACCTCGACAAGTCAAGTATATCTATAGAGAATTCAGAGATCTCGATAAGTCATTATACTTATCGAGAAGTAACTTCTTTATAGAATAAACTGGAGATCTCGACATGCTTCTCAAATACAGAATGCAGACAAGTTCAAGATTCAAGATTATCAGTCAATAAATGATATATTCACTAGATTTAAAAGTCTATAAAGTAGCTGGAAGAATACAAGATCAAGGGCCAAGATTAACTGGACAAAGGATGGTCACAGACCTGCAAGATTCTGCACAGATTTTCTAAGATATAAATGGAAATATAAAAAGGTTGCTTTAGAAAGTAGTTTAGTACATTTTAGTGCAAGTCTTGTAAACCCGCGCTGCTAGTGTATAAAGCATGCACTGGTCCTTAGTATAGTTGTAACAAAACAGATCAAATTTTCTTGTATTCTCTCAAGATAGAAGCTGTGTTCTTATTGTCTTAAGATACCGGAATTTGTAGCAAGACAAATTTAATTAATACAAATTAAGTGATTTTTGAAAATACTATGTTTGTTAGTTATTCATGTAAACACAATATCTCTGCAAATCCAAACTACGTTGTTCACCTAAAATCAAAACAAATTAAAAAGGCTAAAAATTCAAGAAACACATTCACCCCCCTCTGTATTGCATTCTATATCTAAAAAGTGGTATCAGAGTAAAATCTGAAAGAAAATAGATAAAGATCTTGGAAGAATGAGTGCACAAACGATAAGCAGTATCAAGATACCAGCCTTTGATAAAATTAACTATACACTTTGGAAGAAAAAGATGATGTTATTCATAAGGATGGAAAATCCCATGTACATCTAGATTCTCAAGAATGACCCTTTTATCCCCATGGAAAGGGTTGATGAATCTACTGATGGAGACATGGTCATTCCAGCTCACTTTGCCCCTAAAGACCCCTCAAAATACATTGAACTTGAAAAAGAAAAAGTGTCTCTAGATAGTGGCTTGCAACTAATTTTGATAGAATCACTTGACAATGTTATGTACAACAATATTGTCAACTGTGACGCAGCCAAACAGATTTCGGAGAAGATTGAAATCTTGTGTGAGGGTACAGAGGAAGTAAGGTCTAATCAAAGGAGAATACTAGTATCTCAGTATGAGGGTTTCATGGCCAAGCATAAAGAAAAATTAGTGAAGTTTTTGAAAGGTTCAACAAACTGATAAATGACTTGCAACTTCATGATAAATATTATGAAGCTGAGGAGGTTAACCTAAAGTTTTTGCTAGGTCTTCCTGATCACCTTGAACAGAAAATATATGCTATTAGAGAAGGAAGAGACTTGAGCAGAATGATACTGGAAGTCATGTATGGGATCTTGAAGACATATGAACTTGAGATATTGCAAAGAAAGTCATTAAATGCAAATCAAGGACATGTGGTTGATGGTTCCAGTGCCTTAGTTTTCAACGACAGTAAAGCAAGTGAAGATGAACAAGATGCTCAAGCTCCAGTCATTTATGTTGTTGAGAAAAAGAATAAGGGACCTCAGAAATAAGTTGTTTTGGAGCTAGAGGAAGATAAATACTATACCCTTGATGAGCTAGATGAGATGGACCAATCTATGGCTTACCTGGTTAGAAAATTCTCTAACATCAGGGTTAAAAAGCCAAGGTTTTTCAAGAATAAGGGACAGTCTTCAAATAGCAACAACTGGAAACCAAAAACTCAGTTCAACTCAGCTAGCAAAGGTGGCTACAGAACTGGATCTGTTGACAGATCAAAAATAAGGTACTTTAACTGTGATGAGTTGGGCCACTTTGCAACTGAGTGCAGGAAGCCAAAGAAAGTGAAGAAGGATAAAGCCTATCTGGAATTGGAAGCAAAGTATAAAGATCTCTTGAAGAAACAACATGGAAAGGCTTATATAGCTGAAGGAAAAAGTTGGGATGACATTGATGAAGATGATGAGAATGAAGAATTTGGAAATTATGCACTTATGGATCTTGAGCAAGGAGAATCATCCTCATCAAAATCAGAGGTACCAACTCTAATCACCATTAATTTAAATATAAGCTAATATAAAGAAACTATTGAAAAGATGAGTGTAGAGATGTTTCATATCCACACAAGCATGGTGGCAGCTACTAATGAGGTTAGGAGACTGTCAAAGACAAATCAGAAGCTTGAGATTTAAAAGCAAGAATGGGAACTGCAGCTTGTTGAGCTTGAAACAATCAAGCAAGAAAATGAATACCTGAAAAACAAGCTCAAGTGGCAAGTGAAATTGAAGTTGTGTTGAGGGAAAAATTGGAGAATAATGAGGTGAAATTGAAGTCTTTCAGAAATGCATCTTAGTTAGTTGGACAGTACCATGAGAAGAACAAACTATGTGCTAATATAGCTATTGGTTTGGACTATGATGCCTTGAACAGTAATAAGAAAAATGAAGGTGACAAAGGTAAAGCAATTGTAAATCAAGATGTCCCAGTTATGCTGAGAAAAGTTAATGCACCTTTGTTCAAGGTATGTGAGGTTAATTTCAGTGAGGTTGAGTTGGTCATCAAGCAAGAACTTGCAGATGAAGACAATGAAAAAAAATAAAGAAATCACTCATACTACTAAGTTAAGAAGAAACCCATGGCCAATCAAGTTCCTAAGATACCAATCAAGGAAATCAAGACTGAGAGTATAGGAAAGAAAAAGAAGAAAAGGAATGGGAAAATTTTAGTAAACAAGAGCAATAACTTTGCATTTATTGCAGATGCTCCCAGGAAGCAATATCAAAATTGTAGCTCAACCATTCACCTAACTCACCTTTGTAAAAAGGCTGTTAGTAAGCCAAAAGTGGGTGCATACAAATACAATGAAGCAAAGGCTGAAGATTCTTATTCCTTCTGTGACAAATTTGATTGCATTCCTTGCAATATGAAAGTGATGAGAAGCTGTCATAAACTGAGAGCATATCTCAAAAAAGTTAAAAATGGATCTACAGCTAAAAAGGAAAATACAAACCTGTAATAACCCCAAAAATTTTGGACTTTTTGTAACCTTATGAATAGTGATTTTGCTGATTATGCTGAATAAGAAAACTTTTCATGCCACACCTTGTAGAGGTTCTTTTATTGTTATTCTGAGATCTTATTAGTACTCTATATGGTATATAAGTGTATGTAAAGATCGTCAGAATCCAAATTCGAACACTTTGATTTTTCCCGAAAATCTACCAGATACCGAAAGAATTGAGTATAAGATAGCAGGATAAAAGGATTTAAATTCAAGGATTATAAAAGAGGATCATAAAAGGAATATAATGTATTGAGAAAGGTTAAGGAAACCCAAGTAATAAGATCCCGGGTATGATCCCTCAAACGATAAACGAGAACGAAAGTTAAGCGAACCGTATAACAAATCAGCGGTCATTAGCCAAGTAATTAGGAGTTAATCAAAGAGGTAAATGATGATGATGTCATCACACCAACAAGAAGAGGACAAGTGTGGGAAGATGACATAGGAGGATGACATAAGCATGACCAAAGGGAAGGAAATGTTGGTTGATTATAAACCACACAAAATTTACCATGGTTAAAAGGTAATTAAGCAAAACAAAAAGGGAAAGCAACCAAGCAAACATCATCTTCTCCCCCATCATTCTTTGCTCTCGGCTTTTCCATAAAAAGCAAAGGAGAAATTTTCAAAATTCAAGCTACACACCTTCAAAAATTAAGAGGTTTGTTTCCTTAGCTTCCATAATTCATGACTTAGTTATGTTATGAGTTTGAAGCCAAGATTCCAAGGTTTACTAAGCTAATCAATTCATCAAAGTTCTTGGTGAATAGTGTTTTCAAGAAACTAACTTTGTGTTTTCTTATATTTTCTTCAAGATCCAAGCTTAGTAGAGATAGTTAGGGGTTACTTAAGGCTTCCTAAGTGATTCTCCACTCTCCAAGGAAGGTATAACTTCTCAAACCCTTAATCTTAAGTTTTGTTGGTTTGAATTTCATAATGTTTAGATGATGGGTTAAGTGTAATGGGTGTGTACTCATGTTTAGAGCTTGTTATGAGTAGTATGGTTCATGAGAAGCATGGTTATTGAAAATTTAGAGATTGGTTGGTTTTGTAATGTTTTTGGAATGGTAAATCTTGATTATTAGTTAATGAACTTCAGTAAGCTCTTAGTTCATGATTGAGAAGTAGTATAAATTGGAAATCTTGAGTTGTTGGGGCTGTTCAAGTAAAGAATGGATGAAGTTTGGTTGTAGTGGTGATTGTGGGTTGAATTGTGAATTGATTGGAATGGTTTAAATTTGGTAATCGCGTAAACATAGCCGTCGTAATTCCCGATTTACCCTACACTGCTTTTGTTCTTAACATTAGGACCCGTGAACTCACTGTTAGTTTTTGACCATTGCCATGTTTAGATAGTTCATGTTACGAGCTTCGTTTTGATATGTGGTTCGCTTGAATCCGATGTACGGTTTAGGAGAAACGACCGTTTTAAGTAACGGCGTTTCGCGAACGAACCATTACCCCTCGCCTTACTTTAAAACCTTGATTAAGGCCCTTAAATGACTAATTGGAGTATGAAACAATTATGTAAAGTGGACTAGGCAGTTGGTAGGATATTCGCGAAAGCGTCGCCTTAAAATTCGTAACGGTTAATTTATTAAAAATGGTGGAGCCGAGGGTACTCGAACGACTTATGTGATTTGTTAAGCGTAGAAATGACCATAAGCGAACGTTAGGGTTCAATTGGTTAAAGTCTAGTTTCTTAAGCGACCGGGGTTTAATTCCGACTTATGTTATTGTTTATAGGTTATCGGACCCACTCTAAGCTTAAGTCTATCCGGGAACACTCAGGCAAGTTTTCTACCCGTTATACTGTTGTTGTGATGTATATATGTATATGCATTACCTTGTGATAGATGCATGATGGTTATTAGCAAATCTTGCGATATATTGGGGCATGCTGATATGGTTTATATGCATGCCTGTTTCGTAATCTTGATATCTAATTGTTGATTCAAATGCTTATAAGTTGCATAATACCTATGCTAGAGATAAGCAGTAATTGCGTATACCCTTAGTATAGGAGACCCGAAGGTGAACATTTTTCTAAACCGGGAGTCGGTGTTCCCGAGTATAATATATGTATATTTATATATATATATATATAGTTTTCAAAACTATTAATCGAATAAGGTTTATTCGATAACTTTATTTATTTAATGAATATTATTTTGAATATTCATTCGAGGACTTATGACTCCGCTTATTTTATTTAATGAATATTATTTTGAATATTCATTCGAGGACCTATGACTCCGCTTATTTTATTAAATAATATTCTTTATTTTATTAAAGAATAATGTTTCGATAATCAAACTTATTTTCAATTATTCAAATAAAGATCGTACTTTCGTATAAGTATATCTTTGGTTAATTATTATTATTCATTTCAAGTATGAGTTTTAAACCTTCTACTTCAACTATTTTTATAAAGATCATCCTTTATGGGAATATTATTTAAACAATAATATTCAGATATTTTCTAATATATTGGGACTGATTTATTTTATTAAATCAGCATTACTCCAAACATTCTTAAAAATGTTTTCGAGTCTTCAAAATGATAAAAGTTAGAACGGATCCCAAAACTCGTTTTCAGATTTAAGATCTTCCTTTCGAAGGGGACTTGAATATTCGCTCAAAAATCTAAGGGATCCGGCTCTGTGGTGTATTTCATATTCGCAACAAGGTTGCTATTTTGATAAAAGAGTTTTTGATTACTTACCCAACTCTCGGGAAGTAAAATTCTTGGAACAAGTTAATCCATTAACAGGCATCGCCTGGGAAATATCGGTGAGTTTTCCTTTCCAACTAGATACGACTTCTTGGTGGAGCCGTGTCAACAAGTTTCTACTTGGGGAAAGGGGGGACGAGCTTTACGTTTTAGAGTCATGGATTTCATCTGAACTAGGAGTGGCATAAGTGGTCGAGTGGCGCCGGCCCAGCCTTATTATATTGGCCCAAATGGGTCGGAAGTTCCGCTAAGACGGTCCATTCCTTAGGAGTCCAGTGTTCGGTTGACAAGTAAATCCGACTGTTCTCCTCTACATGTAGAAAATTGTGGGGTTGCACTACTGCGACTGATCATCGTGAGTGGTCTTCCTGGCGCGGCAAACTATCGTAATGAGTTCATCATCCAGTTTGGATATTTCTGCAACACTACCCGGAGCATTCGATCGAAAGGCTACGGATGGGTGATTGCTGAAGCATTGACAGGGTCAAACAGTTATAATGATGTTTCCCTCAAATGAAATATCTCGTAACTTCATTTCTTTTAAACAACATTTCAAAGATTGAATCTATTCAAGTCTTATCTTGTAGTCTCATCTATGTGATGAACTTTCGAAACTGTTTATACCTTGAACGGTGGCGGTTCAAGTAGTATTCGGAAAAGATATAAGTATATTGGAGTATCTTGTAACTTCATCTTTTCAACTTATATCTAGTTAATGATTATCTTATGAATGACAAAGGTTTTCAAAAAAATGTTGAGACAAGGTTAGATATATGAGATCACCTTGCAACGATATTTTTATACATTTATAAACTGGAACTCTGTGTATATTATGCCTGGCAGAGTATTTCAAAGATTTTGAAAAGTATATATGTATATACTGAATATTTTGCGACTTGGTCGCGTTAAGATATCAACTTGGTTCATTTCTTCTTAACCAAGACTTTCTTGAGTACTATGAGAATGCTCATATATTGTAAATTATTATACATACTATTTCGGTGGGCTTGTTTCTCACCCTTGCTTTCTTCTTTCATCACACAACTTCAGATAGACAAGATGAACAGGACCAAGCTCCCAATTCGCGAGCGGATAGGAAACGTTCCGCAGTTTCCTATAGGCGTTGATGTCGTTGTAGCTGAGGTAGGAACTACCAATAGGCTAGGCTTTCAACTTTTGATGTACCAGACTTATGTATCTTTATGAATTGTAATAATGGCAAAGAAATGTAAATTTATTCAGAAACCCTTTTAAGGTGTAATGGCATATAATTGTGGAATAAAATGACTCGTGTTATTTTTGGATATTCATCTCTGAGACTATAACTTGTGGTGTGTGTGTTTATTGTGGGGTCACAGTGTAATAACCCCAAAATTTTGAACTTTTTGTAACCCTTATGAATAGTGTTTTTGATGATATTGCTGAATAAGAAAACTTTTCATGCCACACTATGTAGGGGTTCTTTTATGGATATTCTGAGATTTTATTGGTACTCTATATGATATATAAGTGTATGTAAAGATCGTCAGAATCCAAATTTTAACCTTTTGATTTTTCCCGAAAATCCGCCAGATATCGAAAGAATTGAGTATAAGGTAACAGGATAAAAAGGATTTAAATTCAAGGATTTTAATAAAGGATCATAAAAGGAATATAATGTATTGAGAAAGGTTAAGGGAACCTAAGTAATAAGATCCCGGGTATGATCCCTCAAACGATAAACGATAAACGAAAACAAAAGTTAAGCGAACCGTATAACAGATCAGCGGTCATTAGCCAAATAATTAAAAGCTAATCAAAGAGATTAGTGAGGATGATGTCATCAAACCAATAAGAAGAGGACAAAGGAGGGAGGGTGACATCACATGGTGACATAAGCATGACCAAGCAAAGTGTGTTTTTGGTTGAATTAGAACCACACAAAAGTTACCATGGTAAAAAGGTAACAAAACAAAACAAATCAAAATGTCAACCAACCAAGCCAAAACATTTCATTTTCACCAAAAACACAAAATTTTTCATCTCCTTCATCAAAGCTCTCGGCTTTTCTTCTTTTCCAAAGAAAGAAAAATCAAAATCCTAGTTCCAAGCTTTGTTAAATTGCAAGGTAATTATCTAAGACTCCTTATGCATAGTTATGGATATCCTATAAGTTTGAGCTCCTAAATCATTCACAATCTCTTCCTAAAAATCATGGAAGAAGATGGTGAATAGTGTTTTTCAAGAACTAAAATTTTTGTTCTTGAAGTTTTGTTTAGATTAAGCTTGGATAAGGACTTTAAGGGTGATTCCAAGCTAATTACTTGATTCTCCACTCTCCAAGGAAGGTATAACCCCTCCAAACCCTAACTTTATTTGAGTAATTAGGTTTAGTTTTGTTGTTATAATTCATGAGAGGCTTGCTTGTTGTGAATGTAGAGATTAGTTGGTTTTGTGAAGTTTTTGGAGTGGTAGTTCTTGGATTGTTGATTAATGAACTTAAGTGTAGTTTAAATTCATGTTTAAGAATAGTATAAATTGATAATGTGGAGTTGTTGGGGCTGTTATGATGAAGTATGGATGGAGTTTTGGTTGGGATGTTGATTGTGAGTTGATTGTGAGATGATTTGGAGTGGTTTAAATTTGGGTAATCGCGTAAACATAGCCGTCGTAATGTCCGATTTACTTTAGGCTGTTTTTGTTCTTAACATTAGGACCCGTGAACTCACTGCTAGGTTTTGACCATTGCCATGATTAGATAGTTCATGTTACGAGCTTCGTTTTGATAAGTAGTTCGTTTGATTCCGATGTACGGTTTAGGAGAAACGGCTGTTTTAAGTAACGACGTTTCGCGAACGAATCATTACCCCTCGCCTTACTTTGAAACATAGGTTAAAGACCTAAAAGGACTAATTGGAGTATGAAACATTTATTTAAAGTGTTTTAGGCAGTTGGTAAGACACTCGCGAAAGAATCGCCTTAAAACTCGTAATGGTTAATTTATTAAAAATGGTGGAGCCGAGGGTACTCGAGCGACTTAAGAGAATCATTAAGCGCAAAGCGAGCGTTAGAGTCTAAATTGGTTAAAGTATAGATTTATAAGTGACTTTAGTTTAATTCCAACTTATATGTTGTTTATAGGTTACCAGACTCGTCCCAAGCTATTTATAACCCCCAGTCGCTCAGGCAAGTTTTCTATCCATTATATTGTTGTTGTGATGTATACCTTTGTATATGCATTATCTTGTGATGGATGCATAATGGTTAATTAGCAAATTCTTGCGATATATTGTAGCATGTGATATGGTATATATGCATGCCTGTTTCATATTCTTGATACATATATCTGTTGATTCAGTTGATAATACCTATGCTAGAGATAAGCGGTAATTTGCATATACCCTTTGTATAGGGGACCCAAAGGTGAACTTTTTCTAAAACCGGGAGTCGAGGCTCCCGAGTATAATATATATATATATATATATATTTATATATATATATATGAATAGTTTTCAAAACTATGAATCGAATAAGGTTTATTCGATAACTTTATTTTATTATTGAATATTATCTTGAATATTCATTCGAGGGCTTATGACCCCGTTTAATTATTATTGAATATTATTTTGAATATTTATTCGAGGGCTTATGACTCCGTATATTTTATTAATAAATATTATTTTGAATATTCCTTCGAGGACTTATGACTCCGATTATTTACTAAATAATATTCTTTATTTTATTAAAGAATAATGTGTCGATAATCAAACTTACTTTTGATTATTCAAATAAGGATATTACTTTCGTATAAGTACATCTTTGATTATTTAAGATTCATTTCAAGTATAAGTTTTACAACTTCTACTTCAATTATTTTCATAAAGATTATTCTTTATGGGAATATTATTTAAATAATAATATTCAGATATTTTCTAATATATTTGGACTGATTTATTTTATTAAATCAGCATTACTCCAAACATTCTTAAAAATGTTTTGCGAGTCTTCAAAATGATTTTAAAAGTTAGAGCGGATCCCAAAACTCATTTTATATTTAAGATCCTCCTTGCGAAGGGGATTTAAATACTCGCTCAAAACCTGAGGGATCCGGCTCTGTGGTGTATTTTATATTCGCAACAAGGTTGCTATTTTGATAAAAGAATTTTGATTACTTACCCAATACTCGGGAAGTAAAATTCTTGGAGCAAGTTAATCCATTAACAGGCATCGCCTGGGAAATATCGGTGAGTTTTCCTTTCCAACTAGATACGACTTCTTGGTGGAGCCGTATCAACAAGTTTCTACTTGGGGAAGGTGAGGACGAGCTTTACGTTTCAGAGTTATGGATTTCATCTGAACTAGGAGTGGCGTAAGTGGTCGAGTGGCGCCGGCCCAGCCTTATTATATTAGCCCAAATGGCCTGGAAGTTCCGCAAGACGGTACATTCCTTAGGAGTCCAGTGTTCGGTTGACAAGTAAATCCGACAGGTTCTCCTCTACATGTAGAAAATGGTGGGGTTGTACTACTGCGACTGATCATCGTAAGTGGTCTTCCTGGCGCGACAAACTCCCGTAATGAGTTCATCATCCAGTTGGATGATTCTGCAACACTACCAGTAGCATTTCGATCGAAAGGCTACGAATGGGTGGTTGCCGAAGCATTGACAGGGTCAAATTGTTTTAATGGTGTTCCCATTGAATGAAGTATCTTGTAACTTCATTTCCTTTAAAAATATGTCAAAGATTGAATCTGTTCAAGTTTTAACTTGTGGTCTCATTTATGGGATGACCTTTTGAAACTCATTATACTTTGAACAGTAGTAGTTCAAGTAGATTTCTAAAAATGGTATAAGTATAATGAAGTAATTGGTAAATTCATCTTCCTTTAAGCTTATATCCAGTAAGTAATTACCTTACACTTGATAAAGGATTCTAGTAAGTTATCCATTTAGATACTTGCATTATTGTCTACACTATATATTATCTTGCGAGCTGTAATGCTCACTCTTGCTTCATTTCTTCATCACACAATAACAGTTAGGAAAGATGGCCAGACTCAAGCAGACCCAGCACAAGCGCGTGGGAAGCGTCCCGTGTCTTCCCGTTGATGTTGTAGCTGCTATAGCTGTAGAGGTAGATCTATTGGTAGATCAGGCATTCTACTTTTGGGAACCAAATATTGTATAATTATAACTTGTGGCAGATAATGGCAATTAACCGTAAATTTATCAAGTAATCATTTTGGGTTGTAATAACTTTTAAATTGTGGATTCAAGGACTTGTACTTATTTCAATTTCATCTCTGAGACTATAACGGGTTGTGGTGTGTGTTGGTGTGGGGTCATAGCATAAGGTTATTTATTATAATTAAGTGAAGTGATATTGTGGAAAGAAAGACCGTGACGACCCGGATTCCCGACCCCGGATCTGGGGGTGTTACAGAAATGGTATCAGAGCTAAGCGTTATAAACCTCAGAGATGATGCGACGATGTAATAATAAACTCATAAAGATAATAAGAACTCTTACCAAGTTCATGGTCGGACTACTTAAAGTAGCTCTGACAGTTAAAACCCTTACGGGAACCCTTATAAGTATCATGATAGTAACTTAGCTCGTTTAATGTGTAGGCACATGAGATAGAGGACCCTGAGATGTTCGAGCGTGAGCATGATGAGGCACTGCTAGATGCCGAGGATCAGGAGGAGCCTGAGATGGAGGAGGATGAGGAGGACCCGTCAGAGGAGTCAGAGACAGAGGTTGTTGCTATTTCAGATGAGGAGGACCCGGATGAGGTCCCAGTGGCTGAGGAGCGTGTCGGAGCTATGGTAGTGTACACTGGTACCCCTTTACCCACACTCCTGGTGGTCAGAGCTCCTACCCCTCCACCACTATCTTGGATCCCCTATGATGACAGCTCAGAGACCCATACTTCCGAGCCTAGGCAGACTAAGGAGGCACCCCCAGCGGCTCCAGATTCACCACCTCTCGACCCTGCCCATAGGCAGTCTTTGTTAGCCCACGGCTATGTTCAGGATGTACTGAGGACCCGAGTGGCTGTTGCTGAGGCCCGGCTGGATGAGGTCAGGAGGGAGTTGGATGCAGAGAGGGTGGGTAGGCGTACCCGAGCTTATGAGACTAGGGCTGCTATACCCTGATCCTTGAGGAGGGAGCTGACGGGGATAGAGCTCACGTCCCGAGCGAGACTCCAATCGCTCCAGGGGGACAGGCATGGTAGGATCTCCAGGCGGCAGGCCGACTATATCTTCCGTCATGCGATGGAAAGGGTATGGGAGCTGACCCGCTCCGGTGTGTGATTCAGGACTGATGATGGGATAGTCTAGTTGTCTAATTCGTCGAGGCCTTAGTAAGAGCCAATTTTCCGGGATAGTTAACTTGTATATAACATCCCTTTTTCTGACTAGACAGATAGACTCTTGTGTATCACTTTTGGGACAGATGGTTGTAGTACTGTTGTACTTTTGACCAGATCAAACTATGTATTTCTTGCATTATGTATATATTTGTTTCCTTTCAGTACAGTTCCCTTTGGAGACAACAACAAGGGATTCATAATGGGATATGGCAAGTTAATTTCTGAAAATATTGTCATTGAAGATGTAGCAATGGTAGTTGGTCTTGAATTAAATCTCCTAAGTGTTAGTCAATTCACATATAGAGGATTCAAAGTTTTATTTAACAAAGGAGACTGCTCAATTATCAGCAAAAAGACTGGTGAAGTTGCTTTGAAAGGAGCAAGAAAAGGAAGCTTGTTTTGTTGCAGATTTATACTCATCAAATAAGAATGGTATATGGTACTTCTACACCAAGCCATCTATTGAGGAAAGCAAGTTGTGGCACAAGAAACTCTCTCACCTGAATTACAAAGCAATTAATACCTTGGTGAAAAAGGAACTAGTGAGAGACATGCCAAATTTGGAATTTGCTCAAGATGAAGTTTGTGAGGCTTGTCAAAGAGGCAAAATGAAAAGGTCCATTCACAAAAGCAAAGCCGTGAATTCCTTAAGTGCACCTCTGTAACTTATTCACATGGACCTGTTTGGATCAGTTAATGTCTTATCTATTTCTAGAAAGGAATATGTACTTGTGATGGTGGATGACTACTCAAGGTACACATGGGTAATGTTTATACATTCAATGGATGAAACTCCACACATCATAATTGAACACATCAAAAAGATTGAGAAACAGGCTGAAGATCAAAACTGTGTGAAGAGATTGAGGAGTGATAATGGCACAAAATTCAAGAATGCAATTTTAAATGAATTATGCAAAGACAAAGGCATTTTTCAAGAGTTCTCAGCTGCAAGGACACCTCAGCAAAATGGGGTAGTTGAAAGGAAGAATAGAACTCTAGTTGAGGCTGCTAGAACAATGCTGCAAGATTCCAATTTGCCAACAAGTTTTTGGGAGGAAGTTGTCAACATTGCATGCTACACTCAAAATAGATATCTCATCAACAAAAATCTTGGCAAGTCACCCTACTCAATCTTGTCAAAAAGAAAGTCTGCTGTGAAGCATCTGCATGTTTTTTGAAGCAAGTGTTTTGTTCTAAAAGACAACTCCGAATATGTGGGAAAATTTGACTCTAAATTTTTAAAGCAATTTTTATGGGATATTCATTGGAAATAACTTCCTATAGAGTTTATGTGCTTGAACAAAAGAAAATTATGGAAATCACATATGTGACTTTTGCTGATGACAAGTGTCCATGCTTAGAATGCCTTGATGAGAATGAAGATGAAGCCCTTAGGTTTGAAAATCTAAACATTGATAGTGATTCTGAAGATGAAGCTGAGATCAACACAAGTAACATAATGAATGAAGAGTCAACTAAACAAGTGAATCATGAGAATGAAAACTCATCTCATACACCTGAGTTTGATAGCACAAATTCATGGGGAGAAAGAGAATAAAGTT